>NW_020884898.1:6183434-6725207 GCF_003945725.1 Corapipo altera | reverse complement strand
TTCTCTCTGTTTTTCTCTCTGTTTTTCTCTCTGTTTTTCTCTCTGTTCACAGCTTTTCTTTTTCCAGTAATCTTCTGATTTTTCTTTCATCTCCTTTCCTCTCTTTTCTATTAACATGTTTAGTACATGTCTTGATGGAGGTGACAGGAGAGAGTAAAGAATGGAATGAAAAGAAGATGAAGAGAAGGTAAAAAGAAGGGCTGTGTAGCTTTTCAGACTGTTAACAGGACTTTGGAAAGCTTAAGAAGAGTTTTGGACTGACTGAATTTGAAAGCTTTTACAGTCCTAGGTAGGGAAAAAGTGACATAGCAACATGGATTGTTTTGGGGACCAGGACACTGTGGTACAAAACAAAATGTTTATTTTTGGTACAAGCCCCTGGGTGAAATTCCTTCTGGTCAGACAATTGGACTGAGTGTCCTCTCTCTTATGAGAACTTAGAGGTATGTCTTTAGATATAATGGTGCAATTAATTTTTTATAAATCACTTACATAACCTGAAGGTGTCATATGATGACTTTCTAGTCTGCTGGTCAGGACAATAAGTGTACTCCTATGAGAAGATACCATTCCTGGTGTGAATATTTTAATTGTCTTTCCCAAGTGAAGCAGTGATGATGAGCAATTGAGATGTCTAGTAATCCCTTCACCTTTTTCTCTTATCTTCTGTGACAGTGCTTAAAATAGTCTCCCAAAAGGAGTGGCATCAGCTGTTCTCAAGCAGAAGAGCCATTAGCCCTGACTTTCTGCTTCTGTGTGAGTGTTCAAACACCCGATCTATTGAAGAACTCTACCTCTGCTCTACCTCTGCCCTTCAGGCAATTACATGGAATTGGTTCTGAAAGAAACATTTTTAGGATGGTTTGACAAATTCTCCTCCAGAGTTGCAAACTGACTTTGAAAGAAAGGTTTGTTCTGAAGTTTTGTGATTTCTGAAATCCACTTTTTGGGTGTGTAGGGTGTGTTCAGATTTGTGTGTGTTCAAATTTGTAATGAAAAATAACAGAAATACAGGGGGGAAACCCCCAAAACAGATAGAGAAGTATAAATTGTACCTGGCCCACCCAGTAGAATTTTCATTATTTCATTTCTCACATCTGTTTCTACTATCTGCTCTTGGGAATAAAGGGATAGGAACTGGGGTTTGTCATCATTTACTTTTAGGCAACTTTTCTACACTTGGACCATATAATAGTGCTGGGAACAAAGACAGTTTGCTATAAGGAGTCTGAAGTTGTTCTCAGGTGTACAGGCTTACACATGATGCCTGTTTTCTCTGATTCCTCTCTTGACCTGCTCCTCCAAGCAGAGGTTGAGAGAGGATGGCTGAAGTCTCTGAACTTCACTATTCAGGATTCCAGAGAGTACCCTGAATGCGCCCTAATTTCAGCTTTTAGCTTCCAGCTGCTGTTTTCTGAACTCTCTATATATTTGGAGTTGGGGGGCTTTTCTTTTTTTTTTTTTTTTTTTTTTTTTTTTAAGTAGAAAGTAATTGCAGCAAGAGGAATGAATTGTTATGGGCCGTTCAGAGCAAGATGTTATCTGGTGTGGCTCCTGGGTGTGCTGTGTCACAGACTGAGCCTGCACATAGCTAAAGTGATTTCCCTCCCACACAGCAAGTAGTGCTGTATAGGTTGATGTTATTACTATGATACAGTGTTTAGGTATTTATAAAATAACTGATCTCTCCTTTGGCGGAGTGTGGGTTAAGCCTAACAAACAAGGAAATGCATGTTTATCTTTTAAGAAAACCTGCACAGCAGAACCTTTTCTGTTTCCCAGGCAGGACATGAGAAGAGTTACATGTCTCTTAGGTTACTAGAGGTGAACAGCAATTTTCTGTAGCCACCCTATGACAGAAATTGAAGAGTCAGCAAAAGCAAAATTTTCCTTAGGGAAATACAAAATATGATGGTGGAATGCATTCGGATTCTGTTAGAGAGAAACCCTCTTGGGAGTTTATTTGAGATACTGCCTGTAGTTTTTCAAGACAGCTTTCAAAAGAGTGATGGCTTTAGGCAGGAATAAGGGCAAAGAAAGATCAGCAAGAAATTGAAGAAGCTATTTTACAAGGCAAGGCTGAAAACATGCCTTATTTATCAGAGCTAAAGAAAGACCAAGTTCTCTTTAAATGAGGACGGGAAAAATAACAACGTAAACTGAGGACAATAATTTATTTGGATAAATTTAAACTGGAAATGCTGTCACTGAGGATCTGGAATGGATGTCTCAAAGAGATATTGGAGGTGTTAAAAGAAGGTAACTACTGTAAGGCAGACTTTGATGTTAGCTATTAAAAGGAACTGTATGACCAAATGTTGTCTATTCAGGATCTCAAGTATATGCAGTTTAAAATAGATTGAGACCTCCAAGGAGTCAATATAGTTGAAACTGAGCATTAAAAGAAATAACAGATTAAAATAAAACATTTTGTACTCTGAAAAATTAATGGTCTCACATGACAACCTTAATGAATCACCTCTTTTCAATCAAATGTTTTTTGAATTTCATTGTTATCTGCAATTCAAGATTTATGATCTATAAATACATAATTATGTATATATTAACATATATGTGTATCCATTTATTCCAATAACTGATGGAAACTAATATGAAGTATCAATGTTTCCTGTGAAGCAGAAAATCCAATTTCATCAAGACTGAAACAATTGCACAGTATTTATGTGACTTGGGCATCAAAATTGCCTGAATTTATTCTCCTTTCATTTGCAAATAATTAGCTATAGGGTTGTCTTACCATAAATGCTGCTGATCTGCACCTTTACAAGTTTCTTAGCAGAACCTTGGAAAGTGAGAACTAAAGGCTGTTTAAATTTTGTGACCTTTTGTTGTCAAGTCTGTAACTCACTATCAATATTTGTATGTGTAGATTGTATTAATTTTGTTGATATGACATGACCCTAATACACTTTCAATCATCAATCAGAAGAGGAAAAGGAGCGTTGATGACCCTTAGTCTGAAGGTTTGTTTTAAACAAAACCCAAACCAAAAAAACAACCTGAAACAACTAATCCATCAAACCCACTATTGATATAGATAATGAGTTGGCTTATTATTTGCTTTTCAGAAGTATCCATTACTTTTTAGAGATGAAAAGCTCTATTCAGAGAACTTTGCAACACCCTTATCTTACTTGTTGCTTTGGTTTTTATCTCACTTTTGTTAAGAACAAAGTCTGAGAAAAGAACTAGACAGAAATTGATTGTATTGAGCATGAAAAATTGTCCCAGTTTTCAAGAGTGAGTAGAAGAGTTTGAAATATTTGAATGGCACCTTATATACATGCAAACTTTTAAACTCAAAAGTAGTAGATGTGTGTTTTGGTTAAGTAGTACTTAGTTATCAGCTGACATGTCTCTTGCCAGTACATAATCCTTGGTTTGTAATTTTTTTGGTTCTTCTTAAAAGTCCCTTTTGATTACACTTCATTAATCCGTTGATTGTTAAATTCATGACTTTCCCGCATTCATCCTGGCCCTCCTAGACTTTCCATAGTGAAGATTCATAGGTTCACAATTTTGAATTATCTGTACCATAATTAAATTGTGTATAAAAATGTCAAAATTCTACATTACCCAACCCTCTTTCTAGGGAATGAAATATCTATCAGGCGCCCCAAGGAGCTCTCTGTCCTTCTTAGTTTTAAGCAGAGGATACTTTATGGGAAACCTGAAACTGGGGGTTGTTAGCCAAAATCTACTCAGAACAACTGATTATTCTTAGGAAATCCCACGTCAGTAACTTATTCTGTGTTTATCTTTCTTGAGATCCACTTGTCCAGATGCAGCAGGAGAGAAACACCCTCTCTGTTTTTGTTAATCGAAGTGTTTTGTATCCAAACTCATACTTTACCTTGCTTGTTGAAGAATCCAACTAGTAATCCTCTTTCCTATTTTTACATGTAATTAACTTGGAATTGAAAATTCTAAGTAGTTGTTCATTAATATTATCCTCTTTTTGCTTTATCAGGACAAGTAAAACACTTGTATAATTCACTGGCAGCACCTCTGGGCTGTAACTGGGTTTAGCTGCACTTCCTCTGGTTTCAGGCAGACTTTGTACTCACTGCTCTCCATGATCACTGTCAATAGCACAGAAACCTTTCTGGTTGCCAAACTGTTGAGTCTTTGGTCATAAATGAACAAGTTTTGGGACAGTGAAATGCCACTGAAATGTAAACTTGTAAAAGAAATTATTGTAAAGTATGTTGGAAAGTAAGATAGTCTGGAAGAGCATGGAGGAGAGATGGATAAAGAGGAAACGGTGTCTTTGCTCCCTCACTTCCCTTCTCAAGGGATACCTTCAGCAGCTTGAAGGACAGCAATTCAACACTTAAAGAATGGGGGGGCTGGGGTGTAGAAGGGAACAATAACCAGTTTACAGGACCAGTAAATGTATATGTTTCTCCATTAGCTTGTGACTGTCTCAATCATTGAGTACTCTCTGTTCACAAGGAACAGTTGAATTTCTCCATAATTATGGAAGTTGAATTTCTGGATACCTCTCTATGATGCACACCTATAGAAAAGGAAAAATCAATTCTCCTGGTGTGTGTTATAAACTACTTACTTCAGTTGTAGAAGGTCATACAAATGCATACAGGGACATAGATGGATCTAATAATATGGCAGAATCATAAATATTCTTTCAAAAAATCGAGTTGTTATTTGAGATTATTGTCTATCAAAAATTTTAGGGGACAGAAATGAAACATTAGTAGATAATTGCTTTTTATGCATATAATTATGCTGTATTTCTCACGGGAACCACAGTCTTAATTTAGAAAAGGTAAAATATTTTTAAATGCAATATCTCTCTCTTGAAATGCACACACATATCTATATTATATACTACATATTTCGACTTTCGCTTCCAATTATCAAACCTAAAGAATTTGTACATTGTGTAAAGCTTTATAAAAGTGTTCATGATTGTGACATTGGATATGACATTGCCTTTTTTGTCACTCACTTGTTGCTTTGTTTGTTGTTTGGTACTTCCTGAATTGAGATCAAAATCAAAGCAAAAAATGTAAATGTATAAAATTACCCAAAACAAGAGTCTTGCCCATTCTTTCAGCCGTAGTCGTCAAGCTGGGATATTAGCTAGTCAACAGCTATTAGTATAATCTACTTTGAAAGTACCTGCCCCCGAGATGAGGCACACAGGAATATGTAATCACAACCAGGGGATTGAGATGGAATTAAGGCAGGAGCTGAGCAGCCCTGCCAGCACCATGTGCCACTGCATGGTTCACAAGCTGCACAAATTAAGTTTCAGGCCCCTCACAAAAGCCTAGCATTTAGCCTGCTCCATGTAATATCATCAGGGAAATTGTTTCTTGCCTGTGTGCACTTACACTTCAGCAAAACACACGGTACAAAAGATGTAATACATTTTGTGGTTACTGAAGAAAGGCAAAAGAAGAAGAGAAGGCAGGTAAGTGAACTGTCAGTCAGAGGCAGCAAGATCTGGCTGTTATCGCTTTTGTTACTGATTCTGTTACATCTGCCAAGTCGCTCCTATTCTTTGTGCTCACTCAAGGGTGAGGGCACTTAAAATATGAAAATAGGAATCTGGACTGTGTATTAAAAGCTGCATATTTATGTGCCTGTTTGTGGTTGCCTCTTCTGTCCCCTGTTACTCTTTCTTCTTTGCAAACATTTCTCTGCATATTTTAATAGTAAGTTTTCGTGAAAGCATTGACAGAGTTTATTATAGCCCTGCTTCTGAAAAGAAATCACTATAGCTTGGAGCTAAGTAATTTTCACTGCATCCTGCTAAAGATGTTTAATTAACATAAATCAAAATAAACAACAAAGCAAGTATATGATGTTTTATCTGCTTAGATGTATGCATGTGCTGTAAGTTTTTCCACACTGAAGGCATAAGGGAAGACAATCTTACTAAAATAAGATTGAAAAAGTAGAGGTGGCTACTTGTATTATGGGCATTTTTTTTCTGAAAAAGATCACGTGTATATAAAAAAATTGTTTTGTTGTTTGCACAGTACAAGTACTGGCCATTTGCTCTTTTGGACCAAAATGCTTCGATTTCAATTAAAGTGGCACAGCGCTTTATGTTTAGTGCACTGGTGCAGCTAAGCCCGTATTACACTAAAAGGTGTGGGGCAGCTGGGAAGGGAAAGCAATATAGAAGTTGAAACATGGAGCTCCTGAGAGTAACTTAGTCCAGCAGAGACTCCCAACTGTCTCATCTGGATTGCTTCTGGTACCTTAGCCTTAGTCCATCAGGTGAGCAAACTTAAGAAAAACATGCTTTGGGTGTTTTTCCTCTTGTGAATCTACTGGATGTAATGGTGGGCTATTTGATGTTTTGTAATCGCTGTATCATATTAAAACATAAACGCTTTGTACTTTCATGGTGTCTCTGACAGGAGCTGATCTGTGATCAGCAATGTTGTATAGGAACATGAAGTCATCTTCATGCTAGCTATGTATTTTTTAATTTTGCTTGTATAATGAGTGAATGAACACTTTTTTGTTGTATTTTCTAGTTTTTCTTGCTGAAGATTTATGCTGGTTTTCTGTAATCTCTTTTAGACAATTTTCTTGTGGGTTTGCCTTTATTATCAGTGGTGCTGTTAGAGATTATACCTGTAGATGAGGCTCAGGTGGCTGCTGTGTTTTGTTAGGTAATCTGTGCTGCCAGAATGGAGGCTGAGGTTGGATCAGTGTGTTTCCCCACAGTTTTGATGGTTTCCGTGATTGGGAGTAGTTGGGTGTGGTTTGGGGTAACTTGGTACCATAGGAAGCCACTGGCTCACAGGAAAGCACTTGAGCTGTTCTTGGCCAATGCTGAGAAACTGGACAATCCCCCAGTGCAAAGAAGATTTTTTAATCTGGGATAAAATAACCTTCGTAGCCCCATTTCAGAGCTGTTTTTGCCTGTTACTTTAGCCCAAAGCAAAACAGTGGATCTGCTCTCATTCCTGCCCCCTGTTACATTTGCTTATAAAAATACAGGGGTTTTCTTTCACATTGCTCTTGAAGCACTTGATATTTCCCATGAAAGCAAAGGCAGACATTTTCCTGGTCTTGATGGAACCGCTTCTAGGCAACGAAGAATCATTCCCCCTGGAAAGATCTCATTTCATGGCTGAGAGAAAATCTTCTAAAAGTTACACCATCTGTAAAGTATCCTTACCTTACATTCTCCAAAATAACGAAGTAGCCCTTTATAACTTTGAAAGCATTACACTGGGGGAGCTATTTTACATTTCTCTCTTAGTTTGTTTCTTGGTTTTGGAGTATTTGTTTGTTTGGTTGGTTTTTTTCCCATTGTTTTGGTTTGGTTTGGGTTTGGTTTTAATCAACAGTAAATGTTCAAAATCAACTTGAGTGTCTGGAAGTGACCTTGAAATTAAGAATGCAAAATATACGAAAGCACATATTTGTAATACCACTTGTGCATGCACTGAAACAGGTTATGCAGCAAATGCCTTGGGTTTGTTTTTTTTTTCTGAGACATATTTTTTATTTTGCCTAATATTAAAATACCGTTTTGGAATATCATTGTTATTTGTACCTGAGCTCATAATAAACAAACAGTATATTAGTGAACAAATTTGTTAATAGATTGCTATATACATTTGTTTTCTACACACTTAGGCTACTTTATACTTTTTGTTGGATGCCTGGTTATAAATGGAAGCTGCAGTGCAACAGACAAATATTAAAACAGTAACAGGATTATGCTGGAGGTGAGAATGAGAGGACTAATATGGTTGGGTTGGCAAAAACTACGCTCAGAGATTTTTCTCTTTTCAGTTAAGATTTATAATAATGAAGTGGAGAGAACAGTGTAAAGGAACAGAGAAAGCAAAAAACATGTTTCATTAAAATGCCTGCATAAATCCTATTGTAATTCTCTATTAGCTTGGTAAGACTTTTTGAGCTGACTATACACACTGTTTGACTAGGGACACTTTTTTATTCTTTAAAATAACCAGTTATTTTAACTGGAAGCAAAATTAAAATTTCTGAACTCATGGATTTCTGGGAGAGAGGCAAAGATGGTTTTCAAGGTTTTTTCCAAGTAATTTTTATCTTGAAAAGAAATTATGGAGGATCATTGATGGATGGCAAAAAGAAGACAAATTCTAGTGCAGTGTTTAGATAGTGGCTTATACTAATTTAAATATAATACAGATTTTCCTAAACTGATTTCTAGTTTGTTTTTTTTTGATTCTTCTAACATAATTTTCCATGAAAACATTGACTGTGGGATGCTATAAGAAGTTCTGTCTGCCATTTGCACAGTGTTTCTCAGTTCTATGAGTTATGGCCAGGGTTTCATTGCTGCTGTCATGAGTCAGCTGTACTGCACAGTGAAACATGGTAGAATCAGGTTGTCTTTTAAGCTGTCGTTTTTAAGAAACAGTAATGTGGTTGATTTTTTAAGACTAGTCTGAAAATATCAAGCTTCTGACAGGAAGGTGCAGCTGTGTCTTTAACTCTGTTTTTGGTAGAGAGGGGGGTGTCAAAGTTAGTTTTATCTGTTGCCATTTGGTTTTGCTTTGCTGGTTGTTAAAACTGCAGCTGTTATAATTGGCAGTTTCCAAAGAAACAGTGAATATCTGCAGAAGGTCCTAAAATAACAGTTGTTCAGTTTTAGTGTATAATTTTCCCTCTAAACTTCTACAAGTTGGTCTTAGAAGCACTCATTTGGTTTAAGGCTGCATTCAGTTTTATGGTGAATGTCTAACAACTTCTTTTTCTGTCTGTCTTCTTACACTGGAACAGATTTAATTTTTTTTTAATACAAATAGGTAATTGTATAAATATAATTTCTGTACAGCTTTGTGAAATGCAAGAAGGCAGATCCTCTCCTGCTGCATATATCTACATGTATTTCTAACACAATCTGAAGTCTAGAGTCCTACCAGTTGTTGTTCCTGACTGTTGGTTTAAATGACAGCTTGATGGCAAATACAAATGATTTCTCTTCAGTCTTGTGAATATGCTGGAGGTTCATCTTACCATGTAGGAAATATTATCTTTACTCAGGAAGTCAGATACATTTAAAAAAACCCCTTGATATTCTATTTTTCAACGTAATGAACTCCTGTCTGAGTCAGTGTGTTCCAATGAATAGCAATAAGGCTTCTATTTTTAAGGTGTTAAGATTAATTTTTCTAAACAAGTAGTATTGTAGGTTGCATGGACTGTAATATTCCATAACCAATTCCTGTCTATCAGCTGGCTCTGTGTGAAAGACTTTTTGGATGGAGTACAATGTAAATATTAGCTTAGAAAAAATAAGACAGTAAGATCAGAATAATAAAAAATCTAGCATAAAAAGCATCAGAACAAGATAATTATAGTTCCATTTTTAGTAATTTAGTGTCAACAATAAGTTATTATTTAATGTTCTTCAGAAATTGGATTGTGCATAATGAAAGAAATATATAGGCATCAAAATAGAAAACTGGAGTGGAAGAAAATAGAGGAAAATATATATACATAGGCATCCTCCATTTGGAATTTAATCATGTTGTATTTGCTTTCTGGCATATAGTCACGTAAGCTAATTTAATACTGTACCTTATTGAAAAGGAATGAATAGTTCCAGTCAATAGAAAAGGTCTGTGAAATTTTTACCTGAAAAAAAAAATAAATTGAGAAGTAGAATTAATAAATTAATTTGGTAACAGAAGCATTAACCCATGTAGAGACTGAAGATGTGAGTAGACCTGTGGAGTACTAGAGTTGACCATGACCTGCTAAAACTTTAAAGGCAAAACATGCTGTCAGTTGTTTTAAACATGTAGTTAAAATCTGTTATCTAGCCTATGCAAAACATTTGTTGAGCCTGGTTATATCCCATGCCCTTGCAAATTCCTGGAAATCACTTGGCAAAGTGCCTGGCTGTGCACTTGGGCTTCTAGGAAGGTTTCTTTTGGTGTGTATTTTAATACATTGTAGTTTAGACTTCCTCCTTTGCTGGTGAAAGAGATATCTGGCACATTTTTATAAAAAATGATAGTTTAAAATTTCTGCTTTCGTGTCACAAATTTCCCTTTAGCAGTAAATGCACAAATGAAATATAAGAGTAGTGTGTAATATTTTATTTGCATTCCTTCCATCTGGAAGTTTTACAGTTGAGATGAAAACTGTACATGAAAAATCTCGGTAGAAAATAGCCTTCTAAGATTTTAGACAGTCCTTTACTGTAGGCCTCAGCTTAAAGATTTCTGGTTTTTAACCAAAAGAATTTTTCATGAACCAAAGAATTAGCAAAGTTGCAAAATAATTTTACCAGAAAAAATAGTCTTGCTGATTTATGTCTAGGTAGAAATAAATATATTGTTATAATTATATTTCAGGGATTCACACACAAGAAGTGAAGTTAGAAGGACTTTTAATTCACTGATGGATACAGCAGCTAAAAAAATAATTATTTTAAATAGAGTATGTAATGAAAATCAAAGTTAAGTATTATCTTTCTGATTTTATTCTTTAAAAAGAATCAAACTGCAGTATTTTAAAAATGTTTTAATAAAATAATAAAAACTTATGGTTAATGGTTAATGTTTTAAAAGTATTTCTTACTGAAAGAAATATTTATGGTTAATTTAAAATATGTGTCTCATTCTTCACAGTAAAAAATTATAGGTGACATAGTGCAGCAAATATTACCCACTGAACTACTGTCTAACATAGACCCATGTTTTCTGCTAAATGAAGTTTGGGATTGACTTGCAGAGAAGAGGGAGGACTATGACCAGTAATGTCATCTTATTACACAGTACACTCTCCTCTTCTTATTTTAAAGTCTGATGGATTTTCAGCAGTCTCATACACAAGATATTTTAAAATATGTCATGTGGCTCATTTTAACATATTCCAAACTGCACATTCAATTAAACTGAAGCAAATGAAGTCACAGCTGCTCTGTTGCCTGAAATAAAAAACTAGAAAATTAGTGAACTGGAGTTGTTCACATTTAGGAGATGCACGTATAAACAGAAGAATCCTATCTGCTGTCTCTGAATGTTCATACATCTTTTGTTCATCTGCAGGCCACAATGAATGCTAAGCTTGAAACCAGTAATTTGTTTGTTTCAAATATATTCTCCATAGTTCTGAGCAGGTAAGAATTTTAAAAGAGAAGGAATAGATTTCTGTCAGCTATATGTACCTCCAAGTTCATGAATTCCATTAGACCCACACAATGCATATAAATGACTATATTTAAAAGAATCTTCAGTTTTGTATACAAATTTCTTTTTGTCTGATACTGCATGTGAGGGGATTAAAAATAAATGAGGTAATGTGGTAATATTTTCATGCATCCAAGCAAAACTAGTTTCTAGTTATTTCAAAAGCAGCCGAGGTCTGAATCATTAAATGCTGAATATGTGACAATCAGTGATTTATATAAGCAGGTATTCAGAGATGTTTAGGCATTTAACATTTGATAAATTGCCTTTACATGACTGGCATTTATAATGACTTATGCCCTGTTTATTTTCTGTATAAATGTGTAATGCCAGGTAATAAGATATTATTTCAGCTAATAACAAAATAATTAATAAGGGAGTGAAGTCATAATAGCATGCTCTTAAAACTAGAGGAAATATTTTTTCTGATCCCAGATTCTGCATTGTTAGTGTTAATGTTCTTATTACTGTCTGAGGTTTTTAGCAGCTTGCTTAGCCAAGGGAGAGGGGCTGTCCACAGGAAGATCATCACTTCCTCCTGCTGCAGAGATGGCAGGTGTGGGTTTTGGTGCCCCAGTAGAGCAGGTGAGAGACGAAATCTAGATTATTCTTGTTGGAAGAGCTCAGTGGTGTCAGCATGAGTTGCCTGAGGTTGCAGTCCCTGGTGGCAGGGCCTTAGAGGTACATTTTTCCATCCAGGTTATTGGCCATTATGGACCGTAAATTGTTTTTGAGAACAGCTCCTCTCAAAAAATAATTGCCAGGTCTCTTCTGTGGGAACCTATCTTCCACGTTACACTTTCTTGTGTCACTGTTAGTGGGCTTTTTTCAGATATTAAAAATGAAAGGTAAGTGGGTTGTCAGTTCACCACATGTGGGGAAAAATATAATGATTGCAATAATGCAAATACCTCTTCTTACTGTCTGTTACTCTAGTTTATAGGTATAGCGAATTATTCAGTGAGAGTTAAAACTCCCCCTACTCCACACGTTTGAAACCTGCCAGTTGTGTCACTGGATATCAGCATTCAATTTTTCACATTTAAATTGACTGAAACACAGTGACACCTATGCACCTTTCTCCTTTCCTTTCCTTTCCTTTCCTTTCCTTTCCTTTCCTTTCCTCTCCTTTCCTTTCCTTTCCTTTCCCTTCCCCTTTCCCTTTCCCTTTCCCTTTCCCTTTCCCTTTCCCTTTCCCTTTCCCTTCCCCTTCCCCTTCCCCTTCCCCTTCCCCTTCCCCTTACCCTTCCCCTTCCCCTTCCCTTTCCCCTTCCCTTTCCCCTTCCCCTTCCTTTCCATACTTTTGCATGGATAAATAACTTGCAGAGTAAAAGGCAGTTCTCAGTTGCACTGAACTCCAACTTGTCAATTCTTTTTGGTGTCCCTGGGGAATGTTATAATGTATTTCAGACTGAGATTTTATAATAAAGCTCTGTGTCAACCAGTATGTTGATGACAGACTGTGCACAAGACCCTGTATCTGCTGACTCTACTAGTTACATGTATTTTATGTGGCAGATTTAATGCAGAAGTCATATTAAAATACAGTATATGTCATACTGTGGTACATGAAAGATGTACTCAGGGCCCAGGACCATGTGAGGATGAGGACTTCACATATACAAACTCAAATAGCCTGCAGTGGCTTTAAAGCTTGTGACTAGGTACCTCCTAGTGGCACAAGAGAGGAAATAATGGTGGTGGTTTGGTTTTTCAGCTCCTGGCTCTGTGGACAGAGGAAATGTTAAAACACTGTTACTCCTTCCTGTACAGAACTCTCAGCTGTATTATTTTATCTCTATTTTCCCCCGTAATACTTCTCTCTAAAATGAACCAATTTTGTGAAAGATATTTTAAAATGTTTTTATGACTGTTATATGTTACCATTACTTGTTGGAATGTCTACTTCTCTTGCAGTAGTGTCTGTACTGCTTTGGCCTATGACTATTTGCTGAGAACTGGTTGTCTTCTGGTGGCAAATATTTTTCATTCTCTTTGTTTTCCTGATACTGATAACAAACCTTTATTTCTGTAGTTACTGGGACTTGAGATATCTTGATATAAGAACTCCTACTGTTAATTTGGCATCTGGCTTTGTTTTCTGTCCCTACCTCCCTCCATGCCTTTTTACATATTTTTAGGCAATGTATTGACTATTTTGGCAGACATCAATATTTTTGTTGCTGTATTGTTTATTACACCAACCTAAGCACTATTTATCTGTTGGACCTTTGTGGTGCTGATCCACTGTTCATATCCATGCTTGTCTTAAAACCTGGCCTGGCCAGAATTGGGTGTTTGTATAAGTTGGAGGTTTTGCAACTTGCAATTCTTTTTATGTTTCTAATATCCGTTCATCATTTCCAGAAGTTCTTGGGTCACCTGTTTTCCCATTCCTAATTTGAGTCTTATCATGATTTGACCTGGATCAGGCTCCCATTCACTAAACTTCGGGAGACAGCTTGTCCCTACATTTTGTGCTGACAACTTTAGTTCCCTCTGTAATTAGCTGAAAAATTATTTACAAATCACTAGACCAAGTTTGTGTTTTCCTGAACGTGCTTTCCTAAATCTACCTTCATTGGCTATCACACAACACTGGATTCTTGGAGAATTTAGCTTTGCTGTCATAAATATAGGTATTAAACTGGATTCTACTTTTTCCATACACTGTCATATTTATATATCATGTCTACTTGTCACCTTTGGTGGCTGCTGAAGCCCCCTCCTTCCAAAACTTACATCTGTCCAAATATTGTCTTTTCAGTGATTTAATCAGTGCTGTGAATAATATTTTTGTCTTTTTTTTTCTTATTTTGGTTTCTTTACAGTCTTCTTGAAATGACTTTGTTACATTGCTTGTTTGTTAAAGGCCTATGGTAATTTCTCACTGTGTTTTGAATTGCTTTCTTAAATATTATTTATCTGCTCTGCAGTAAAACCTCTGTTATCACAAAATGAAGTCTTGAAATGTTTTCCAGTCATGAACTCACAGGTTTTCTATCATATCAAAATGAAATTTGGCTTTTTTGGGGTTGAGAAAAGAAGAAAATATTGATGTTTTCTTTATATATTAATGAACTTTATTGCATAGGTAATTTCAGCCACTGCTGTTATTTCAGACTTCAGCAGTTGACCATATGTGACTTCTAGTGCTAGTAATGATCATGATATTGTTATGTTTTCCTTTTTATTTCTTTGTTTGAGGACTGAACCAGGCACCATTATTTAAGAAGGCATCTGGTACAGATCCCTCTGCACTTGCAACAATCCTTTTGGAAGGTACAGATAGTGCTGTTCATGCAGAAAGCAGGGAGAAGGGATTTTTTTTTCCTTCTATTTTTTAGCCTAAATAAAAAGCTATCTCAAACACAATAGAAAGGAAAAAAAATAACCAAACCATAACCCTTCTGGGCTTATATTTAATTCATCTTACATGAACTTTATACAACTTTTTTACTGCTGAATTGCACATTTCAAAATCTCATGGTTTGTACATGTACAGCTGAATATATAGCTACTTACTGTAAGAGAGCCAAGATGATTGAAGTGAGCAAATTAAGTTGTTACTTGCTATTACCTAACTTACTTTCATTTCTATCTTGCTTAAAGACATTATATTACAGTTCTATGTCAAGGTTCCAAATTTTAGATCAGTGCATGGGAATGTGTGAATTACATCCACAGACATGGGTGAAAAATACAACAGAAATGTAGTTTGAATCATCAAAAGTCTGTCTTTGTTAAAGTTTGCATATGCTAGAAACTGCAGCAAAGATAAATTCTGCAGACAGACTCCTGCTGGAAAATTACTGAAGTGTTGTCTATCCAGTCCCCTTCAGGAATAAGTAATTTTGGACACATCAGCAGATTTGGTTACTCATATTTCAAAATATTTTCGAATGTCCAAGTATTGATGAAATGGGTAGTTTATATGGGGGGGGGGGGCAAAAAAAGAGATTATATCAAAATAAACATTTAAATATCATAAATATGAACTTATTCAATTTTCCAAATTCATTTATTTAATTGGTTTCTGAAATTTGCCCATTGTGAATAGATGAAAGCTCACAGGATTTTTACAAGAGAGGAGGAGCAGCATTCATGTATTTCTGCTACTAATTTCACTGAAGCCATTTTACACATGCAATATATCTGACCAAATGTTTTCAGAGGCACAACCCCATTCTGCTGCAGTCCAATTGAAGAAGTATGCTATCAAACCTTAGTATTTACTTTAGAAAATCCTTAGGAAAAAAAGCAATTCATGACATAGCTATTATTTTATGATATTTCCTGTACTGTCTGAAGTGTTAATGTGATTCAATTTCAAAGCATATTATACATGAGCTGGTGATTGCAGAAAATGTAATTTCTTTTTGATTCGTGAGCATAAAAGTATGCATTTTTCTTATAGCCTTTCACACTGTTCTTTATAGATGTGATAATTTTACTAAATTTTAGTTAACAATGCTTGGTTGGATATGGCCTTTCCATTTCCAAAATAACTTGAGAACAGGCACAGTTATGGATAGGTAATTTGCAAAGGGAATGCTGGTGCATTGTGTCAGCGAGGGACCTCGGGGGATATATCACCTGTGTTCTTTCTGGAGTACATTAACACCAGCCAAACTTGTCAAGGATTATTACCACTGAACATACTCCTACTTACTGGGAGACAGTCCAAGGTGATGAAAACCATAATGAGCACATTATTTGTTAATAGCTGATGTTTTTAAATGAAAGAAAGAAGAGGAGCCCTTATGCAAGTTTCATTTTGAAGTCACCAATTTAAAGTTGGATCACGGGCATTTAGGTCTGTATTTTGTCCAGGTACAAACTGCTGTGAATATATTGGAATGCTATTCCAATGCAAAGATGGATTGGAACAGACTGCCCAGGGGGATGTTGAAATCACCATCCCTGGTAGTGCTCAAGAAATGTCTGGATGTGGCAGTCAGTGCTCTGGTCTAGTTGACCAGGTGGTGTTCGATCACAGGTTGGACTTGGTGACCTCAGAGGCTCAGAGGTCTTTTCCAACATAAATGATTCTACAGTATGAGGAAGTTGCACCTTTAAACTTTTACCTTCTAAGGCCTTTCCTATGAAGACACTTTCAGAGGAAGAATTTCACCGAAATCCAAGACATTTGACATCTTACAGTGAAGATTAACAATTGGTTCCCATAAAGGTAAACACATGGCCCCAAATTCAGCTTCACATCTTGCCCATAACTTTTCAAAACCAGTAACTATGAGAAATTGTGGTGATTTCTGAGGAACTCTTGTACAGGATATAACCATTAGTAATAGATATTTGAATTACTAAATCATTATGGGATTATGAGTCAGTGACATAGTAAAATGGCTGATAAATTGCAGTTTCATAATTGGGAAACCTCTTTGAACTCCAAGAATTTTGGATTTTAGACAAGGAGACTGTATTCAAAAACCCAGAAACTTACATTGTATATACAATTTTTGTTGCCCTATTTGGTACATATAATTTTTATTATATCTATTATATAATATATTAATATGAAATTTATATATTTATAAAAATTGATATAATATTTATTCAGTTTAATAGGGGTTAAACTAATGCAAGATTTTATTAATTAATTTAATAAAATACTTGCAGTATAATGTCTAAATAGAGCACAGCTTCGGAAACCAGATGTTCCACAAAAGCAGAAAGCACCAGTAGGTGCGGGTCTCACTGATGGGTCTCACAAACATCAAAATGTTCTTAATGCATCTTCATTGTTCATATCTTACTGTCACAAATAAATTTTGAAGCACTGTAAGTATGCAGGGGTGACACAAAATATCTTGGCGTACTTTCAGTTCTTCACTTCTTCACCATCACCCTCTTTTTCCATGCCAAGCTGTGGCCTCCTTGGCTTCCTTTCTTCTTCTTCAGCCCTGGGGATGGTGGAGCTCCTGGGCAGCTGGCAGGGGCTGTGCTGAATATGAATAGGGGGCAACCAAGTTCCTTGTAGCCTTTTTTTTTTTCTCTCGCTGTGAACAGTTTTTGCTCTGTTCAGATACCAATTTTCTGAAACATTCAGAATTGTAGCAACGTTTTAAATTTTGTGATGTGTCCCCCTCTTTCACAACAGCTTTGAAATTGGGCTCAAGAAGTACTGTGGAGAGAAGACCACCAGTGAATGAATAACGAGCTCAGATGCAGGATATGAAATTAATGAGTAGAAACCCACGGTATTTCAGTTCAGAGGTGTTCGTTCCTAGGTAGGAAATTCTCTCCGCTCCTGAATAAAGAGGAAAGCTTACATGGATCAAGAGTTAGAAACGTGGTTATGGAAGATAACCTGCAGATCCCTTCAAAAGAGTTATCCTCCAGCAGGAGTCAGGGCTGTGCAACATGGAGTGCACTGACAGGAAAATTTCCATGCACAGTTTGCTGAATGAAGAAATGTGAGGGAGATCTGATTTTTATTTTCCTCTTTTTTTTTTTTTTTTAGTGTATATTTCATTGTTCATGTGCACGTAGGCTGCTGGGTAAATGGTGGTAAAGGTACTTGCTTGAGTAAAGGAATTCGAGCTGTACTCCAAATGAGACTCATTACATGAGGCTTGTCAGAAGCGACTTCAGAAAGCCTCAGCTCACACCTGCCCATGATAGGGCTTTGCGAGCACTCTGGAAGAAGTTGTCTCTTGCTTATGGACCAGTCAGGTGATCTCATCATCACTAAAGTGAAAATGATGTCCCTTTTTAACTGGAGACTACATAAACTGAAGCTTAAAACATGGCAGGTGTTATTCTACTTATTGATTAAAACAGCTGTTGCATTAGTTCACTTAGAGACTTCTAAACAAAGAGCAAACAAAAAACTTTACCAGCTGAGGTTTGTCTGCATACCTGAGAAGCCAGAAACCCCAGTTGCCATGGTTAAACTGCCAAATCTACACATGCTTTGTATTTTACTAAAATTCCTATGTTGGTAGTGCCTCTTGAGAATACCCTAAATTGCATCTCCAGGTGAATTTTTTTTTATTCTTGTTGCTAGAACAACTGTGAAAGGGTTGGAATCTGGTCCTTCTGATTGAATTAGACCATGTAATTTTAAAAAGTCTATCATCAGGTTGGTAGCTACCTCCTTTAGTCAGCCTTTACATGAACACATTGTGGTCACTTGTCTTTGCTGGAAGATGGAAGTAGTGCTGCTCTTCCAACAGTGAGGCGCTGAGGTGGAAAACCAAATGGGAATAAATATTGTGTCCAGGAAGGAAAGTCAACACTGTGTTTGTCTCAGATCAGAATTTCTGATTCCTGCCTTTGTGCCATACAAAGTGGCTTTGTGGAGGATTGATCTGTTTGGGAGAGAGTTGTCTGGAGTTATGAGTGTGCTTTTATACAATAGCAGAATATCAGCTGCTGAATGCAAAGAGTGTATTTTACTAATCCTGCAATCCTGAGAGAAGCTCTGAGCTGTTATGGCTTACAGAAGCCTCCTCCTCAGTGACATTTTGAAACATCACTTGTTAGAAGACCTTCTGTTTTACTAATTAATGGGATAAAAATTTTGTTGAACCAAAGTGATGAAGAAAACAGTCATAGCTTCTTGAGGGGAAATAATTAAAACTGTTTTGAGGGGAAAAGTACATGCTGTGCATAAATATTTGACTGTTGAGGTGGATATATCTCTTGTACCATTCAGAATGAATTGCCTGTAGCAGTATGTGCTACAGGGCAAGCTGGTAGTTATTCAAACAAAGAGAACTGTATGAATTGTTGAAGGTAAGAGGGGAGATAGTGATGCAACTTCCAATATTTTGCTATAGCTCCTTATTTGCAGGTTGCTGTAGTGTAAGGGGTATCACTGCTAAGTTATTATGCTGTTACAGTCTGCAAAAGTGTTTTCCATGAGTAATAAAACAAGTGTTACCAAAAGTAAACGATTTATCAGGAGCAGAATGTTTCTTGTATACCTCTAAAAGCTTCTTTAAGTGTTTGGGAGACCATCCTAAAGGATCTTAAATACAGGGAATGGCAGTAATAAAACAAAATTCTACTGGAATAAATTTGAAGGTCCTAAGAAAAAAGTACAAGTTAACTGTACTAGAGAATTTGATTTTATCTAAACAGAAATACTAAACTTTTTTGTTCCTATCTTTGTAGTGAGTACTTCAAATAATGACTTACATTTTAATAAATATTTCATTTTCTTTCAAATAAGACAATAATTTTCCTTGAAAGAAGACAAGTCTGATCTGTAATGTTACTGTTTTATCATTCCCAAAGATGTAACTGCACTGAATATATGTATTGATTGTCTGTTTCTGTGTTTTTAAAAGATGGTATTATAATTTCTAAATTAATTATTGAGTGTGGAAATGCAGGAGTCCTGGAGAGGTTTAAAATAATTTGAAAAAGTGTTACATCGTTCTTTACTAATCTCTTAAGTGAAGAAAAGTGCTAAAACACCATTGTTAACTGAGGAGCATTTGTAAAGAACATTTTGTAAAGAACATTTTGTAAAGAACAAAACGCAGGTCTTGGGGTGTATTAAAATACACTTCCGTGTTAAAAAAAAAATGTTAAAAAGAGCAAGGGAAAGGCCAAGCATTCTTTTGACTGTCCCATCTGAACCTGATACATAAGTTGATTTTTATTGGATGGTAAAAAAATATGCTAACATCTTCAGTGTCCTTTGCAGTTTCATTTCACACAGTTCAGGCAGAAAAATGTAAAGGATTCAAGTTACCAGATCAAAAGCTGGAATATCACCCAACTGGCCATTCATGGGGACAACCCCTTCAGAAAAGACTGAAAAGGAAGTGCAGATCTCTTGTGTCTATAAACACTCCGTTTCTCACCGTTTCTTCATCACGACAGCACAGGTAGGAGGCCTTTTGCAAAGTCTTTATCTGGATTGACATTATCCTCAAACCTGAGGAAATGTGTGACCTGAATGACCCATTTATAGTTCAGACTATTTTCAAATACTTGATGGGCTGTTGTAAGTTAGGGTGCTGCTGAGCAGACAGTCTGTGTGTCAGCCAGCACTATGACCTCTGTAGCACACCAGGAAGATAAACACAGAACTGGTGTCCTGTATCTTCTTCAGGAACCCCAAATTTATTCTTCTACCCCAGGGACTTCAGTGATGGGAGGGAACGGCTGGGAGGAGATGCTCACAGCTTTGAGTTGTCTCAGGGAATTCTCACCATCTCCTGCAGCTTTTGCTGTACTTGAAGGGGCAAATACACTTTTCAAATGGTTAACCAAGGCCCTAAGGAATAAACATGGGATTTTGTCAGCATTTTATAGCTCTGTGTCCACTTGCAATGCAGTGTCAGCAAACAGTTACCTGAGATCAAGGGCTGTGTAGTAAATCTGGTGACAGACTTCCCCTTTGTCCACACAGAGTTCAAGAAATTACAGCCTGACAGGTCCTTTCAAATAATTTTACAGTGTGCAATTTCAGTCAACATTTGGCTGCAGACATCTTGTTAAAATAAAGCAATAAATCACAGCAATCATAAAACAAGAAAGCTTGATTAAAAAAACCCCAAAACACGAGGGTTTGGATAGCTGAGGTGCAAAATGATTGAGTTTTAATGTAAGAATTTTTTAGGCTGGTGCTTCACATTTATCCACAGTCCCTGTTTGGAATTTATTCCTTTCCTAAGTGCTCTGTTTTCCATTGCTCTCCTACCACAAACCCTAGTAATATAAAGAGGGGAAAACAGGCAGGAAAAAATAGATTGCTTTTCAGTGGAAATGTACACATCATTTTCATGCAAATGTACCTTCTCTGTGCATATTTGATGAGCGATTTCTCTCACAAAAGATTTTCCCGTTAATTGTTGTATCTGCCACTTATAAAATCTGTTTGCTAAATTACAAAGTCAGCCTTCGCTGCGGGTGTACTACCAGCCACTTCTGTCACAAAGGATCTTTAGTCTAATTGTTTTATCTGCCTCTTGCTAAATTATACCTTTCGCTGAACTTACACCGAAACCTTTTCAGGAAGCCATTAGTAGTTACTGACATACAGAATAGCTTATACATCTTGGATTGTATGAGAGGGCCTGAAAGATGGGTGTGCAAACAATGGATCAACCAGAAAGACCTCACAATAACTATACTGTGGGGTTTTATACACCAAATGTTGTAATTGGTCAAATGTTTTAGAGAAATGGGGTTGGTGTTCCTTAAGAATAATACAGGGTCTTACTTTGTGTGAGATGTCTAAGTGGAGATCAGTGACAAGTGATGTTCTTCAGGGGCTGAAATTGGCACCAGTGATGTTTAACATCTTTGTTGGTGACATGGAAAGAGGGATCGAGGGCACCCTCAGCCAGTTTGCTGATGACACCAAGCTGCGTTGGGTGGTCAATGCACTGGAGGGAAGGGATGGAATCCAGAGGGACCTTGACAGGCTGGAGAGGTGGGTCTGTGTGAACCTCCTGAAGTTAAACAGGGCCAAATGCAAGGTCCTGCACCTGGGTCATGCTCTAGCGCAATATATAAGCTGAGCATAAAATGGATTGGGAGCAGCCCTGAGGAGAAAGACTTGGTGGTGAGAAGACTTGTTGATGGGTGAGAAGCTCATCGTGATTTGACAATGTGGACTCACAGCCCAGAAAACCAACCGTGTCCTGGGCTGTATTCAAAGTGCTGTGGACTCTGCTCTGGTGAGACCCCACCTTGAACACTACATCCAGCTCTGGGACCCCAGACAGAAGAAGGGTGTGGGTCTGTTCAAGGAAGTCCAGAGGAGGGACATGAAGATGATCAATGGGCTAAAGCACTTGTTCTGTTAGACTGGCTGAGAGAGTTGGGGTTGTTCAGCCTGGGGAAGACTCTGATAAGACCTTTTAGCAGCCTTCCAGTACCTAAAGGGGGCCTGAAAGCTGCAAGGGACTTTTTACAAGAACATGTAGTGATAGGAAAAGGGGTAATGGCTTCAAACAGAAAGCGTGTAGTTTGGAATTAGATATTAGGAAGAAATGCTTTACTGTGAGGGTGATGAGACACTGGAACAGGTTACCTAGAGAAGATGTGGATGCCCCATTCCTGAGAGTTTTCAAGGACAGGCTGGATGGCACTTGGAGCAACCTGGTCTAGTGGAAGGTTTCCCTGGCCACAGCAAGGGGATTGGAATTGGATGTTCTATAAGGTCCCTTCCAATCCAAACCATTCTATGATTCTATGAAATTTGTATCATGACAGGTTCTGGTACCTTTGTTCATAACCATCGTGTCTCACTGTTATTAATGTTGTTTGGACTGTATCCTGACCTGAAAAATGCATCTCTGCAGATGCCCAGGTCTTGCTTCAAGGATGCAGCACATGTTCCAATCATCTAGCCTGTCCTTAGAGAATGCTCAGTAAATATCTCTATGTCTAGGCTTTTGTCTTCCCTCATTTTCTAAACTCAATCCACTCGTAGCAAATAACTCTTGATAGTTAAAACTACAGAGTGCCCACCCTACCCGCACATCTTCCTTAACTTACATCCTTGCACCAAAATTGCACTGTGCATTAATTTATTTTTTTTTTTCTGAATAGATTTTTTTCAAATTAGAAAAGGCAAACCATTAGGCTGTCATTACCGGAATAATGCTAATAAAATGTTGCACGGGGCAGGTTTCAGAAGAGCATCTTGCAAACAAACACTAAGCTGATATGTCTGTTTGGGCAGCTTAATTACATCAATGAAGAAAATATTTATAGGCATGTGTATAGATCAATAAATGCAGTCTTTTTTTGTTTCAATGGGAAATGTAACATATCTTTCATGTAGCACTCTAAAATATAAAAATATGTTGAGGAGACAGAGAGAGATGAATTATGGAACCACAACCAGTGTCAGTGGTTATAGTTAAATGATTTTTTTACGTATCCACAAATTATTCATTGTGAGTATGACTTACGCTTTCATCTTGATGTATAGGATTTAGTCTGCAAATCTAGACTACAGAATATCTGATTCTAAATTATTTCAGTGCTAGAGAACTTGTAGTGAAATTAATAATTGCTTAGGGGAGAAAAACTTTATGGAAAGGGCACAAACACTGGAGTACTTAAATAGCAAGAATTACATCAATGTTGGATCAGTGGAAGATTAAATTTTCAGTATGTCTAAAAATGCATTTCTTTCTGTAAAAATTTAATTTTCTAAATCCACATTTAATTAAAAAACCCCAAAAACATCTACTGCCATACACACAGAATATCAGCTACCCTGGACACCTAGAGCACTGATTTCATCTCAGTCTTATGAAAGTAATTGGACTATGTTGACTGTATTTCTTTAATGAATTTTTTTGTCTGTTGCTATTTTGCAGTGGTTTTATTCTATGTGTTACCTGTGTTCTATTTATTTCAATGAGACTTTTTTTTAATTATTATTGTTCTCAATTGTGTGAGGACTCTTTTGTGAATGCCAGTCCATTCCTTGTGTGCAGATTTTGCCATTACTTCTTCTGACTACACTTTAGATTCATCTCTGATGGGAATTGACGGCGTTATTTACCAGCATTTCATGAGGGCAGGGAGTGGGTTTCTTGTCATTTCTAAATTTGTTTTGTCCTAGTTCAAGATTTATAATTAAGAAGTAAGGAGAGAGGCTCAGTTTCTGGAGTTGGAGCCCTGTTGAAGACAATGGAAGCTTTACACTCAACACTTTTGGAGCTAAAATCTCAACCAAAGCGACAAAAAAGTGAGAGAAACTCAGACTGAACTGGTTTAGTGCACAAACTGCATGTGGTTTATGACAGATTAATCCCAGGTTTGAAATTAGGATTATCGTTGGATAGCTAAAATGATTTATTTGTTGGAAAGAACTATAATATAAACAGACTTGCAAGTTGACAGTTCAAATGTCCTGATATTTTCTTTTTTGGTCCTCTTGCAGTTGATGGCTAATGAAGCAGCTGTGTTTTTTACACTAAGGGAGACACAGAAGGAAAAACTAAATATAACTCTGTTTGTATCAAGTAGCTCTACAGTACCAAAGAGGCACTATATGTAGTCCGGGATTTAAGAGATCTTGGATCCTGTGCTTTATTGTTTTTATTTACTTATTCTGTGTGGATCAAGGATCCTTTGTTCCAGGCGCTGTAAAAGTGAAGGACTCAAATAATCCTGGGATACATGGCAAATGTGACACTCTTATATTAAATTTTCAAGCCATGCTAATGTCCTGTAACCTCTGTGGTAATAAGATACTATTCTTTTGAAGAAAGAAGATATTAGATACTCTTTTTAACATTTACTAAGGCATGAAATTAAAATTCATGCTAATAGATTTTAATTTTTCAATATCACTAGACCACAAGCATGAGCATTTTAAACTTGAAGTTAAGTCTTGAGACTAAACAAAAGTTGAAATGAGATGAAAGGAAGGAGACCACTTCTTTCCTTGGGTCTCAAAAGATCTTTTTAGGCAATTTAATATTCGTTTAAAGAAACAACAAAACCAAGCAAGTTCCCCAGGGCAGTGGTCACAGCCCCAAGCCTGATAGAGTTCAAGGAGTGTTTGGACAATACTCCCAGGCACATGGTGTGACTCGGGGATGGTCCTGTGCAGGGCCAGGTGTTGGACTAGATGATCCTTGTGGGTCTGCTATTGTGGTTCAGTGTTCACCTGTAATGATCTGCCTTGTAATGTTTTGCCACCTGTGCAAATGACAGGGTGAAATAACATTGATGGAGACTAGTCTGAGGCAATGAATTAATTTTTTTAAGAACGTTTTTGTGTCTTTCTTCCTTCTAGCCACTTTCCTTAGCATCTTTTTAAAGCCTGGTATCATTATCTTGCCTCAATACAAAAAAATAAAAAATAAAAAATAAAACTGTACAGATGGATCCCATTTTGTATTTTGCTTTCTTTCCCGCCAGACCACTTGACACAGCATTCCCTCCCAGGAAGAGCTATCAGATAAACACTTGTGCCTGACAGAGCACCAAATAGCAAACTCGACAGTTTTTATTACGGGTGCAACAATGTCAGTGATTTCCCTTTCCTGCCAGAAGAACAGCACTGCTGCAGCCAGTGGGTGCTGTCAGTACTGATTGCTTTTGGCCCCTCTTGCATCCTCATAAAAATGGGAGCAGCATTATGCAACCTTAATCAGGCCAGGGATCAATCAAGAATTGGAAATAATTTTATTTATTCCTATGTTTTCCTCCAAAGTCACAAGTTTGGTTTATGGTTTATGGATATTTTGCTGTGATGCAAAATGTGACTGCAAAAACATAGTGAAATTTATACGCAGCTTCTTCCAGGTGGTTTAATTTAATCATCCTTCCAATTACTACCTACATAAATAATTCAAACACTGTGAGCGGAGGAAGAAAGTAAGATTGTGGTATATATACTTTCTACACATTGTAAAAAGGGACTGTTGCTATGCTATATAGTGGTTTCAGTTAAATATGGAGCAACTGTATTCTGTGTTAGGGCTGCTCTTAAACTGTACTCTGGTGAGATAAGAACATGCAGTGGTTAAAACCTCCCTTGATCTTGGAAGTTGCCTGTTGCTTTGAGTCTGTGGTCTGACCTTGGGCAAGTTGCTACTGTGAGTAAAGGAAGCTTCGTTGTCTAGGTAAAAGCATGCAGCTCTCACTATTTGAGCTTTTGCCAGTAAAATTGGAAATATGCTTAATATTTAGTCTCTGACCTTGCCATTTCTGAATGCTCTTGTGTCTTGTTCATGGCTGAGAAGCACAGTGTCTACTTTATATTTAAACCATATTGAAAGCCATAAATTTTGACACAAAACAAATCTACTACCTTATGCATGGAGAAACCTAGTCTGATATCTCTTCCTTAGTGCACCTATCATAAGTCAGTATACCTTCCCTGCAGGGGGTATTACTTCTCTTAAAAAATGTAAACTGAGCCTGTGAAGAGAATTTTCTCTTTGGATCATTTCCCAGTACTTTCAACTCTCAGCTATGATGTAACTCACTTTCATTTTCTTCTTATCCATGTTTCATATTTTCAAAGGAGGAGAAGGATCCAGAGGATGATTCTAGTTCTAAAGGCTGTTTATGTATTTTATCTATTGTAGATTACATTCAAAGTCTTCAGAGTGAGTGCTGAAATACAGACTCTCCTCCCAAAGACGTAGACTCAAGTTCTCTTTTTTCTCTTCCTCACTGGCATCTTGGCCTTGGATTTTCCTCTTCTGCAAAATTTAGTAAGTTCAGTAGGAAAGCTGGAGACAGCTTTCATCCCAGAAACCCGTCTGGATGGAAAACCAGAGCAGTCAGTTAGTGGGGAAATGGGCGCTGAAACCCAGGGGAAGGAGCAGAGAAGCCAAGCCCAGGCTTCCCAGCATTGGCACACATGCTGCGAACACCAGGTCAGCTCACACCCTCCTTCACAGCTCTTATACTGCTGCCTGTCTGCCAAGTGCTTTAAAACAAAAATAGAACTTTGTTACTAATGATTCTTTGTAAATTAGCTCAGTTAAGCTTTTACTCAGTGTATCAGCTGAGTCTTTAACTAGGAAAGGCTGCAGATGCCTTGCTTAAGTCAAAAGGTCTGTAATCTCCAAAATGGAGTAAATACCCTCTTTCTCTCAAAAAGTCAGGTACAAATGCATCAAAAAGGTGTGATATATTCCCATAAAATCATAGGAAGCATATATTATTATTTAAGACCAGGTGGACATTTTAGAATAATTGCTGTTGTTTTATTTGTGTTTTGCTTTGCTTTAGGAATCAGCATTTGGACTCGATGGTGTTCAGTAAACCTGTGGCATCACACTTGAAATGGAGCACAAAAAGGTATTGCCTGCTTTTGTCTTGAGAAAACTGAACTGTACTGTTGTTGACACTTGTGATTTCACTGTAAGTTCTGCAAGTTTATCTATTTTTCCAAAAATACCATCTCCTAAAGTCATGATTGCATTAACTATATATAAAAATATATATAAAATTATTTTAAAAAGATAATTTCTACGTAAAAAACCCCAAACATTAAAGTAGTTACATGAAGGCCTTCACTTACATCTCCTAGAATGTGGTGGTTGCATAGTAATTATCAGGGACAAACACTTGGGAAGCATTCTTTAATCAAGGATTTTTGATTAGTCTAATCACTTCTCTGCAATGACTATGCAAATGTTAATTCTGGTGGTGTTTTTTAATTTGAAACCGTAGGTTTCCTTATTAAGGAACACAAAAAAGTTAGCAATGTTTATAACACTGTTGTGGCTGCAGCATGAAATCTACAAAACAAAAATGAGGGGAACATAAAATAGCAAAATACTTCCAGAATAAAAACATTATTTCAGACATTTCGACAGAGCTAAAATATGTTTTCCACCCCTAGCAGATGCCTGAACAAAGCTGTTCCTGGTTTGGTTTTCTATTCTAGGAGAAATTAATCTTTTTATAGACTAATCACTTATAGTTGTTTCTGGGGAAAAAGCATTTTCTGTGTGCAGCCATTCCAATTTCAGATGCTTTTAATAGAAAACCATGTCAGCAAAATTACTTTTCTTAATGATTTTTCTATTATATTTCTGCTTGAATTACTGTTGATTAGGCAAGTTTGAAGTTACAGCTTAATCCTTAAAAGTATTTATATAGTCATAGATGTGCATTCAGGGTTCACATTAAGGCCTTAAGGACTGTTCAGACATATTCTTGCACCAGCAAAGAATCACTTTTTTATAGGACTTTTCCAAGAGTTCTTTCCAGCCTCAGGGTTTTTCTTCAGCATCTGAGGTTTTGGGGCTGGTTTTTATTTTTTTTTCAGTCATACTGTCATTGAAAACAAGTGAAAAAGTGAGTAAAACTAAAGGATCTAACTCCCTCTCAGCATAAAGAAACAATCAAAAATGGCAATGGTATAGAAGAAGTACAGCATATTCCTATGGAATATGCCTGAATCAATTAAGAATACCAATTAAGCTTCCCAGTATCATTAGTTTGGAAACAATCATGTTTTTATGCAACAGTGTATTTGCAGATTTACTTGACTTAGTAAGCAGGGGGAGGATGTTTGTACACACAGTTTGGCAGGATCAGGGTTTGTATGACAAATTTTCCTATTGTAGTTATAGATGCTATTACAGAATTCAAAAAACCCAAGTAATGTCGATGTTATAGAAATGATTTGTAGAAGTGCTGAAAGAAATGAGGCACCTCTGTCATTTGGTAATGTCAGTTTCATTTATTTGTCTTCTACTTTTAATAAAAAGTTAAAGCATTTATTTTGAACGTGTGGCATGTGCCTTGTACTTTTTAAAAAAGGTTGAAGTTTTGTATTTGGACTTAGTGTTACACTCATGTGTTGTGCACAGAGCCTTGCCATAGCTGAAATTCAGGTATCCTGTACCTCATACTTAGCAGATAAACTGGAAGTGGAATCTTGCTGATTCTCCCACTTATCACTTTCTTTTAACTTTTTTTTTTTGATATCTTGCTATTTTGATTCGATATCTTCCAGATATTTAAGCACCTAAAACCGAAAATATTCTAATTTATTTTGTCTTCCAAAGAGAATGATTTTCTGTAAGTCTTTGAATTCACTGAATCTTTGAGTATTTTGTGAGTTTAGTTTTTTTCACCTGTTCATAAGTTTTTGGACATCCTCTTGCATATGGGGTTTTCTTTGCAAATTTTAGAGACATATCTTCTGTTGCTTTTAAAACATTATTTTTCAATGTTTGTGCGGCATATGAGATTTGAGGGATTTTGTGGTTATTTTTCAGTAAGGTGTAAGACAGCCAGAAAAAAAATTTGATACTATTTAAAGTAAAAATAACTTACATTATTTGTGCACACAGTCGTTTTTACTTAGAAGAGCAGCTCCAGGGATAAGCAGTCACACTTTCGCTGTCCAAATGACTGAAATGCAAACTTTTTTAGGGTTAATGTTTTACAAATCACTGTGTGTAGTCTCAGGTGTCAACATTTTGCCTCCTCGCAGAAATCCAAAGACCAATGACTGAGCCTTATCTGTCTTTGCTAGTAATTGCTCCATTTTTATTTTTCAGGACAATTACAGAAACTCGTTGCTTTTACATTCTTATTCAGGCTATGCTCTGATGTCTTTTTCATCCCTTCTGGTTCTCAGAAATCACAAGTAAGATATCAGGTGGCCAAATCTGACAGTAAGTGTATGACACAGTTGTATCAGTGAAAATGAATAAGAGATCTGTAAGCTGGATATAGAGGTTGTCCTGGTATAGAAGTGCAGACAGCTCTCATTATCCAAGGGTAGATTACCTGGGATGAAAACTACTGGAGACAGGGAGGTGGTTCCATGGAGACCCTCAAGTGAAGCAGGATTTATTAATGCAACTGCAGCACCATGCATGCATAATTACATTTCTTCCAAGGGCTACTCAGTAACACAACCACTCTTTAAGCAGCGCCAGAAGCTGATAAGCTCTGAGCTCATTTCCAACTTTTCCCCAGACTAACATCATCCAAGTACTTGATAAATTTACTTTCTATACTGCAAATTGTTAATGATAATATTAGAACAAAAAAGCATTCTCTTGTAATGATAATATGAGAACAAAAAATCCTCTCAAGCACTTTAAACTGACATTTTTTCTTTTTATAATCTCAGGCTCCATAGTAGGCCTGCCAGGATGGTAGGATTCATTACATAAATATGTAAGTCTAAGCTAGTAACTATGGGTGTGTTTTTAGTAGAATGAGGAGGAGTAGAATCCTCTGGTAGAGGTAACAGACTATCATATTGTCAACACCCACTTGTCTGTGCAAACAAGTTGACTGGCTGTGGCAGCACGGGCAACTTACAGTGACAGAGTTTAGCAGGATTGGTAAGGTAGAAAATGGCATTGCAGTCTGGAGGCTTTTAAGATGGCATGGAAAAAGCAAGGGCAAAACTTTTCAGGTTGTTGCTTTGGCTCTGTCTGAAACTAAGCAGGAAAAAGGAATTGGTTGTGTGGGTGTCATAACTGTCATGCCTACAGATCTCCTGAGAGCTATTGCACCGGACCAGATCCTGAAGAGCTGTAACTACTTCAGATGATGTTAGAACTTGTGCTGACAGCACTTGTCCACACGTCTTGGGTGCCCAACACAGGCAGGACACGGGCTTGTTGAAGCGAGTTCAGAGGAGACCACCAAGTTGATTAGAGGGATGGAGCACCTCTCCTACAAGGAGAGGCTGAGAGAATTGGGATTGTTCATCCTGTAAAAGAGAAGGCTTTGGGGTGACCTAATTGCAGCCCTCCAGTTCCTGAAGGAAGCCTACAGAAAAGATGGACAGGGACTATGTACAAGGACCTGTAGTGACAGGACAAGGGGGAATGGCTTCACACTGAGAGTAGGTTTAGATTTGATATTAGGAAGAAATTCTTCCCTTTGAGAGTGGTGAGGCATTGGAATGGGTTACCCAGAGAAGCTGTGGATGCCCCATCTTCCATATTGGATGGGGCTTGAAGCAAACTGGTCCAGTGGAAGATGTCCCTGCCTATGGTAGGAAATATGTGATCTTTAAGGTCCCTTCTAATCCAAACCATTTTATGGATTTCAGCCACAGTATGGAATGGAGGAAAACCCAGACTGGATTTTTCTGGAGTACGGAATGGGGGAAAACCCAGATTGGATTTCTCCAGAGACTGAATTTCAAAAAACAAACAAACAAACAAACAAAACCAAACAAAAAAACAAACCCAAAAAACAAAAGAAGCATTGGACTTGATGATCTCAGAGGTCCTTTCCAACCTGGCTGATTCTATGATTCTATGCTTCCTCAATTCTGTGATCCATGTGTGTGCTGACCATGGAAGAATTAGGCACATAGCTGCTTTAACACAGAGAAACTATCATCAGGTGTGATAAAGCCCTACATTCTCAGGTGTGGGGGCTTCAGGAGCAGAACAAGAGGTACCTATGCAACACAGTGAGAAGGCCCATCCAGGAGGATTCACCACCTGTCACCTGTGCTAGTGGAGCAGTCTTGAAACAGAAAAGTCTGCAGTAAAATATGGTAAAATAGTTTCCCCCAAATGCTATCACAAGTAGCCATGGTCTTTATATCCTGTGAAATTGGTGGTAGGGATTTTTCCCACCTATGTGTTTTATGATGCATGCAAGTAAACTAAAAAGTTTCATCTGTCCAAATGTATTCACTGTGCTGAACTCAGCAGTTCCTTGCAGAACAGATGCTAAGACAATAAAGAAACCTTATGCAAAGGCAGTGAATGACAGGACCAATACTGAAATATATGGGATTACTGGTTTTTTGCAAGTGAGGTTAAAAACAAGAACAAACAGAAAACAATTTTCTTCAGTTCTTGTCATATAGAAATATATTCTTACTGAAGTAATGTGTATCAGTCTCAAATTTAGGAGAAACATTGGGAGGATCTGATCACAATAAATTCTACCCACCAGAACTGAATTCCATGCTGGAGCTGTTGCTGGGAGAGCAAGAAGGTGAAGTGTTTATAGACCCCATCTTAAAGTTACTGATGTGGAAATATCACAGTGGATGAGCTAAGGGACAAATTTGTTTGTAGAAATACAGGTCTGGTTTCATTTATGCTGGTGTAAATTTGGGCTAGGTTGTTGAAGCCGGTTGAGTTACACTAAGGTGAGCATTTAATTTAAGATGATGAGTCAGGTCTTTACTCCTTTTAGTGTTGCTGCACTTTCAGGCTTATGCTGAAGTGAATCAAGGGATCTTTGTGCAATCAGAATCAGATCTACTGTATCAAATGACTGCTGGGAACTTGTTTATGGAAATTAATTTAAAATATTATGCAGAAAAAACCATAAGGGGTACATATTAATTATGACTCGTGCATGAAGATTTGCCTGAATAACTCCCATTAACAATAATAAGAGTTGCAGAATTAATTTCCTTCTAGGTCCTGCTAAAAATTCACCCAAGGACATTGCATTCTCTATCCTCAGACTCAGATCCTCTTTATATTAGCAAATAAAAATCTCCTTATGCAATCATTGCTGGAAGAGTCAATCTTGAATAGCATTTTTTTAAAAAAAATATTAAATTACAGCTACATTGGCAGGTTTATTGCTTGATTATTTTCAACGTTCCATTTAATTTTTATTATGATAACTGAAAATTGTTTATGGGAGTTAAGTGAGATAAGTAGTGAAATATTTACATATATTACCATCAAATAGATATTTCTTTGTTATTAAATGATTTCAGCAGAAGATTGGAAAATGAGAAAATTTTTAAAAATTTTAAAATTACTTTCGTGCAGAGGACAGTCATAACCTGGGTTCTAGAACCAGTTCGATTTCAACTGAGGTTGAAAGTGGCTTTCTTTTACACAGTATTTGACAAACAGCACTCCACTGTCACTTGCTTTGTTCTACTCTGCTAATTCTGGAAAAGAATGGTATTTTTACCTCATATCTGAGATCAGACTGCAAAGGTCTGTAAAACTGCTGCATTTTTCTAATGTAGAGTCGAGTCTATTCTTAACTTTAGATCAGATAATAAAGTAACCATTGTTGCTGCAAATGTCTGATTTCATCTTAGTTCACGTCCATAAAACACTACACTTGTTAAAAGATTTCTGAATTAACTCCCAAAGATGGTCATGTTGTAGTAAAAAGGCAGAACTGAAGAAGAAATTGTGATTGCAAATCAGTGAAATCAGGGTAGCCAATCTGACGTGTAGCAGGACATCCAGGCTGTACAGATCAGTAGGTGCTGGGGTGTAGCATGGCTACTTGCCATCTTTTTTTCATCATTGCACTGAGTGAAATTCAAAGTCTAATTTTCTAGAACTCTGAAGATTAGTTCCTAAAACACACTGGGTTCAGTGTGGAGAGATGGACAGATTACTGACACAAAAGGAATGCCCTCTCTGGTGACAGATAAACTCTTGCTCCAGTATTGAACATTTTCCATAAATGGAATAATTTATCAAATTTTTAAAGGCCCCAGCATGCTGAAATTTCAAAATATGTAGTCTTTAAGTATGAAACTATTCATGAAACTAAAACTGGTGCTGACATAATTTCAGTCCTGTGAGGTGAGTTTAATGGACAATAGTTTGCTAATTAATTTACAATACATGGTGTGGAAACTGCTTGTGGAAAGTGCGAGATGAAGTTGCAGAAGGTTCTTGCTGCATATTGGGATAGAAATGAAAAAAAAATGTTTTAGGACTAGGGATGTACCAAGATAAGGCTGAATCTCTGAGTGAAAATACACCATTGACTTCATACATGAGCATGCCCACATGTACGCACCCACATTCCTGCAGCTACATTTTGCCCTCATGTGAGGTCCTGATTTATGCTCAAAAGTAGCCCTGTGCATTTATCTCTCCCTAGATATTGTTTCGTATTTTTTGAAAGTCTCTGTTTCCTCATAAGAGTGCCCACATTCCTTGGGTTTCACAAGGGATTGGACTAATTTCAGATTCTCCTTGCAGTTGTGGGAATTGAAGTAGGTGAGCAGCTTTGAAGAATCCATCAAGTGTTTCCAGTGTCATCAGTACAGACGTTATCTTGTTCATTAAGATCATGATGTACCATAGGGGCAACAATTCAAAGTCCTTTTATTGTCAGAACATTCTTCATCTGCCAGGAGGAAAAACCTCAGAGATGCCGTTGGCATGCCAGGCCTGAAAAGTAGATGCGTATGTGAGAAACGTGGAAATTTATGCATTCTTTGGAAGGCAGAGGGTCAAAGTCAGTTTGTGTTTTGATATCAGCATCACAAGGTAGAGTGCTAAACTCTAGGTGTCAGAAATGTGGTGCAATATCAGGCAATAAAGCTAGACAGCTTTAATTAGTTACAAGAGAAAGATTAGATACTTCATGTTGAACTGCTTAGTTAACAACATTTGAAGGGACTGGTGCGTTCAAAATGAACTGTCCTGTGTAGGTAATTTAAAATATTTATATGCTGCTCCTTCTTCTGAACTTCATTCCCTAGGAAATTTCAGATATGATTTTTAACTTTTGCTTGGAAACAGAATGGAAATAGACACATTTTAGAAACTGCGATTTTGTGCACTGTGAATGATGTGGTCCAGCCCCATACAGAGAGTGGTATGAAATGTTTTGATTCTGAGGAGGTCTGTGATGTCTCACCCAGGAAAATTATTACTTCTGAGCATTTTTTGATTGATTATTTATTTCATCAGACTCTGCTAATGAAAAATGATAAAAAAGCTTCAATTTAATAAAAATCTGTCTCCTGTAATAATAAAATTACAAACAAAAAATAGCTTAAAATGTTTTGATGGAAGACTGATGGGGTTTTTCCATCGAAGTAGAAAAACTTGAGGTTCAGTTTTGGCATTATACTAGTTGGATTATAGTGCTCTGTCTACAAGTTTGGAGTCATCAGGCAAACATTTCATTGCAGTTCCTAATAATCTTCAAAAATCAGTGCCTGGGTGGGATATATAAGAAAGCCAGAACAAACTAAGTATCAAACATGGTACCAGCTTGTACTGACTCAGTGTATTTGGACTGTTGAGGATATCTGGTAATCATGCTTGAAAGAATAAATTAGGTTTAGTGACTCTGTATTCATTCACAAAATCAAATCTACTCTACCCTTTATAAAGGTGATTTTATCAGGAAAGCATAACTGATGATGTAAGTTATGTGGGTTTTCATGTTGTTCTAATTCTAAAGATACAAAAGAAAAGATGCCACAGAAAGAAATCCTGAGAAACCTCTCAGAAATTAATGGTGTCCAAATCCTGTAGCAGCTGGTGTTTTGACACCAATCTGTCAAACTGTGGGTGCCAAGTGAACAAACTTTGTGACCTACACTTCCTCATCAGTGTAGAGAGCTAAAATTACTCAACTTGTGCCAAAATAGGATTTTCCACTGGATATCAAAACAGAAAAGAAGAGATATTTTTTGAATGCACTTTGATTTTGCTGCCCCAATCTTTCAATAACTTTGGTTTTCATTTGCAGATGAAAAAAAGTGTGAGCAGCCTGGCTGCTTAAATTACTCTCTAATGCTGTATCCTCTTACATCATTTTAACCTGATATTTCTTATAATTTCCAGAGGCTGTAACCTTTTGTAGCAGGATGCTTATGGAATGTATGTATGGGAGAGAATTTTGAGACACAGGACAGGATGGCCAAATACACATAAATATATACTTCTGGTATCACCAAAGTTATCTACAGTGTCTTTTGCACATCAATTAGGAAAGCATAGACCCCACTGGATGTTACTGAACAGATTGTTTTCTTTCTGTGTGTGTGTCAGGGTATCCTATTCATCCTTCCCACAACTGAAAGAAAAATCATATATTCGCTGTTAAGTTCAGCTGCATCATAAATTTATGGTAATTAGATTTACTTAAGATAAAGACAATCCAACTGGTACCAGAGAAAAGTCTTGGAAAGTTGTCCTAATCTTTCAGTCTGTGTTTCAGTTTCAATAAACAAGAAATGTGTTTAAAATATACAGTTTAGTTGCAAAGTTGTTGCTTCAGAAGGTGCTAGCAGACTCTTCACAGGAAACCGTGCTTTTGGCATGGTTGTCTCAGTTCAAATGTTCTCTCAGCAACAAACAATTAAACATCATAGTACAACACTAGTGAATGATGCTTTATTTGTGGATCTGCTTGCCACAATGTGACATTGATTTTGCTAAATCTTGTTAAACTAAAATGACACATGAAAGTATCAAAAATAGAGAATATAGTGAGGTCTCGACTAGCCCAGCTAATAAGAAAGTGATGAAATAACTGTGTTTAGTGAAAGTTCTGTTTATTGGGTGTAGATTGGAAATGGAAAAAAGAGCAGAAACCAACCTTATTTAACCACAAGACTTCTCTTCATTAGCTTGGCTCCATTATTATTTCACCACTCAATAATATTTTAGGGCTCCTCAATGAGATTTTTCACCAAACACTTAGAAGATAATCCCAGTGCTACATCTGTCAACATCTATGCTCCCATCCAGTTTGCACAGCTGTTCTGTTGAGGCTGAGCTCAGATCAAAGGGATGCTTACTGCTTACAACTTCCCCCACCCCTTCCTCTTTCCAAAGTAGGAGGCTTTTGAGTGGAACGTAAATTGCTTTAAAGTTGATGCTGAAAAAGTTAGGCAATACCCGAGAAGGAAAGTTATCTTTTACAGTCCAAGCGTGAAAGAACCAGGATAAATTTGAAGTGAAATGAGATGAGTATAAGCTTCTGTAATTGCAGTATGCTTCAAAGCATACAAGGAATATATTTGTTTAGAAGAGGTTACTTTGATTCCTTGTGAAATGCTATGCGTGGACTTTGGTAAAAAGTGTTCCTGCCAAATGCATTTTCAACTTAAATATTAGCAAAATTGGAAAAATAGCAGGCCAGAAGCCCTCAGATCAAGTCTTGGTAGTTCAGCCACACTAATTTCCAAAATGAGCATGGCAAATTGATTGGTTGTGCTGTCTCTGACCATTTGATATACTCTTCTTCTCAGTATAAAATACCTTTCCATCTGTTTTGCTGATGTCTAACCCAGAAACATCAAGTGGAGCTGTGTTCAATCCCCTTTTCATGGCTTAACACTATTCAAGGGAAAGAACTTATCACTGCCTAACTGGGGGTTAAATTCCTGTGTTGTGATTTTTCATGGTAGAGGTTATTTTAATTCCTCACTTCTTTCTTATGAGAGACTGTGGAATCAGAAACTTAACCACAATGAACATACACTTCAAAACAGTTTTAAAAAATGTAGTAAAGTCCTAATGTGTCAGTGGAATTCCTGAATTCATGAGAGCTTTGGTGTCATGTTAAGTGATGCCAAAGGGTGATAAAGAGACTTGACAGAGGGCAGATCAGGGGAAGGTTCTGTGGACACTAAGAGACCTGCCTCAACCTCCTTTAGATGATTAAGAAACAGCTTTTTCTGAGTTTTCAGTGCCTTGCTTTACTATTCCTTTCCAAACCAGATGATGTCTATTACATGAATTTTGATATATATTTGCCTGAATAATAGAATGATATCAAACAGTTCACCAAACTATGTATATTTAACTTTGTGTGAATCCACTGATGTGCCAAGTGGTTCTATCCTACATTAGTCAAGGACCATCAAACTCTTACTGTAACTGTTTTTATGTTACATGACAGTGAACAGACCTGTGTGCCAAGGTAGTTCAGCAACTATAGTGCAACGGATTTTGTTATTATTTTTTTTGCTGGTATGGACTTCTTCTTTTACAGATGTTTGTTTTTAAAGGTCTACAAAAAGGTCAGTTGCACTGATCAGAGGCCTGGTCCAAAAGCTTTGAAGAAATAACAGTTACCCTAATTACTTTCCTATAATAGAGTTTTTTATGTTTACAGGTATTAAACTGAAGAAAAACTTCATCTGGAGATATTTTATTATTACTACTTTATTTTTAGCAAAGAATTGATTTCCTATGAGGTTTCTGTGGAGGCTTGTTTTGTTTGGTTTGTTGTTGTTATTGATGTGTTGCTGTATTAAGTTTTTTTCCCCAGCTATTCACATCCTGAGCCTACCACACTTGTGTTTTATTTCTGTTCCAGTAAACCACATCTAATGTTTCTGCATTTATATTTTTATTAAAGTTGGGATAGGCTTATGTTCTCTATTCTTGTACAGAAAGCATTTGCAAAAAACACTTCTGGACCAGTGCACTTTATGTTTACACTTAAAGAACAGTGCAGGAAAGAGCTGAGTCTAATAGACCATCTGCTGAAGTGTGAGTGTGAAATTGGAGATACAAGTATAGCTAAGATGGCTTGTTAAGGAAGATTTGAATTCTGTTAAGAGAAATATGCCTTATTTTCTATCATAGTAATAGAATGCTTTCTAACATACACTTTAATGGATCAATTCATGTAAATTAATTAGGTTCCATAAAAAAGATGATTATTTTTGTAATGGTGGACATTTCAGTAACAGCCTATCTTTGCAGTTTTATATCCTAACAAAATATTAGGCAGTAGACTATTGAAATGTCTAGATAGACAGTAGTGATTACTGCTATTGCCAACAATAAGGCAACAAGATTTTATGTTTCTTCTCGTGCTTGACAAATCATCATTTCAGACACATTTGAGTACCATGGAGTGAAAACATCACTGGTATAAGGAGAAGCAAACTAGAAAATGGAAATTTACTGTATGTGCAGCTGAAAAATGTAAACCTATTTTCTAAATAGCTTTCCTGAAAAACAATCATAGCAATAGTCATTCTCTATTCCTTTTTTCTGCAGTAATTTCTTAATTCATTTTGGAAATGGATCTCAGTGATCAGAGACTATTTTAACTGAAGTTCATGTTCAGGTTGAGGAAATTACGATGTACTGTGGTCCAGATATGACGTGGAATTTTTTCTTTTACTGGAATACAGACTAAATGTAGTGTTCCTTTCTAAAATGTGAATATTTCTGTATGATAACTTTTTATATAGCATATATATTTGAAGTTTTCCATTCACTTTCCCAGAGAAAAAAATCCCTTTGCTACTTCTTTTACCAGTGAATTATTTTTTAAGAGTCAGGACTTTTGTTTTAGTACAAACAAAATTGTTCTAAGGTGATAGCTTAATTCTTTTTTTTTTTTTTTTTTTTTTTGGAGAGGGAGCCAAAGGCATTCCCATGTACATCTTTCAGAGTATGGTGGCCATATAGGTATAGGCAGTGAGCTCTAATGCTGTGTTCAGATTCAACTCTGTATGAAATTAAATGTTTATTAGCTAAAGATGGATGGCATCAGCAATGTAGACAGTTGCTTAGGTACCTCCTTGGATTAGGAGACCTAAGTTCCAAGTCTACAGTTAAAACTTGGTCCCCTTGTCTCCCCAGTGAGAATAGATCAGATGTTTGTGGTTCAACACTTCTTCTTCTGCTAAAAGTTCCACTCTTGAGCTCAGAAGCCTGCTTGATAGTAGTTTAGTTGAATAGATACATCTCTTTAAAGGATTTTGCTTGGGTAAACTGACATTTTTGTATCTGTTGAACATCCCAGACTAATCTAAAGTATATTAAAAGCAGCTCACTTTCAGAAATTAATCAAGGATTTGTGTCAAGAAAACTTCTTTACTTAGACAGCTTGAATCCTCTCAGTAGAATTCTCTCCATATTCACAATAGGTTACCATAAACTTAATTTCCTTACTTGCGGGGCTTCATGAAACTAATTTTGTTTTATTAACTTCGTAATCTTAGAGGTTGATTATTTCCATTTACTGCATTAATGGAAGCTGATAGCTCTCCTTTTAACATGATAAGTCCATAGGGATAGTTTTAAGTTTATCTGTGTTTTCAGTGAATACCTAAAATATTAATTCTATTTTCATGGCTGCTAAAAGTTTTAGAGATACTATCTTTTCTTCCTATGGAGAATACAGGTGTATGCAGCTATCACGCTGCAACTTCAATTAAGTTTTATAATATTTTCCTGGGGCTTGCCTGTATTTTCCTATCTACTTTCTCCTGTGACTCTTTAGAGAATACTTGTAACAATGCGTTTTATTTGCATTTTTTAATACTACTTGAACTTTTCCTATGCTCGTTTGTGAAACAGTTTGTGAACAAAGAACTGGGCACTTTGGGGTGATTACTCTGAAGTATTTTTTCCTCGACTGTCTTTGTGATGCAAAAATTTTTGTGGTTTTGGTTTTTTTTCGTCTTTGAGTTTTGAGTCCATGTTCCTCTTGTACAATTGCTCTGTGACAAGCTTTTACCCCAGTGACCAGCAATCAACTCTCTAACAAACTGCCCATAACAGAACAGTGAGGAACTTGGTGTATCCTGGGTATGTACAGTAAAACTTTAGGCTCCATGGCATCATGTCAAATCCCCTGTCCTTTAAAGGGAATATGGGAACATATTTTGGAGGGGTTTACCTAATTTGACTGGTGGTGGAAACAGCTGTACTTTCCTCAGGGGCTCTGCTGCAGTCTCCACCATTCCTCAGCACGTGCCTCTGCTCACAGCTGACTCCAGTCCTTCCTGTCCTACTGGTTTTCAATCAAAGTCATTGGAGAAGAGAGAAGAGAGTGGTTCTGTGCAGAGCTGCTGCCAGGAGCTCAGTTGCTTAGGTAGCAGGAATACCCCAAGGAGATGTGCAAAGATGGAGGTGAGAAATAAGTGTCCTGTATTTTAAAAGTTACTTTTTCTAGAATCCCTTCAGATGTAAATCTGCTTTTGTGGGTGAAAACCTGATGCTGACTTCAAGGCAAATGACAGAACAATATCCTCAGCTTTGTCTGGGCTGCAGAGCAGCAGTGAGTGACTGTCAGAGCACCCTCTGGGTGAAGAACCTTTTCCTAATATCCAATCTAAACCTACCCTGTTGCAAGTTGAGGCCATTTCCTCTCATCCTATTCCTTGCTACCTGGAAGAAGAGACTGATCCCCAGCTCTCTACAACCTCCATTCAGGTAGTTTTAGAGAGTGGTCAGGAATAGCTTTGTCTTAATTCAAGGCACAGCTCTGAAAGGAATTTAATTTATCACACAAATACCACTTAACAGCATGTGTTCATGTGCTCATCTATCTTTTTCTGGACTAATTCATAGATAAGCTCTTCTTTATGATATAGGTGATGCTCAACAATAAATTCATTATGAGAAAAGTAAGAAAAAGGTGTTAAATTAAAAAGAAAGACAACTATTTGAAATGTGTTTGGAGTCTGGAGTAACCTGCTGTAGGACAAAGGTGTGGTGATTCATAGGCAATGATTTGGAGCTGTTTCTGGAGGAAATGTTGAAGAGGGATTTGTATACATTATCATTATTCCATAGTCAGGATCTTAATGAGGATGAGTTAGGGGAAGAGAGGAGAAAGTACTAGCCATCTAGAAAATAGGTATTTAAAAGTGGCCTTATCCTATAGTTGTCATCACTGTCTATGAAAGACAAGCACTGTTTCTTTTGTCATTGTCTTTGTACAGTAGCTGATTTCTTCATGGGTTATAACCCTTGTTTCAGCCCACTTCAAAAGTTCTTTTCCATTTCCTATGTGTTGCAGACCCGGTACAACAGTCTTTTTGTGGCTATCTGCAGTGGAACAATAATTTTTTTTTCTTTTGGTACAGAATATTCTGTAACATATTTCTTAATCCAGTCCTCTACGGGCTGTATCATGAGAGGATGTCAAGGGCAAAGGTGATTTTTTTTTTTATTACTATTTTAGTTACATCTGTAATAGTATGGACTGGTATCAGTGAATATAGTAAAGCTGTGTACAGTGATTTAAGAGTTTATCACTTGAAAATCAGTGTTGCAGCCCCAAATTCCCTGTCAGCTTTTTGTGGATGTAGGGTAACAGATGTTGTTTCAGTAGCTGGGGTCTGACCCACTGGAAAGCAGGTCTGTGCAGAAGGACCTGGAGGTCCTGGTGGACAACAAGTTGTCCCTGACCAGCTGTGTGCCCTGGGGGCCAAGACAGCCAGTAGTGTCCATGGTGCATTAGGAGGAGCACTGCCAGCAGACCCAGGAGATGATCCTGCCCTGATGAAGCACATCTGGAGTGTTATGTCCAGTTCTGGGCTCCTCAGGGCAAGAGAGACATGGGGGTCCTTGAGCAGGTCCAGTGGAGGGCAACAAGGATGATGAGGGGAGTGGAGCATCTCTCTTATGAGGAAAGGCTGAGAGAGCTGGGCCTGTTCAACCTCGAGAAGGGACAACTGAGAGGGGACCTGATTAAGGTCTGTCAGTGTCTGTAGGGAGGTGTCAGGGCATGGCCCAGGCTCTGTTCGGTGGTGCCGAGCAATGGGACAAGAGGCAACGGGCAGAAACTGATGCCAGGAAGTTCCACCTGAACATGAGGAAGAACTTTTCTGCTGTGCAGTGATGGACACTGGAACAGATCACCCAAAGAAGATGTGGAGTATCTCTCACTGGAGATATTCCAGAACTGTCTGGATATAAATCCTGTACCATGTGCTCTGGGATGACTCTGCCTGAGCAGATGACCCACTATGATTCCTTCCAACCTGACCCATTCTAGGATTCTAGGATTCTGGGATTCTGGGATAGTATATTTCTACAGAAAATATTACAATGAAATAGTATGTGGAGGAGAAAGCGAGGCTAAAAACTCTAAAGTGTATTAAAGAGGAATCAATCATTACACCTTAACAAAGTAATACGCAGATTTGAAACTAGAACTTGGCTTACATATCTGTAGCATACGGGAATAGAGTTATTAAAATATTAAGGAAGAGTATGTAGCTTTTGTCTTGTAGTCACAAGTCCCTTAAAAAGGCCTATTTGCTGATCTAGATCCTGTTACAATGTGAAAATGTACCAGCAAGTGGCACAGCGGAATTTTTCTGGGCAAGTAGAGTGGCAATCCCATTCATTCCCAGATTCCTTCACACTCCTTCCTTTTTAGTTATTAGTAAATTAATATTACAACTTAGAGAACAAGTCAAAATGTCATTTGGTTATCATGGTATTGCTTGAAAAATTAATTGAACATTGGCTATTCTCTAGGTTTAAATGATGATGGGAGCACTTTGTTTGAAATCCTCCTCAAGAGAAGGGTTTGGAGTTTTTTTGTTTTGGTTGGTTGGTTGGTTGGTTTTTAAATTATTAGCCCTTACCAATTAGGATATTGGTTGTGTTGTCTGTCTTGGCTCCATGCACAATTTTTTGGGAAGAGAAATTAGAGAAATATTACTTGTGGAAATGAAAAGCATCTTCGTAAACCATTTGCATTTTCCAATTTGAACATTTTAGTTCTTCAGGAAAAAATTTTTATTCAGGTAGCAAAGAAAAGGAGAGTTTTCTGGAGGAAGAGACAGCACAGACTTATATCAATAACTTTAGCTGAGGACTCTGGGGAAAAAGGAAGAGGGTTGCATTTACTAGCGGAATAATTTCCACATCCACACCTGGTTTGCTAGTTAAGGCTTTGTTATTTACTGTCCTTTCAACATGGAATTTTCTTTGAAAATGTGCTGGTTAAAAGCTAGAGAGGGGACAGTTCCTAACAAATATTAAAATCATAATGATGTCAGAAGTCCCCCTTGCTTTTAATTTTGTAGTGGGCTGCTACTGAGAGAACTTTATATACCTTTGTGTCTAGACTGTATGAAACATCTTATTTGGGAAATATTCTTATGTGGATAAATAGTTGGTGGACAACGGACTCAGTGTGACAGTTTTTCAAGCTCTATAAATATGCTTGAAAAATGTTCTGAAATTTCTTTTAAGGAGGACATCTTCCTTCAATAGAGTGTTCAGAAGCTGTACCCATTGCATACATGACATCAGGAGAGGAGATAAGCAAAGTGATGTTCTTCTGAAGGTCTACAGTGGATTTATAAATTAGTTAAATGACTGTAGGCATTGTTAATGTGTAAATTCTTGTGTAGATTCTTCAGTAATCTTTCTTCTGTTCATCTGAGGCAGTGAGAGACTCATCGTACTCAAATCTCTTCAGATAGATTTACAAGAAGAAAAATCCATATTTAGAGAATACCCTAAAAATATTGAATAGACTTTATCTCTTAGGATTTTGCATATTCTACAGGATGAATATATGCTCTGAATTTGTGCTTCTCTGTTAATGTATGGCTTTTGGTGCATGGCCAGTAGAAAAATCTTGTCTGCATGTTGGGTATACTTGTATCTGAAGTTGTGGCTGCTCTCACAGCCCACTCTGCTCTGTGCAGCACAACAGCACAGCCCAATATGTTAGGATATCACCCAGGAAAATTGTAACTCTGAATGCTTTGAAGGATACAGGGATTGTAGGCAGATTTTTCTCTCAAGAGGAGAGCAGTTGGGAGTGTGGTGTCAGTATCTGGGTAAGAACACTGTGAGAACAGAGAATGGGAACATCTCACCAAGGCAGGGCTGAGAGATGGTGGGAACTTCCACCAAGCTTGATGACATGAGTCTGTCTATGCCTGTTGTCGGGAGTTTTTGTAGGTAGATGTTTTGACTCAGAAGAGTAGTGTCAAATAGGGCCCTTAAAGACTATGGAGTCAAAATAGTCATTGGTCTGTTCAGGGTTGAAGGAAATATGGAACTTATGAGGATGAGGCTTCAAGGATGATGGATATTCAGATTTGTATGCTATTTCTTTTCTTGTAGGAATTTGTGCTATGATGTTTTTGAAGGAGATAAATTGCATTTTGGGCTCAAGAATAGGGAATACTTTTCACAGTAACACTGAATTGAAGGAGTCAAAATAAGTGAGAATGCAGCTATTGGAAGAAATTCTGTCTCTGGGGAAAAGGAGTTTGTGGGGTTTGATTTTTTTGGGGTTTTTATTTTTTTTGTGAGTATATTTTGTTTTGATTTTTTTGTTGTTGTTGTTTCATTTTGTTCTTTTTTAAACAAGACAAACACCAAAACATAGAGGATGTGTTCTTAGGGGAAAATATATATATATATATATTTATATTTATATATTTATATATAAAAGTTTTGCATTCATCACAGCAAAAGGTTAATAATTTGCTCTGTTCTCACAGAAAGATGTGTTTCCTAGACAGCACACAGTGACTTTAATTTAGGGCAGTAATGCCAGCTGAAGTCTATTCTGTTGTTTTCTGGAGGCCACTTTAAAGAACTCTGATAGACACAAGATGAGTATTATTGTTCCTGGCAATGAGTAATCATGCCAAAGCAATTTGTATTCCTTTATTTAAAATTCTTCAACAGACTTGTATATCAGCTTAATAAAACTACAGGCCTAAAAATGAGGGCAAAAGCTCTCAATGACTTTTTCAGGCCTTCCTTCCATATAGTTCACATCCACGTTCAGACATACCTGTATGTGTTCTGTTTCCATCCTTCTGTAAAAAATTGTTCTATTTAGTATTTTTATTAAATATTGAAGCAAAGGAAAGCTTCCAGTGTTTATGCACTGCTGCCTTAGAATCTGTTAGCATTTTTCCAGATTTATCCAATTACATTTGTTTTGAAAAATAATTTCGAATATATTTTCATTAGAAAATAAAAGCAAGCTCAACTATTATTGTCAAAGAATAAAAATATTAGCCTATATTTCTTCTAGCTCAGCTGCAACTGCAGCAGAACCATCTGCACAGACAAATTTAACTTACGTCTCTACCCACTTACGTTTAAAGTTTCCAAGCAATTAAAGAATCACAGAATTGCATTTCTCTTTAAAAATAGTTTTAAAACCATTTATTTCCTAAAATAATAGATTATTCTGATTAAAAATTAATACAGGAAGGAGAAGTAAAAACCTCTCTCCTGTGAACATGTGGGATCTGCAAAAATATGTGTTGGTTATTAACATCCCCTTTTGTATGAAAGGAAACAATTTATATTAATTCTGAGTTTGTTTGTTTGTTTGTGTTGGTTTATGTTGTTGTGTTTTCTTTCTTTCAGAAAAATAGAAAGTGTATTCAGCTCTTATACATTTGTAAAGCAGAATTATTTTGAAGTAGTTTGTCAAGGAGTTACCCTTCACCGAAAGTTTTTAGATATCTGCAAACACTGTGGAGTTGTTATATCAGGCTTAAGGCTGCAAATGACTAGGTTCCTGGAACTTAAAAGCATCAGAAGTTAACACGTACTTTTTTTTAGAGGAAAACTCTTTTGCTTGAATTTAAGAAATGGAAATTAAGGTCTTCAAAATTCTGTATTCAAAATAAAATGGAACAGTGGAGGCAGAACACAGGGTGCAAGGGTGAATACAAATCATTGTGCAAGGAACTGTTTCAGAGGGGTGGAAACACAAGAAGATTGGAGCGTAATTAAAGGCTGGCATGAGCATTTTGGTAGGAGGATGTTAGAAATAATTTCAGTCTCATTACAGAAGCAGTATTGGATGCAAAATCTTTGTTATTGGCTGGGCAGCAGCGCTGAACTCCTGAAGATTTCCAATTGATGTGGGTGTATAAAAAATTGGTTGAATAATACTAACTCAGTTATGGCTATTGTGAATTTCAATTTGCTACAATATTGAAAGAAATGACTGTGGAGAGAAATAAAGAGGAAGAAATAAGTGGAGAGTACCTTGAAACAGTAGCAAACCTTAGGATATTGTAAATATTTAATGTATGAACTGAGTAGGTTGTGGCTGTTGTCTATATGTTATAATTAACTACCTGAAAAAAAGGCTGATTAAATTCTGCACAGACTAGTATGCTCTGGGGTATGAGGTGAGCTGAACCTTAGCTGTCTTTGTGATACATATGTGATGAATTTTGCAGGCTACTCCAGGACTTCTCTCGGAGCCTTGCTCTCAACTGGATAGGCCTGAAGTGTCTGGGTATGGTCGTGGGCATTGATGGAGTTCAGTACCACCTTTCAGGTGAAATGAGCACAAGGATGCACCAGAAGTCTTAATTTCAGACAGGTTTTCACTGTCTCCTGGAGGGCAAACCCCTCCATTTAGCTATCACCCAAAGCTTGAATTCTAGAGAGAAAATGCTTTTTTTTCTTTTTTTGACAGACATGTCTGTGTCAGCAGAAGACACAGACTCTGCCCTCCTGCCTATGGGGAGAGAAAGGCTTTTTATGTGAAAAGTCTAGATGTTGTAAAACTTTTTTCAGTTTCTTAACTGTTCCTGCAGACCTTCCTGAACAGGTTCTTTATCCTTCATGTTTCTATTTCTTCCATACGAATAAGAGACACTATCTTCATCTTGTTACTAGAGAACAACAAAGATACCTGTGGGTTATGGGATGGAAGATGTATGGGAACCATCTGATACAACTACACTATACTTAGTTTGAAGTCCTGGTATAATTTTTTTATCATATTTTGGACCATACCTGCTCTTGAGATTTTTCCTACAATAACAGATACAGATATAACAGTGAGAAGGTTTGAACCCAGCCAGCAACGAAGTACTACACAGCTGCTTTCTCACTTTCTCTCCCCCCTGTAGGGAAGAGAATCAGGAAAAAAAAAACCATTAAAATTTGTGGATTGAGATAATACTTCTAAATAATTGAAGTAAAATAAAATAATAGCACTAATGATAACAACAATAAAGATAATTCTATTGAAAACGAGAGAGAGAATAATAAAGCCCAAGAAAGATAAGTGATGCACAACACAGTTGCCCACCACCCACTGACTGATGCCCAGCCTGTCCCCAGTTGGCCTCTCCTGGACAAATTCTACAGTTTATATACCGAGCATGACAGTCTATGGTGTGGAATATCACTTTGGTGAATTCAGGTCAAGTGTGCTGGCCATGATCCCTCCCAGCATCTTGTGGACCTCCTCAATGGCAGTGCAGGGGAAGCTGAAAAGTCCTTGACTTGGTGTAAGCCCTGCTCAGCAACAACCAAAACAACGGTGAGTTATCAACATTGTTCTCATACCAAATCCAAAACAGCACTGCTCTACTAGGAAGGAAAATAACTCCATCCCAGCCAAAACCAGGAAAAACTGGTACCAGTACTTTGTCTTAAAGCCCATTAGCAGAGCAAGAGCAGTCCCCAGTAGGAATTATACCTGCTTGTCCCTGGTTACAGAAGTACTAAATGCTTGGGTTTTTTTCAGTTGTTCTAGTATTTAAATAGAAATCAAAGCCAAACCCACCTACTCAATGACACTGTTTCCAGTTCTACTCCCATCAAAATTGGTATCTTCATTCCTAGCGCAGAATTCGGGTCAAGGGTATGGATTGTGTTCTGCTTTAGGTTATGGGAACACTGCTATTGGTATCATTAGCTCTTGTTCTGCCTCTTGTTTACTTTCTTTAGCACATTTACAGCTTAGTATGTTGGCTGTTGCCTAAAGAAGAAACAAATGGAATTATGACAGAAGATTTCTTTAAATAAGAAATTAAGATTTTGAAACACAGCCCATGAGAACAAACAGATTGAACTGCTTTACTGAACTGAATGTTGTGTCCTATTTATCACAGAATCATAGAATCATAGAATCAACTGGGTTGGAAGGGACCTCAGAGATCATCAAGTCCAACCCTTGATCCACGACTGCTGCAGTTACTAGACCATGGCACTAAGTGCCACATCCAGTCTCTTTTTAAAAATCTCCAGGGACGGAGAATCTGCTACTTCCCTTATGAAAGAGAATTTGCTAACACATGCAGTGGCCCACAGTAAAAACAGTGCTTCTGACTGCATTACTGTTCTGTAGCACTAGTAATTCTGGGTTTTAATAGTAACTAGAGTCATATATACAAAACCAGACAAATGATTCTTTATGGTAATCATCCAACCTCTCCTGCCTTCCTTATGCACTGAAACATGAGAATTTCCAGTATTTGGCCACTTCCTAGCTGCAGTGAGTATCATTTCTATCCTTTTCAGTTGACTAGTCCATTTTGTGCAGAAAGAAAAGGTTTTTCTGTCTCTGACTGAAACTTCCATGCACACATTTTAATGTTTATATCTTGTTCTAGTCCTCACTAGAAATGGTAAATGGAAATTGCAAGGTATATGAAGAGTTGGTGTATTGTACATACAAAATTTAGCTGAACAGAAAGAGGGAAACTATGATTTTACCTCAATGAGATCTCTGGGCATGTGTATAACAGTAAAAAACTATATCCTTTGACACCTTTAATTTCTAGTTGTGGCTCTTGTCCTACCCATTTTAGGAGCTTTGAGTGTATTTCCAAGTCTCCTTTTATGAGCTTTCTTTTAGTGCTCTATGAATGTCACCTGGAGGAGGAGTAAAGATATTTCAAGAGCCTCTTGTATTTTTCTACTGTAACATTAAGCATATAAGATGCTCATAAATATGCAATTGACTATCAAGTGCATAGACTCTGGAAATGTCAACTGCTTATACTCATCATTTTAAAAAGACCTAGAATTTTGGCTTGGTATTAATCACTATAACAATTCTGTTGACAGGAAGTATTTACCCATATTACATCAGCTAAAGAATACAGGGAAATCCAATAGTGTTGTGCAAGGTGAAGGAGATAGGGGGAAATTCTGGGGTTTGTTCATTTTTGAAATACACTACTTTACTGCCTCTCACTTAGGTTATTAGAAATACTGGCACTGAGTACTGAAAATAGGCTTGGACCTTTGGTGCTTGCAGTGTATGCTCTCAGGTTCTTGCTTATCTTCTAATGCTAGCTGTGTCATTACCAAGATTTCTCCTAGTTTTTTAAATACTCCAAATTGTTGTGTAGGACAATGCAAGTACAATCGCAGGTATAGTTTTCTTTTTAAGAAAGCGGGGAGTGCATCTATTTAAACAACAAATGGGGTCACTTATATGTCTCTCATAACTCCCGATGTGGTACAGCTTTGCTGAGAGAAACATTACAACATAAAAGAACATATTATTGTCCTTCACAGAAGCATGGAATGGTTTCGGTTGGAAGAGCCCTTAAAGATTATCTCCAAATGGCCCTACCATGGACATGGGCACCTTCCACTAGACCAGATTGCTCAGGACCCAATCCAACCTGGCCTTGAACAGTTTCAGGGATGAGGCATCCACAGCATCTCTGGGAAACCTGTCCAAGTGCTCATCACTCTCATAGTAAAGAATTTCTTCCTAGCTTCTAATCTAAATCTCTCCTCTTTCAATTTAAAACAATTAACCCCATGACCTATCACTATGTGCCCTTGTAAGAAGTCATTATTCTTCTTTTTTATAACCCACTTTAAGCACTGGAGGGTCACAATGAGGTTTCTCCAGAGCCTTCTCTTTCCAGGCTGAACAACCCCAGTTCTCTCAGCCTGTCTTTGTAGGAGAGATGTTCCAGCTCTCTGATCATATTTGAGACCCTCCTCTGGACTCACTCCAAAAAGTCCATCTCTTTCTTGTGCTAAGGACTCCAGAGCTGATTGCAGCACTCCAGGTGTGGTGTCACAAGGGCAGAGTAGAGGGACAGAATCAACTTTCTTTCTTCTTCTTCTTTCATGGTGATGTTTACAAATATGCGCAGCCTTTGGAAATGTTTTTGGCTTTAATTTCAAATGCTTTTTCTCACAAGAAAGTTAAGAAAAATGTCAATAGAGAAAAAAACTATTTAGGTTTTGTACAGAACATTAGTTCTGATGGTAGCTTTTTACAAAGTAAAAGTTTTATTTCAGTGTTTTTTAAAATCACATAAAATCATGTCGCTTGATATTACAATATGAAAACTTTAAGATACTTCATTTTCTACCATCATTTTGATTGCTTTGGTCACTCTTATATTTCATTGATACATTTCTCAATATAAGTTGAAAATAATCATGTCATGGGATACAGGAACTACTACCCCAAACTAGAGGGAGCATAGGAAAAACATCTCTGTAAAGCCTTTAACACACTCCCAAGAGGAAAGATTGTGTTGTGTCTGATCCTTTTGACTAAAGACCCACAGTCTGAACAAGGATCATAACACAAAACCTATTAATCAAGAGTTTTGTTTAATGGAAGGTTACTATATCAGAAATTTGTCTTTTCATATGCATTTTATACGCAATGTTATGTTCCCCAGTGATTGAAATTGGAAGATGAAATATAGATAAATTTATATCATTTTGATAAATTTTGCCTCACTTAGAACAATACGTAGTTGACGTATTGAGCATTTTATTTCCATAGGTGCTTATAGACATTTCTCATCAGTGCCAAGATGTAAGAAAACATAGAAGCCTTCCATAGTACATATTTAAAAACATCAGGCTGAGGCAGCTCTGTTTGTATCTTTATGCAAATTTTCCTGTCTCCACTCAATGTTTGTGTAGCCTTTCTGGTGCTGACACAAGGTAGAATTGATCTTGCCGTATACAATCACTTTCAGCCCAGGGAAACTTGGTGACAGTCTTGCACTGAGATTTTAGCAGTTTTCTTCTTTTTTCCCTTCAGCATTGCAGTTCGTGTTTGTGAGCACATGTGAAAGAAACAGTAATGCCAAGGATGGGAGAGGGTGAACCATTCCCTGCTCGGCTGGTGGATGCTGCAGCTGGATTTCTCCCAGGGCACAGAAGCTCCACACGCCTGCAGGGAGCTGCTCCAGCTTTCCAACTGCTCCCTGAAATTTCTGCTGCATTCTTACATCAATTAGGTGACCTCCTAAAATTAATGAGACATGTTTTTACAACCTTCTCTCAGACAAGGCAGTAGTAATTGCTGTATTTTATGTGATAGAGTGTTTAAATTGTCAACGTGGTAAAAAAATCATACAAATCCAGTGTAAATACTTCAAGTTGCACGAAGTAATTACTAATCTTAAAAAAGCGTCAGATATGCAGAGTTAGCTAATAAATGACAAATGAATAATTCATTCAACATAAAAGAGAAGGGAAGAGAGGTATTAACATTTTACGCACAGTTACTCTTTCACAAGCTGTTACTGAACCACTAGATTTTTAGTTTTATTATGTTTATTCAAAAACTTGCAGCATTTTGTAGTATGACTACATTTGACTTATAGTGATTTTGAACGACAAATGTGAATGTGCCTTTGTGTATGGGTGTCTCAGACTAAAGATATATAGAGAGAGACACACTTTTTGGACTATTTATTTTCAATCATTCACACTGATAGTAGTCGGAGGAAGTTAGTAAACTAACACATACATACCCTAAATAAACATATTTACTGAACACCACATTTTTTGTTAACTTAAGTTTATGCAGTCTTTCTACCCTGTACAAGCTCATCACTTGTGAAATATCCAGAGTTTGTATTTCTGAGAAAGGCCTAGCAAGGTTGAAAAGATCTTGATGTAGTTCCTCAAATAATATTTCTCTTTTTGGAGGTCAGTCATTTCAGTTCCCAGTAAGTAATGAACACTTAGTATTAGCTGTAATATAAGATATTTGTGAGAATGTATGCTAAACAAACTGGAATATTTATTTGTCAGTAATCCAAAATTGCTAACCCATTCAAAACTCATGCATCAGACTTCAAATAAGAAAAAAAGAGGCAAAAAAAAGTTTCAATTATATAAGGTTACTTTATAATGATTAATTGCAAGTTCTTTTTATCGGCCTTCTGTTTTTCGACCTTTAGAGTCAATGCTTTTCTTTGTTACCCAGGGTAATATATTATAATATTCTTCCATTGCCATGTGATCTCAGGGAACCGATGTTTTAAGAAAAATACCATTTATAATGAGTCTTGCAGCAAAGCCTCTGGAACACGTTTAGTGCACCTTAGTTATAAAATATTTTCCCTTTAATTTCTGTTCCTCATTTTTTGATTTTTTTTTTTTTTAGTATTATATTTGATACCATGTTTCCCTTAGGTGGGCATTTACTGGGAAGAACACTCATGTTCATTTTGAGTTGTCTTAATTATACACTTTTAAAATCACTACTGTTAAAAAAAAGTCTACTAGGCAGGTTGATTCTTTCAAAAGTTCTCTTTGGATTAGTGGATTTTCAGATTATTTTAAGATGGAAGATCTGGTTGGCATCTTCATGACATAGGGATTTCCCCCTTATTCTTTCTACAGAAATAAGATGTCAGCCTTCACCTGGCTGAAGAATAACTGTCTTTTTCTTTTCCTCTCCCTTTGGTATCTAATAGAATACATGAGGTGATTAGAGACAGAAAAAGAGTTCATCAGGACTAGAAATGATGGGTCTTTTTTAATGACTTGGCATATATATGGGAGGAGAAAAGAAAAATGTCACTAGTAGGGGGGAACTGAGAAAACATACATCATTTGTTTGATCCTTTTTGTTCAAGCAAGAAAGGCAAATACTTCTGAGGTCAGCTTGGAGATGGCAGGGGACACCATCTTTTTACTGAAGCTCTTTTAATGGAAAAAAGGAAACAGAAAAAGGCATGAGTATCATCATCTTCAGCTTAGGTTAACTTTAACTAAAATTAGGAAGAAACATGGTGCTTTTATCCTTTATGATCTCTACCTGCATTTTGTAAATGAAGATGTGATCTTCGCTTTCATTTTTGAAACCACAGGAAAAAAATTCTGTTTCTATTTTGTTTGGTTTTCACTGCTTAAAGTGTTGAATTTGTTTCAATATTTCTTTCAGGAGAAAAGCATGAACATCAGGTAGAGCTTGACTGCCTTGAGATCAAATGGAGCAGTATTGGGATAATCCAAATTTGCCAGCTGTTTTGCTGATTATTTCTGGGAACAATTGAAAAAATCTTGAGGTATGGTGTTGCCAAAGAAAATATTGTGCGCTGTATTTTCAGAATCAGAACTTGGACAGTCATAGCACCCATATTAAATATGAAAACCAATACATTAATGCATAGCCCTCCTACTGATGTAACCTAATGTCCTTTTCATGTCTGAAGAACTGAAAGCCAGTATTTCAAGGTCTTCAGAGCAGGTACCATCTGTTTCCATCTACCCAGCCTCTGGATGTTACTGGGATTCTAAATACTGATATAATAAGGAAATATTTGAAATAAATCAAGAAACCAGTTAATATTTCTATTTTATTCCAAAATGGCACATTTGTACAGTTTAATACAATCTCAAAGATTTTCCTGCTGAGGTGATAAGAGAGTGTCTACAGACATTTCAGTGATAGGAGCTCTACAAAAGTTTTCTAAGCACGCTGTAGAAAAAGCTGCAGTCACTTTAGGCATTAATTTGGACAACAAGAGCAAGAAATCTAATCTATAAACTTTGTGTCCATAATATTGAAAAATATTATATACTATTTGATATTATAAAATCAAAATATTGTTTGCATATCTATAAAGGTATTGTAAAGTTTTCAAACATATATTTCAGTTTTAATATACTTAGATGATATAGGAACACAGCAGTCAGAGATTACGTGGGAACACAGCCAACAACACACTTTTAGATGGATTGGCAGGTTCAAAAACCTCAGGCAAAACCAGACTTCATTTAACAGCATCATCTCTCTGAAGAGCGATAGTTGTTGCCCAAGTCTAGTTTGTATCTCTCATCAGTTCTATCTCACTACATCACTGCTTTGTTTTATCTTCTGAACGGGCTTTGTGATCTGATTCTTGTTGAAGCAAGTTAAATATCTGTTAAAATCTCCTGTATTTTAGGTACTGGCAGAGATGGATTAAAAAAAAAAAAAATACTTCCATACCCTTTACCACTGATAACTGAGCAATGCTTTTGAATCCTGTGCAGGAATAACTCTCTTTCAGTGTCATCAGTAAATCCTCTGAGATGCTATGGATGCTATTTAGACCAAATCTATGCCATGTGACTACAGAATGGAGTAAATAAGCACTTAGGGATGCAAGTTGAATTAATGACAGCCTGTGTATCCCAGAATGTGATAAATTATAGTTTGCTGCTGGCAGCAGGAACTATTCAAACAAATATTTTTGCACTATGACAATTTCTTAAGGCTTTTATAGAATTCATGTATAATAGGAGAACTGCCTACAGCGAAGATTATTAGGAAACTTAGGAAAAGATTTTCATTTTGTGATTTGAGCAATGTCTGTAATTATCAACGTAGTCTATCATTTACTAAGTGGTTAGTTGCACATATGAGCCCTTTATCTTGTACTGTAATTACAGTATATCGAAACAATATACTTGTTACGGGTGACTGCACATAAGTGGGTGGTTAAATGTCATTAAAGCTGTTTTGGAATATATCTATTTATGAATAAATATTTTCAATTTTCCTTTTAGCAAACATTGCTGAATGACCCTTAAAAAGAGATGCCAAATAGGAAACATCTCTATAACAGCAACATTAGTTTAAAGCATGTCTTGCTAAGCACATTAGAAGTCCTGTTGATAAAAACATTTGAAACTTAACCATAGATGAACATTATTTTTGCCACAACTTTTTGTATCATGTCTCTTTCAGGCCCTCTTTTTCCTCACTGTATTTTTTTCTTGCCTATTGTCCTCATGTTTTCTTTTGTTTTGTTTGAATTCTGAGAGGTGCTTAGTTTTGTTTGCACAAATTGCTTATTGTCAGGAAAGCACTAGAAGTATTGTTCTAATGTGAATGTGGACAATCCTAGGACTTTAAATGCATAATTATTAACTCGTGATTTAGTAAGAATAACAAGATTATCTTTTAAAACTTAGTAGGAAGGGAGGAAATTATAAACAAAACTTTGTTTGATTGGGACCTTGAATTACCAGAAAATTATGCAAGCAAGCTATATCCAAAAAAAAGAGGGCATTTAATTGTGGCCACTCTTGACCTTCAAATGGTGTTTCAGTGTCACTTCAGGGCTTTGATTAAAGTTGCTGGTATGGATCTGCCAACATGTCAGGCTTTGCAAACAAATGAAACAAACCCACTGCTGATTTAAAGTGTGATAATTAATAGAAGATACCATTGATCAGAGTAACTTCTCTAAATTAATGTACTTGATATAATTATCTTTCACCCACATCTGTAATGCTAAACTGGTTTATATATGTATTTTGTTATGTTAAAGACACACTAGCATTTTCTATTATTTTAGTATAACTGTAGTCCTTTATAGAGATAGAGGATTTCAATGGGAGGAAGTCATGGTCTGTTCCTATTTCTTCTTCTCCTAGATGTCCTCTGTATGTGATATGGGAAAGGGGAAAGTAGTAAACAGTCAGTTCTTCCCTTGCCCTTACCAGCTTTATGCCTGGATTTATCAGCTGAGAGGGCAGACTGGCTCTGTGCTGAACAGCTACAACCAGGGTATAAATATTTCAAGTATTTCATGTTGTCTCAGTGATGTTAAGTGGTCAGAGTAAACTGATGAGTCCAGTCAGTACTTTTTTTCAAGGAACTAGTCATGAGTAGGTTTCTCTTCCTTAAATGAAGATTTGTTTGCATGATCCAGTGTAACATTCCAAGTTTGCTGTAGACCATGTCTTATACCCTTTCCCACAGTGATTAATGAAATGCTCCAACAGTGATTAATGGTACATGGAGAAATGGATTATTGGTGTGAGTAAAATGGCTGAATCCAGCTTTCTGAGTTATCTGCATGAGGAAATAAAATTCGGTAAGTCAGTAAATGTGGTTTATTAGGAATACAGATTAAAAAAAAAAACACATTAAAAAAACCCACAAAACCCCCAAAGTTTTACCATGTGGCTTTTTTTTTTTTTCCTGCAGAAAGTATCTTTATTTAACTTGACTATTTCTAGTACTTAATTTTGTTCCAGCTTAGCCAACCATTCACAAGGAGAGTCAGCTCCAGTTTTTACTGACAGACTGTGAAGCACAAGGAAGGCTCACTCTCTTATCCAGCTATCAGTGTCTATCTGCAAATGTACAGATGTGTGCACTTCTGTGTACATATATCTGTACATGTGTATATATGTGTGCATAAAAATGTTGAAAATAGATAAAAGTATATAAAGGCAAAAATAACAGTTGGCTCTAAAATGAACAGCTGTTCTCGCTTTCCCTGCATATCAGAATGCAGTGTTGAGAGATAATTACACAAGGAGCACATCAAGAACTTCGTAAACATTTAGTGTACATAAATGTCGCTTTTACTCAAGCATTACTTGCTTTGTGTTTTGCAGGAGTAATCTGAGACAGAAAATACCACTTGCTGGGTTTTTTTATTTTTATTTTTTTAATGTTCATACATTTCCTAAAAGAACAATCTGGAAGAGTTCTACCATTGCCAGAACAAAACTAGCTGTAACTTGAGCTCTTAGGCAGGCTGGTCTACCCAGCTGATGTTCCTCTTAGCTAGTTGTGCTGTTAACTTTCTCCAGGAAAATTGACTTACAAATTTTTAAAGTCATTCACACAAATAATCAGGTGCATACCATACCCAGTGGTTAGCTATGCTCTGATGTTATTGACAGGATACTTTAAGCTGTGTCTGTAGTAAAAAAATAGATATTGTGGGAAAGGGTAATATATGGTGGGTGAGAGGCTGGACATGACCCAGCCATGTGCACTGGGAGCCCAGAAACCCCCCGTGTCCTGGGCTGCATCCAAAGCAGTGTGGGCAGCAGGGGAGGGAGGGGATTCTACCCCTCTGCTCTGCTCTGCTGAGACCCCACCTGCAGTGTTGCCTCCAGCTCTGGGGTCCCCAGTACAGGGAGGACATGGAGCTGTTGGAGCGAATCCAGAGGAGGCCACCAGGATGATCAGAGGGACGGAGTACCTCTGCTATGAGGAAAGGCTGAGAGAATTGGGATTGTTTAGCCTGGAGAAGACTTGGGATGACCTAATTGTGTCTTTCCAGTACCTAAAAGGAGCGTAGAAGAGACCTGGAAAGAGAAATACAGGAGCATGTAATGATGAGACAAGGGGGAATGGTTTCCTACTGATAGAGAGTAGGTTTAAATTGGATATTAGGAAGAAATTCTTCCCTGTGAGGGTGGTGAGGCCCTGGAACAGGTTTCCCAGAGAAGCTGTGGCTGCTCCATCCCTGGAAGTGTTCGAGGCCAGGTTGGATGGAGCTCTGAGCAACCTGGTCTAGTGGAAAGTGTCTCTGCCCATGGCAGGGGGGTTGGAACAGGATGATCTTTAAGGTCCCTTCTAATTTGGGCCATTCTATGATTCTATGATTCTATGATATGCCCATATAGTTCTAGTTTGTCTTGGCTTCTGAAAACAATACAGTTCCTTGCACAAGCTGATAAGCTCTTCTTCCCTGGCAGACGATGAACTGTGTGTGCAGCACCTCATGGGCACAGATGTGACCTCCTGCAGCAACTACTCTGAAGAATTTTGTAAGGCAAAAGCTGTGGAGTGAAACAGATGGTAAATCATTATTTATGGTAGGTAGCAATAATACTATATACTAAAGATTTGAAGAGTAATTCAGTATTTGTACATTGCCAGCAGTGACCAAACAAGGAAAATCTCACCCAAGCCCAGAATTTGCAAACGAGTTCTAGCCTACTTATCTTATACATTTTGGTGGGCTCATATTGAGAGTTTAAGTTTTTTTAATTTAATTTTGTGAAACATATCCTTAAGTCAGACTACTTTACAGTACATTAAAAAACCTCAAAATACAAACATATTATCTGCAGTACAGATAATTTTAAAGACAGTATTTTTAAAGACAGTAAATTAAAAGTTAGGGGGAAAAAAAGGTTATAACCGTATTAAATTATCCAACATGATTCAGATATTTAATGAACTTGATTTTTTTTGTCATAAATGAGATTTATGAGAGATGACTATACTTGTAGTTCATGCTGCTATGCAGAGTGGAAGCATCTGTTCTGTGCTGAAAACTGTCACACCAAGACATGGGGGGGTTAAGCAAGGATGAATTTGGACTGTTATGCTGAAACTTTGTTTATCTAACAGCACTATGCTTGTCTTTGACAGTAGCTAAAAAATGGGCAAAGAAGATGTCAGCTCAATTCTTTGCTGTTACCAAAATGCAGTTTGCCATGAGATAGGACTCAACTATGAAGTGATATCCATTTTAAGAGAAAGTTATCAGAAGATGAAGGCACTCTAGATCAATTTTAGCATTTCAATTAGTGAAGAAAAAAAGATCCAAAGAAGAATTAATATTTTTTCTCCTGCTTTGCCATTATGCAGATGAATAACCTTCTGTATACTTATTATTTTTCGAATAGTCTTCCTGTAGCTATTCAGATGTCCATTGTGAAACTTGTAGTCATCCTGTTCCAGATTATTTTCTCAATATTTGGCAATCAGCAGATCAAGAAAATTCTTCTACAAAGTGGAAAATCATTGTTGCAGGCTTTTTACATGATATTTTACAGGATGTTTCTCAGTGGGATGGATATCTTAGTCTTACTTAGAGAATTCCAGAATCACAGATTCATTCATGTTGGAAAAGGCCTCCAAGATCATGGAGTCTGACCTGTGTCAGCTCAACCATAGCACTGAGTGCCACACCTAGTCATTTCTTGAACAATTCCAGGGATGGGGACTCCACTACCTCTCTGGGCAGTCTCTTCAAAAATTAAGCTGTTTTGCAAAAATATGAGTTATTTACTGAGGCACGGGCAAGAATCACCAACATCCCCACAAGTTATCTTGGTGACTTTTTGTCTTTAAACACTCAGTATTTAAATACCTGAAAACTACAAAAAAAGGAGACTGAAACTGTCCCTTCCTCTGACATCAGAGTATGCTCGTTTGGAAGGCAATGTTCTGTGTAAACCATAGATTTCAGCCTTCTCAAACAGATGACAGAGATGAAACTTGGATCTCCCAGGCTCTTGGTAAATTGATCCAATTTATGTGCTATTACAGAAAAAGAGATGGAGAGATGGGATTACAAGTGGAATGTCCTTGTTTTGCTGTTTTGAGAAATGAGCTTTTCTTTTTTTTTTTTTTTTTGCTTTTATGATAAGTATTTGAAAATGAAAATTTTTACCCTGGGTGAAAAAAAGAATAATTTTAATGAGCAATAGAAAAGGAACTTTTAATCTCTTTTTATTTTTTAATTGAAAAATCAACAAAATATACTCAACTCATTACTATCCCTCCTTTAAATAAATCCTTAAATAACTTATTCCTCATTCTTAAAATAAAATCAAGGATTCTTTATGACTTTATTAAAATTCCTGAAATACTTAAAACAGGACAGTGGATTTTGAAAGTTTTGACCTTTTCTCTTTCAGCTTTAATATTTTGCAGTTTGGCCTGCTGGCCATTATCTTTCTTCCCACAGTTTAGTGAGACTGTAAACTTTGAGGAAGGGAAAGACAGCAACCAACATTCAGAATATTGAAAAGGTTGAGGTAATAAAGCACCTGTAACAGATTGAAAGAGATATTAAAAATCTGATACCTAATTTCAGCAACTGTGGTTTCAAAGGACAGAAGACAATCATACAGTACAAACTTAGTCTCCTGAAAAATATTACAGTGATAATAGATGTGGTAGAAACTTGAGTGATTCTTATGGCAATTTCAAAATGGTAATTTCGTGGTTTTAAGAGGAAGTTTAGTGCTATGCAAAGGGAACACAGGCAAACAATGCAAAACAACTCACTAAAATATTTGTGGAGTAAGATAAGAGTGTTATAGCTTTCTCAATGCATAAGGCTCTAATTTAGTCTTTCCTTGCTTCCCAGAACGAAATAAGATGAAACAAATATTTCACATCACCACGGTGAATGAAGTTTTGCCTTTATTTTTCCAAAGTATGTGAGCTCTGAATAAATCGTTTTCTGGAAACGAGACTCACTTTTCTTGGAGATTCTCTGGACTCTAGTAAAGCTCACGCTCGTTATTCAGCACCACGCCCAGGGTGCCCTCCTTGCTCTACATAGCTTTCCTCTTTCGCAACCTTTGTAGAACATAACAAAACTTTATCTTTCAACCACACTGAAATCAACTGGCAAGTTGCAAATGTTATGGTGTTCATAGGCACAGAAAGGTTTTACATGTATCCGCTGGAGGAGGAGACTCAGGATAAAGACAGAATGATGAAAACTTCAGGGAGAAGAGAAACAGAAAGGCCATAATTAGGGGAAATAATAGGGAGGATAAAGAGTGTTTATCAAGATAATGAGTGTAATAGTGTTTGAAGTGCTGGAAAAAAAGAAAAGTTCTTGAATTCAACAATATTTTGTGAGCGTGCACATTATTGATATTTGCGAGTGATTTCACACTTTTCTGTGGATGCTTACACTTTATATATTTATTTATATACGTATACTTGTTTGTGAATTTATTTATTTATTTATTTATGATCTTTTATCTCTCCTATGAGGAAAGGCTGAGAGAACTGAGATTGTTCAGCCTAGAGAAGAGAAGGCTTTGGAGTGACCTAATTGCAGCCTTCCAGTACCTGAAGGGAGCCCACAGGAAAGAAGAAGAGAGACTGTTTACAAGGGCCTGGAGGGACAGGACATGGGGGAATGGGTTTTAAGTGAAGGAGAGTAGGTTTAGATTACAGAATTCAGTAAAGAAGAAATAGTTCTTTACTGAGGGTGGTGAGGCCCTGGTACAGGTTGCCCAGAGAAGCTGTGGATGCCCGATCCCTGGAAGTGTTCAAAACCAGATTGGATGGGGCTCTGAGCCATATGGTCTAGTGGAAAGTGTCCCTGCCCATGGTAGAGGGTTTGGAACAAGATGGTCTTTAAGGTCCCTTCCAGTCCAGGGTATTCTGTGATTCTATGATTGATTCTATGATTATTTCTTATGTTTGTTTTTTCTTTTATGGAAAGATACCATTTGGATGGAGGATACCCTGAAAAAAATACAAAAAAGGGACAACATGCAAAGATAATTTGAAAAATAGGAGAAAGAGACCTCAAGACTAACATTATAACTCTCCCAGTAAGAACTGGGGACACTGGTGACTCATTGTGTCACCCTCAGACTCTTATCCTGCCACCCAGAGTGTCTTGGGGAGGGTAGACATAACATCAGAGGAAAAGGATAAATTGTCCTAAGTTTTCTTGCATAACAATTTTGAAGTTATCACTAATTATGTGGTTTTGTTGTCCTTTGAGCTATTACAGTTTAATGATAATTTAGTCTAGTTAAATTATATGTATGGTTACACTTCTAAATAGATCGCAAAGAAATCCTTAGCTCCATGTCTATCATTAATTTCCTCTTTTTCTCAAAAAGTTACCAAAAGAAAAGGTATGAAAATGAGGACTTGAAACTACAATCCATGACTCAGGAAAGGCTGTCTTTGCCATTTTGCCTTTGTGTATTTCTGCACACAGTTAGTATCAGTATTTCTCTAGTATACTTTTGGATTAGGAATTTGAAAAAGATTCTCCATCATCAAAGGTGAGTAGAGAATTGACTTGCATACTTTCTTGCTATGTATTTTTTCCCCATCACAATTTTTATGTAATTATTCACTTAAAATATAAGCTTAAAAAGTATAGATTAGTGAATGGCTTAATATGTGGGACTTTCTCCTCATACCCAGGTATCTGTCTGTAAGTTATTTTGGTTCTATTTTAGTCCATTTCTCCAGTTTCTAAGCAATACCAGAACAGTGGATTTTGTGTACTTAAGGATGGGTTCCATCATTCCATGAGAAGTACCAAAAAGGATGTTAACAACCTCATTCTAGGAGGATTTTTTCTGGAGAAGGAAACGCAGTCGGGGTGGACACTTTCCCATCTGCTTCTTGGGTCTGATGGCAGCAGTAAGAGCAAAAATTTGTATTTGACCTCTGTGTTACCTTGCACTGATGGGCTTTAGCATTGTAATTTCCTTTGTGATTGCTTTCATCTGCAGATCCACCAGCTTTTTCATTTGTGCAACTTGTCTGTTCTGACAGGTTTTTTAGCCCCAAGCTGTTCTTTCTCAGACTGTACCTTTCACTAACTTCTGAGAAGTTTCTTCTTTTCCCTGAGTTAAGTTGGCATCTTGCTGACAAAAACCTTCCTGATCAGCAGTTTTCATCAACTCAAACTTTCCTGTTGAGCAGCAAATATTGAGATTACCAATTTAGACCTCTTAATTCAGAGCATCAATAGCTTATCCAGACATCTTTCCCTTCCTATTTATTTCTCTTTATTTTTTTTCTTGTTTGTTTAGGTTTGGGTTTGTTGGTTGGGTTTTGTTGTTGGTTTGGTTTTTTTTTTTTGGTTTTGTTTTTGGTTTGGAGTTTTTTGTTTGTTTGTTTTTTGGGGGGCGGTGATTTTTTTGGGAGGGAGGTGGTGTGTTCCTTTTTTTTAATTTTTAGTTTATAGCAGATTTCACTTACATGCTGATGTACTGCCAAAAGCAGAGAGAGAGAAGAGGAAGAAAAGTGCTTTCTTGGATTTCCTTTTTTCTCCTTTGGGTAAATAGTTGGTCAGACTTGACCAACACAGCTGTTTCTTTTAAACAACTTTCTTAGTAATGTTCTAAGAACAGTTGTATTGCAAGGCAGGCTATATTTTCAAATGTTTTTGCCCCTTGTTCATATTTTTATCCTTCACTTACTGAACACACAAATCAGATACTTGCAAAAAAATGAGCTTGAGAGTCAAAGACACATCCTCATCGAGGTACAGTCAATGTTCTCACTTTATTCCAAAAATACACACATTATCAAGGGTCCTACAGGGTTCATACGCTCTAATCTAACTTTCTACTGGTTACATTTACTTTCACACACTATATCTATAACTTTATTGGCTCTACTAGCCAAGGCACATTTCCAGGCCGGCCCATCTTCTGGTTTCTCACACTGTGGATAACAACCTCCTTCCCTGTTTTCCTCTATGCAGCTTTCTGATATCTGCTGCTCAAGGACACAGATCTGTACTGGAGAACACAGGTCCCTGCCGTCCAGCATGCAGGCCGGATTGTGCAAGCAGGCCTGAAGCAGTATATGTCCTGCATCATCTAAGATTCTTTCAACAGATACTTCATAAATAATAGTTGTTCAATAAATATAGAGTCAATTTCTTATTAATAAATGCAAACTGCAGACAGATTCTAAAACATCTTATCCATCAGTGCACTTGTCACTATATTTTGTAAGTTATGTCATCAACTGTCCTTAAAAAACAGTGTGGTCTGGTGATGTGGCTTGGGGAAAATGAAGGACTAGGGTTCATCTTAGTGATGTCCTTCAATTGCTTGATGTCTGTAACCAAGTTTATATCAGTATAGTTTGCTTGTAAAAACAAGGATACTACCTCCTGATTCTCTGATAAAATGTGCAAAGTAAAATCTCAACTCCTTAAAGTCTTTATTCACATAACTAACTTTAACCCTTTGACTTAAAGAAATGTTCTCAATTTTTCTTATAGACATGGGGCTCAAAGTACATGGCAGTATTCTCCCTCTCCCATACCAATTTCAGTTATATGTTGAAAAAAGGTCTTGTCTTTACTGAGAACTCCAACCATTCGTGTTTTCATACTGATGCTTCAAAGTGTCTGGATAGGATACTGTACTGGGAAGTTTCCGTGAGGTTACTTTTACCTACATTAATTTTTTCCTGAATTGAACTAACATAAATGTCAATATTCTCTGGTGTAAAAGGGAAACACCTTTTGTTGTTTGACCTATATGCTCCTCAGGCAAGCACAATATTATGTCTTATGGAGTTCTGTGTATTTTTAGCCCTTTTAGAAATATATGGTTCAAGTCTGTCATGAAAGCACTTGGTTATTTCTGACTGTGTTTCAATTCAATTTTTTTCCCCCTTCTTTTCCTTCCTAATTCCCTTTAATTTACTAAACTCTATCTCCTGTGAATTTTCCTTGTTGAAATCATGAAAGATTTCTTCCCATCTCTGACTAGTTTCTTTCACAGTGTGAGTACTTTCCAGTCTCAATACTGCAAAATTGATTTTTTCCCCCTTCACTTTATGTACTTGAGAATAAAGTAAAGGTTTGTTACTGAAGTTTTTATCATACTTTGAAAAGCAGAGAATGAAATGAATTTAGATAAATGTTTATGTTTATTAACCTGTTTCAGGTTGTTTTATCTCAGTGTAATAATAGTATGGCTTTTGGGGAACAATTTTAATCAAATTGTTGGTATCTTATTCACATTTATTTGTAAAGAACATTGATTGTTGTGGTTTTGTCTGCATTCCTGCTACCTAAAATGCCTAAAATACCCTGTAATCTAGTGACAATGAATGATGCAGTTACACTGAGGCAAAATTTAAACTTGAATGCCCACAACTCTTTCTACAAAGAAATTGTTTTCTTTTTGATTTCCTGGGTATACATTATGAAGACTGTTTTGTACATTCTTTAAGTAGTAATTCTCATTTTCTATTAAGGACAAGGTATATTTCAAATAACCGAGTTTCTAGTCTTTCATTCAGTACAAATGTGGTGGAACAGCACATACAGTATCAAATAATGCAAGCCACTGGCAACTTTTTGTGCTTTAGCTGAACACTTACCTTTTTATAAGGTGAATACCAAAGCTTCTCTTAACTTTAGAGTAAACCAGAATGTCATATTTGATGCTTGGCTACATGAGCAGACTTCAAGTCAGGAGAGAAATATAACTAGAAAGGGTAAGGAAGTAAAGATATTATAAAAATAACATTGTCCTTTGCTGCCTGCCAGAGTTCAAGAGGCATTTGGATGACACTGCCAGGCACATGGTGTGACTCTTGGGGATGGTTCTGTGCAGGGCCAGGAGCTGGACTCAATGATCCTTGTGGGTCCCTTCCAACTCAGCAGATTCTGTGATTCTGTAAATGAAATATGTAGTATTTTGAGGAAAATAATAGTTTGTTGGGTTTGCTTTTTTTCTTCCCCATTTGACACACAGCATTTACACACCCCTTCAGGCCTCTGCAAGACTGTTTTCAAAATCATGATTTTTGTGTCTGTTCTTAAGAGTGTCATTTGCAGGGGACAGGGCCTTAGGGAACCTCTGTGAAATGATCCATTCATTGTAGGATTTCTAGCTGGACTCCATTGTATTTGTCCCCACCATTCTGAGAACCTAAGCACTTAAACCCAAAACTTTATCTTTTCAAGGCAGCCCAGTAGAATGCTCTGATGACCCTCTAGGTACAAATTAACCAATATTGAGCATTTTGCCATTTTAGTATGCATACATTATTTTTATGCAGTATTCTATCACACAGATTTTCAGATAGAAAATCTCCCACTGAATGATAGAGCAGTAATTTGCATTAAGGGGCTCCTTTTGTCCGTTCTGATTAGCAATAGCACTTCTCTAGTTGAAATCCTGGCTTGCCATGACAGTTACATGTGATGAACAATCTTGTGTTTTTGCAAAGTCTCAGGACATCACACCACTCATGCATTTTAAATAGCAGTTTAGATACCATTGCTTGTGTGGAAATTCAGAGAGGATGAAAACACCCAGACTTGTTTTATTATGATCTCAGTAAGAAAAGCATTCAGGCTCTGTGAAGGAAAAGTTTAAAGCTAACAGAAAATAGCATTGAAGGGCAAAGCAGATTTCTCTTCGAATTATGGGGGACAAGTGCATCTTAAAAATAGTGGTGCTGCCTAGGCTTACACTGCAGTAGTTACTACAGTCAAAATCCTCCTTTTCTGCCAGAGTAAAGTTGAAGGAAAAGAGTGCTTAATCAGGCTCATATTTCTCTCAAATCACATTTCTCATTTGACAGTGCTGCTAAAAACACCTGAGAACCTTCAGCATGAAATTTCATATCAAATTTGTCCATCTTTGGTTTTACAGCTTGTCCTTGGCTACTAATTGATATGCAAATTGAGAGAGTTTGCCATGCTGTGTGTTTGCACCAGCAAGGGACCACATCTCAGTCCAACTCGGAGAGTTTTCTTCTAGTCACATTGTGCACTTGGCTGCAAGGAGAGAAGCCAACTCTCTGCTAAAACACAGGAACATGACACAATCTTTTTGATATCTTCTGCATTAGGGGGGTTAAGTACTTCGGAGCATGTTTGTTGGAAAGCCTCCAGCTTGTGTTGCTTGTTGTTGTTTCCAGCAGAGGAAGCAGCTCCTATTTGCACAGGAAGGGGGAACAGACCAGGGATGTGCTCCAAGAGACCAGTTTCTGTACGGATGTTTCCTAGCTGCTGTTTCAAGTTATTAAAATCTAAATTGATTTTTTCCCAATTCATGCAGCCTAAAACAAGACACCAAATATAACACTTGATTCACCTGGGATTAAGAATAATTGCAGAGTCTTTTTAATGTAGGAGAGATTTCTATCCTAGCAGGTTAAGCTGTTTGCTTTTTGGAGGTTCGTGGAATCACAGTTTAAGCTACTAATTCAGTATAATAAACCTTCTAAGGAAATGTTATTATGGAATGAGAAGGCATTCATGAATTTGAGTCTTCAGAGACTCTGTGTGAGTCTCTCTGCACTCAGTGCTTGGATGTCATGAGATGCCTTTCGGTATGCACCAGCCTGCTCAGACACTGTATATTAAAAAAAAGAGAAATCTAAGCAAAGAAATAATTGGACACATTTGTCTGGTATGTATAACTGTTTGTGGTTTCTTATTAGCTAAAGAATGGTCAGGACGGTACTTGACATTTTATCCAAAATCTATACCAGCATGGTGCTCCTCTAATTAGAATGTCTCTGAGTCTTCTGTACATGTGTGGGTTGGGTGGCGTGTAGAGAATAAAGTCATCAATGCAATACAGCTCTTCAGTAGTGCACTGTGCCAGTTTAACATTCCTTTAAGTGTTGTTCTGTCTTGCTGTTACATGTGAGAGATGATAAAACAGAATCGTAGAATGCTTTGGGTTGAAAGGGAGCTTAAAGATCATCTAGTTCCAACCCCCTGCCATTTGCAGGGACACCTTCCACTAGACCAGGTTGTTCAGTCTCATCCAGCCTGGCCTTGAACACACTCAGGGATGGACCATCCACAGCTTCTCTGGGCAACCTGTTCCAGTGCCTCACCAGCCTCACAGTGAATAATTTCTTCCTAATATTTAATTTAGACCTACTCTCAGTTTTAAGTCATTCGTCCTTGTCCTGTCACTACATGCTCTTGTAAATAGTCCCTCTCCATGTTTCTTGTAAGGCTCCATTCAGGTACTGGAAGGGGCTCTAAGGTCAACTCAGAGCCTTCTCTTTTCCACACTGAACAGCCTCAGTCTGTCTTCATAGGAGAGGTGCTCCAGTCCTCTGATCATCTTCATGGCCTCCTCTGTGCTCACTCCAACTGTCGCATGTCCTTCTTTTGTTTGGTGCCACAGAGATGGATGCAGTGTTCCAGGTGGGGTCTCATGAGGGCAGAGTAGAGGGGGAGCATCACCTCCCTCAACCTACTACCCATGCTTTTTTTGATGCAGCCCAGGACATGGGTGGTTTTCTGGGCTGCCCGTGCTCATGGCTGGCTCATACTGAGCTTCTCACCCACCGACACCCCAAGGTCCTTCTCCTCAGCACTGCTCTCAATCCATTATTTGCCCAGCTTGTATATTGTGCTAGTGCACAACCCAGGTGTTGGACCTTGCACTTAACTCTGTTGAACTCCATGGGTTTTACACAGGCCCACTTCTCAAGCCTGTCAAGATCCTTCTGGATGGCCTGTCCCTGTCCTCCAGTGTGTTGAACACACCACACAGCTTGGTGTCGTATGAAAACTTGTAGAGGGTGCACTCAACCCCACCATCCATGTCACCAACAAAGACGTTAAATGGAGCTGGCCCAATCCCAAGCCCCGAGGTATGCCACTTGTCACTAGTCTCCGTTTGGACATAGGCCCATCGACCACAACTCTTTGAGAGACACCACCCAGCCAATTTCTTATCCACAAAGTGGTCTACCCATCAAGTCCATGTCTCTCCAGTTTAGAGACAAAGATGTCGTGTGGGATAGTGTCAAAAACATTGCACAAGTGTAGGTTGCTGACATCAGTTGCTTTCTCACATAAGCCGCCACTATAACCCTATCATAGAAGGTCACCAAGTTTATCAGGCATGGTTTTCCCTTATTCACCAATCACCTCTTTCTTTCCCCTGTACTTTAGCATAGTTTCCAGAAGGATCTGCTCCATGGACTTGACAGGCAGAGAGATGAGACTGACCAGCCTGTAGGTCGTTCATTCTTCCTTTCTTCCCTTTTCAACAACTGGGGTTATATTTCCCCTTTTCAAGTCAGTGGGAACTTCACCAGACCCATGGACTTGTGCACCTTCAGGTTCCTTGGATGGTTGTGAACATGATCTTCTGCAGCAGACAGTTCTACATTCTCCCAGTTCCTGCCTTTGCCTTCTGCAACTTGGGTGGTGTGGTTGTAGTCATTAGTCAATTCAGACATGGTGGGGAAGTGTCTTTCCTAGGACAGGTACACCTGGAATGTCTCAGGGGCAAAGTATGTGGGATGTGGGAATTCAAGGTCTTAACCTTGAGAGCTGTGAGTCATCTAGCTTCTGTGTTACTATTTGATGTTGTGAAGTGTCTAGAATTGAGTTGTTTCAATTTTCACTCCCCTGTATCTAGAGCAGAGCTTTTCTTAGCAGCTCGGATTTCAACCAGCTTTATTAAGAACTGACAAATATTAACTCTTGGTTTCGTATAGTTTGTGTGACTAAATTAGGAAAAGAACAACAAAAAAAAGTAAAGTCAATTACAGTGTCTTGAAGGTTCCCAGGCTTGGTCTGTGTTGGTCTCATTTTAACTTGTTTATTTACATGGGCTGCAGGCAATTCAAAAAGTGTCTGGATTATCAAAACAATAAGTGTAAACTACTGGAATTTAAGTTTTCTTAACTTGTAGTGATGGCTCCACAACACTTCTCATATTTTTATTTTATTGTCAATATATAAAATAACTTCTTCCTTTTTTCCCTCTACTATGATTTATTGCAACTGTTCAGTGGGTTTTATTTCTGAATTTGTTACCATTTTTTAAGTTCCCAAAATAGTTTAAATGTGAGATTTTTGGTACAGTAATTAAGCAGCGTATGCTCATTACCAGTATTCATTTTGCAGCTTTAAAAAATATTAAAATAATTTAATTCAAATTCTGTTGCAATTTCTGAACCTGTCCCTGCATGTAATACTATAAGGTAAGGGCAATCAACCAGCATGGCAACATTTTGTGAAAATAGAACCCTCATTCTGGAGGGTGTCTTCATTACATGCACTTTGACATTCCTATCTGGTAAGCTGAAAAATATTTAAAATTCCTAAACTTCCCATTTTTATTCAGGTAAAACTTCCATAATTTCCAGTTCTGAATTTTTGTATCAAACTAAGCTACTCAGATTTCATATGAACTACTATACAAGACTCCCTGTCAGGAAACTGAGTCAATTCTGAACAGAATTCATTTGACTAAAAAAAACTTCCTGGGTGATATCTCAGATCAGTGTTAGAATATAAAATCTATTCATGGTGACTTAAAAATTTCCACCCCCCTCCATACTATGTACAAAAAGAGACATGTCTATTTAAATAGATTTCCTTAACTTTAGATAAAATTTAGAAGGCAATTTTAATGAATAAGTAGTTTCACAATTGGGCGCATAAATTCAAATCTACACTGCAGTTCCATCACTTTCAGGCAGTACTCCTGTGACCAAGTAAATAACATAAACTTGTGAGTACGTGAAAGGAAAGTAACAGGGAGCAAAAATCAGATTTTGCAATGTGTCTTTTAAATTTTGTTGTTGAGAGAAGCACTTGACATAGTTAAAAACGAAAAGACATTTCAAGCACTTGGAAGCCTTCTTTATGTTGAGAATAACTTCTTTCAGAAGAGTTATGCATCTCTTGAAGAGATGAAATGTATCTTAATCCTTTGCAACCAAAACCCACTGAAGCACAAAGCACTGCTGTATAGATGAAATGTCCCTTATGAAGGCAGACTTGTGGCTCCAGGAGGACGGTTTTGTTGCTACAGGTACAAAAAGTATTTCTTCTGTGAGCAGCCTGTGCTGTCTTGACTAATGATTGATTTTAATGTCTAGTAATAAAAACTTGCTGGTGATATTTTTAAGGGAAGCATGAAAATCCCCCAAAATACAATTGGCAAATACTAACAGTTCAATAATGGGGTCTACCGTCCTGTTTAATTTTCAGAGTGGTCCTGGATGAACACCATTCATAAAATCAGCAATTTAAAGGCCTGCATGCCACAAGCCTTAATGGTGGAAAGGATGTGTCTCAGGTGGGAGGAAAAGACATCCTGTGGTCCCTACTAAAGGTATTTATTTCACTCTCACTTTTATGTGGTTTTTTTTTCCCCGCATCTTCTTACTGAAGGGGGTAGTGTTTTGACTGAGGAAAATGTGATGTCCACATTGAAGTCCCTATACCAGGTGTTGTATAACTTTATTCAAGACTAGTGGTGCATGGAAAAACAACTGACAGGTACCTATTATCCTGTTTCAGAAAAGAATTAAATGAAGATTAAGTAAACACATAAAAGAGTCCTTGACTTCAGAAAACTTGACATTGATGAAACAGGCCTGATATTTTCTGCCCACCATTCTTGTATAGGGGGAAGATAATAGATTCAGGTCTTTAATTGCTGATAACATGGCAGATAGAAAATTGTGGAGAAATTATTTCTAAATAGGTCCATGCTGCTTTTACTTTAAGTCACCTTACTGATATGTCTTGTCTTGTTTTGCTCCTTGCATGTAAATCTCATTAATCTAAAGGTTAATATTTAAGGTCAAAATCACCAAGTTCCAGAAGTTGTGATTCACTGCACTGAATTCAATTCAGTGAAGTGTTTCCCATAAGTATTTGTATCAAATGCTGCCTTTTTCCCTTGTGTTTGAGATGATGTCAAATGGAAGTCGTTAAACAGGATTACAATGTAATTACTTCTACTTTTGAAAAGTGGACAAATATGACACAGTTTGGTTTCACATTTACTGCCATGTACACAATTTGTATTGTCTGCACTTGTTTTGTTTTCTTTTAAAGTCATTTCAGTCCAAACTAGAAAAAACTAACAGAAGTGGTGTAACCTGGAAATTGGGATAAACTTTTAACAGAAATGATATCTCTCAACACCTCATATGACAGAGCTAGCTCTTCAGGTGTTACCTACAGGTGCTTTTCTCAGAAATCAGGTATCGCTGTTTAGATAAACTATTTCTACCCAGTCCGTTGCTGAAGAATGCAGGTGGTGTTGGCCACCCATCAATGAGCAATAGAGGGGCTCCTCGACCTGTCAGAGTTGTTTGTCCGTCTCTCCCCGAATCCACTTCTCTCTTTATTCATCAGAAGAAAGGTTTTTGATGACTTTACTCTCTATAACTAGTCAAGGTAGAAAAAAAATTAACTGTTTCAGGAAGAAATTTGCTTTTGAACAAGTTTCTCAATCCCCGAGAATGAGTGCAGCTATCAAATATTTCTGTGCAATGCTATATTTCATATATTCCAAATATTCTTTGTCTTTTTTTTCTGTGTTTCATCTGTTTAGTATGACAGAAAAACCACTTATATTCTCATATCACAGAATCACAGAGTGGGTCAGGTTGGAAGGGACCCCAGGGGGTCATCTGGTCCAACCTCCCTGCTCAGGCAGGGTCATTCCAGAGCACATGGCACAGGATTGTGTCCAGACAGTTCTGGAATATCTCCAGCGAGGGAAACTCCACAGCCTCTCTGGGTGATCTGTTCCCGTGCTCAGTCACTGCACAGGAAAGAAGTTCTTCCTCATGTTCAGGTGGAACTTCCTGGCATCAGTTTCTGCCCATTACCTCTTGTCCCATTGCTCGGCACCACCGAGCAGAGCCTGGGCCATGCCCTGACACCTCCCTGCAGACACTGACAGACCTTGGTGAGGTCCCTTCTCAGTCATCTTTTCTTGAGTCTGACAGGACCAACTCTCTCAGCCTTTCCTTGTAGGAGAGATGCTCCAGTCCCTTAATATAGAAATATAGAATAACAGAAAAATAAGGAGAGCTACTTTTAAACCTCAAGATACTGACTTTGTTCCTGTATGTTTAGGAGCTTTTTTTGAATATGGTTGTGTTAACATCATTAGGATCACACGAGATGTAGTGTTATTCAGCATGAGAAAGGATATGGGAAACCAGGCTGTGATGTGAGGAACATGATTCAGAATTTCAGATCGTAGTGTTTACATCTCAGATCCTCCACTGAGCCTTCCGGTAGTTTGGTAATTGATTCAAAATCAGTAAAGATTCTACTTCAAAGAGCTGAAAGGGAGAAGAGAGTGTTGAAGCAGGAGGGAATAGAATTATGCAAGGTGACCTATCGAAAATTATATTCTAAATGCAGAAAATATCATCCATAACTTTTTAACTGTGTTCAGACTAGGCAATTTAGATAACTAAGTGCATATAATTTCATAGGCAGTTATTTCATTTCTATCTCTGTAATAGAAAAAAATGTTTTCCTTCAAGTTGAAGTTTAACAGTTGAAGAGAATATCCTTGTCTTCTTAACTCTGAAAAAATAAAATATATTTTCCAGATTTTGAATGTAAAGAGTATAAAAACTGTAGCAGGATGTAATAAGAATGCAAAACCACACCAAACCAAAACCTACTACTTAAAACAAAAACCACCAAGCAAAACAAAACTCATCATAAAAGAGGGTAACTTCTTTATAGGTTAATTTTATTATCCAAACTCTGAGTTTACTTACATGCATCAATTTCATATTATATATTTGTAATAAAGACATGAAAAAACAAAACTGCAACACACTGAATGTTCCGCTCATTATTCTGATTCAAATCTCACTTTAAGTATTTAATAAATATTGCAAGACAAATAAAACCACACAATATACATCTTCTTATTCATTATAAATTCTACCTTTAATGGTAACTGGAAAGACTGTAAGCCTAGAAAAGAAATTCTACTTTTTTCTTGTACATTTAGAAGATATGAGTCATCACTATTCCTTTTTCACTTTACAAGGTCAATTTGCCTTCTCCCTTATGTGCAAGAGTAGGCAGACTTCCTGAGAAGCAAAACAACACCAGAAAGATGCAATTATAAAACCATAAATAGTAGCATAACAAAAATAATATTTCAGATGTAAACTCCAAGTTAATCTAAAAGCAGAATGACTTAGATTCAAAGTCAATTAAGTTCATTTATTTTCTGACATTTTGATTTAAATTAAAATTTTTGTAATTTGAATATTCTATCCATTTAAAAGAACTGTCTGCTTGCTTGCTCTGTGTTTAGCAAAATGTGTGCATTTTTTTGCCTGTGTTGCTCAAGGCAACAGCATCTGTCACTAAAACTTTTCCTTTGCTAGTACTGGTCTGATGTTAATGCCCCACAAAAAAATTAATAATCTGTTTAGTTTATATGAGAGTTAGATGCACTATGTAATCTAAGAGTAAAAGTGGACTATGCACTAGTACTGTGTGATAGTTTCTGTGTAATAGCAAGTCCAGGTACTTCTCTTTTTTTGTAAAATCTGTGGCAGAAGGATCCAACTTCTCTTCCAGCTAGCTGAGAAGAAGTCTGTGGGATCTGTGGAGGGAACTGAACAAAATTAATATATTTTGCAAGTCAGGTCTTCAGTAACGTTCTTAGTCATCTATGTGCTCTGGGAGAACCTTTATTCCTTGACAGATACATGACTTATCTGGTACCTTCTTGCTACCGAGAATCCCTGTCACAGAGCTGATCTCTTGTGAAAAGAATATTACATTTTGTTATTTCTTTGACACACTGTTCTCTGGGTAATACCACATTCAGGAGGTATGGAATGCCAGAAAAGACAGAAAATACTGGATTGTCTGAAAATATATTAAAAATTAGGCTAATGATGCTAATATATAAGTGAAGGTAGAGAAGACCAACAAAATTAAATACAACTTGCTACCAAAGTTATGGACTTGTCTCATGTTTTCATGAAGGAATAGCTAACCACAGTGGAATAAGGAAATGGTAGTAAATCAAAAACTGCAGTTTATTCCTGTGCCAGTAAGTCATTGTGTATTTTTGGGGAAAAACACGTACAGTTATAACTTTGAAAAGTAACTATTTCTTTCTGGAAGAGCTGTGAATCCCTGAGAACCTCTGAAAAACCTTACCATTGACTCAGCCTGAGACTCCAAGTTGGGTATTACACAAACACCCCCTCACACTCACTTCCCACTTCAGCACCAAGGACCCTGGTGTTTGTTTCCAAACCTTTTCGGTGGTTTCATTCAGTGAGTCAGGGCTGTACTCAGCCAAGGCTTTACCCACGAGTGAAGAAATGATGGTGATGTGACTCATTCACTGAAGCTTGGATGCAGTTCCCTAATTTTGAAGGAAAGACTTAGGAGGCCGAGATTGCTGCATTAAGAGCTGCTGGCACTTCTGTAAGAGTGCTGCAGCTGCAACCTGTGATTATTTGAATAAATGTACAAGCCTGAGGGCAACATCCCTTTAGATGCCATTTAGGAGGGAACTTGAACTACTACTTGTTCAGTGGCAAGTACTTGACTTATGGTCAATGCTGCTTTTACACAAAAAACTAAGAAATCTGCTTTGTGCTTTTTTTTTGTGCTTTTCCCTTCTCTTAACTGGGATGTTAAGAAATGCTTAAAAAATGATTTTTTAATTCTACTGAAATTTCGTGTAATGATATTCAGTCATTACTAGAGAAGCTGGATTGCTTTTCTTGCATTTAAATTTGCAGTTATAAGTGCAGAAGCATGGCAACAAGATAATGGAATTTTTTAAAACTTTGAAAAGAAATTAAACTGTCAGCTTAGACATTCCAGCAATGATCACTGCAGTACTGTAGAATTTAAAAGCACATAATTACTTACGAAAGTGTAGAACATCATTGCAAACTTCAATTTTTCTTCTTCCAAAAAAGATGGCAAACAAAATGGTTGATCACCTATTTTTCATGTTGTCTAGCAGAAATATTGCAGCTATGTATTTGGGAGCCTCTTGTGCTGTGACATGCACTTTAATTCAAGTAATTGTTACTATTACCAGTTTTGAAGTCATGGGAACGAGATTGCTGTTAGTGACAGAAATAATGAATAATATAAGGAGGAGTGATTTAACTAATATTTCTTTTCTATTTCTTTGGGTTTTTTTGGGTTTTTTTTTGTTTTTTTTTTTTTTTTTTTCTGAAGAGTGATATCCTTTCTGTCTTATATAAACCCAGAATATAAATCTTTGCAGAGAAACATCATTGATCTAGCAGGAAAGACAGTTCTTAATGGGAATTTCATTTTCTTTACAGGAAGCATTGAGTCTGTACAGGGTAGTGGCTGCAGCTGTCTTTCTGAAGAGAGCAGAGTATTTCTATCCTGCAGTGACTTCCTGTGCACACAACTTTGACAGCTTTAAAAGCCTTTACAGAGTTCCTCTCCTTGAGGATGAGGAAGTGTCTACACTGCTACAAGATTTTAAAATGAAAATGACATTGAAATTTTAGGTTAGCATTTTAGCAGATCTGTTGCATGTGAGTCTCTTAAACTTAAAAAATAAAATCATAAAAGCAATCACATTAAGCTAAATTTGAACAAATCCCTTTTCTCTCTCCAGCTAGTAGTATGATGTCAGACAGTAGCATAATGTAAAAAATGATGACTGAGAAAGTGTCTGGCTTCTCTAATGCAGAAAAGAATTGTCTAATTTGTATTTAAATACTTTTCATCAAACTGATGTTATCAACACGTCTGATATTTAAAAGTGGGTTATTTTGGATACATTAGGACATTCCTTCTCAAGTAAAGAGCTCATGGATGAGTGCAACAATCTAGGGAAAAAGTAATAAAATATTTCAAAATGTATTACTTTTCTGATATTTCAGCTGGTGATGAAAGATGAATCTGCTCATGGACATTGTCCAAAAAGTGCCTTCTTTGTGTTTGTAGAAACTATGGAAAAAAGATTGCAAGAAGAAATTGAAAAGAAGGTTGTTAAATTGTATGAAAAGCATTCTTCTGAAAATAAATAAGTAAAGAAACATGGTTTATCCACAAGTGGAACAATGCATCACAGTTTCTACTAAGAGTTGTTTAATATGCATATATTGCTATTTTTTCAGTATCTCTCCTCTGTCCAGACTTGTCTAAATCTGTAAAGTTTTGAAATGCAACTGTAAGCATTAAGAGAGGAGAAAACTCTACCCTAAAAGAGCAATGCTCGTGGCCCTACATTTTTGAGAAAACTCTCCTTAATTCTTTACTATTGTTCATTATTTCTAATATAATACTGCCTTGATTTTCATCTTTCATAGCAGCTTACTCAGAATGGTTTCCAAATGAAATGAAGCAGTTATAGAATTAAAGTTAGTATCTAACAATAGGTAAAATTTGAGAGAGGTTTAAAAAGCTGCAGTTTTCCATAGAGATTTAATTGAGATTGAGAACATAAAAAGTGAATAGTCTTTGAAGACCTTTGGATATCAAGAGCAGCAAATAAGAAGGAATTTATATATTATCACTACTAATTCAGTCATAGAATAAAATAGGAGAATAAGCATTTGCTAGATTGCCTTAGAAGGTAAAATGATGTAAGATTTAGGAACAGTCTGGAACAAACCCATGGTAAAAAAAAACAGAAAAAAAAATAAAACCAGAGCCAAAACCAAACTCCATCAAGCCTTGTGAACAACAAAAAGAAGCTTAATTTCTTTTTCACCTTCCTTCCTTCCTGCCTTCCTCACTCCCTCTCTCCCTCCCTCCCATTCTGAGGAGAACTGTTCCTTTTTGTGAACTCTTCCAGTCTCAGTGGGGACTATGTGAGGAGGTGGGAGGTATCAGACTTGCAGATGGTGAGTTAGTTCTCAGAGGAGAAGACAGAGAAGACATAATGCTTCATGTAGTGTTATAAGGACATAACAGAATTATTTCACTGTCTTTCAGGCATGGCCTCTTACAAGAGTGTCTTCTGTATATGTTTGCAGCATAGAAGAGAGTATGAGGTTAAGAATCAGCAAAAAGAGTCAGGAGTGAATTGAAATAAATGAGTTTTCTAATGTAGAATCCTGCTTTCCTCCTCTGAAAGCAGCTGGAATCTGGCAGTTGCAGATTCCTTCTCCAACTTAGTGAAGATCCAGCAGTCTTGAGAGAGGCTGGTCCAAGACAACACTGTAGCAAATGAACCTGGGTGACATATGACAGCAGCCTCTGCTGAAACTGGTTTCTGAGCCTGTAAACCATCCCTGTTCAGCATCTTCTCTCCCCTGCAAGTGGATGTTGTCCTTCACTGCAACTAGGGCACAGTTGTCTGTAGTGGCAAAACGGATGCATTATTTAGAACTCTCAATTTCAGCTGCAGCTATATGCTGACAAAAGTGCTGAAATCCACTCCTTGCACAGGAAACTTCACTTTTTTGTGTGCTTTCTCAGAGTGTGTCTGTTTGCATTTCATCAGTTCTGCCCATATCATACTGAGATAAATTAATTATGAGAACTATTTGTGTGATTTATACATTATGCAAACGTTCTTACTGCACTTACCAATGAAAATGTTGTACTGTGGCAGCATTGTTTTATTTTGGATTGCTATTTTACATAAGTTTAAAATTGATGTTAGTACCAAAATCCCTGGTTTGCATGTAAACAGGAAAAATTAATATTTTTTTATAAGAACATGCCATCCTACTGACTTAAAAAAAAGTTCTAAGTTATTTTTATTCTTGAATTAATATCATTGCAAAGAAAAGCCTTTAGTATAGAAGTTTTTTTGTGTAATTAGTTTTTTAAAAGTAAAAATACGACCTTTGATGGGGGGGGGGAGGGGAAGGGGAGTAGGTAGAAAACCAGAGTAATTCAGCCAGGAAGAGACCTTTGGAAGACTAGTCAAATATCCTACTCCAAGTAGGGTCAGCGATGGGATCAGACAAGGATCTAGTCTCTTATATGCAGTGAAAAAGAGGTTTGCCTGATCTGATGTGACCAGGGAGGCCATTGACAGCTTTCATAAATCATCTAAATTGGGAAGCAATAAAAAATGAAAACAATAGGCCCTTACAGGGGAATACATCCATGGACAGCTAACTCCATGTAGAAAGCTGAGCTTATGGTAGAACCACAATGTGCAAATGCCAGGCTGACAGACGGGACTGGACACCTTGCCCAGTACAAGGGTATGCCCTGTTCCCCTCCATCAATGGGATGTGGGAGCTTTCAGGGAGGGGGAGAAGTGGTGATGGGGCACAGAATAGGAATTGCGAACTCCCTGCTATGTCCGTCTCATTTAGAAAAACAAATCTAAAAATTATATTTCCAAGGTGTGAGGGTCTGTCTTATGTGTTATGATCTGATTGTTTAGAGATGCCTCTGCCTGAATTATGGTGCAAATGAGACCATGTGCCAAAGTCAATAGTACAGATGTTATTTAACAGTAAAATGTGAGGCAGAGAGATAGAAAGACATAGAAAAGAGAGGCGAGGTGGAGAGAAAGAGAGTGAGAGAGAGACAGATTAAGCAGAAGACAGTCACCACCTGTGGATCCAGTGGCGTCCCACTGGTCCTTCTCCACCCTGGTCTTGTCAGTGGTGGTGGTCCCTGAGTTGTTCTTCTGGGGTATCACCTTAATATAGTCCACTTTCCAGGTATTCACAAGGGATAGATGCTATTCCCATAACTTGGGATGGTATGAGTGTAAGCAGTTGATTCCTTTCACACAGTCTGCCACAATGGGAATTTTTGTCCAGATGCAGTAAACAGGATGTGCTAACCAGCCTTACCTCCATCAGGCTTGGAATTAGTGCCTTCCTATTGCAAATTCCTCTCTTCTATGCTTATCTCAAGTTCCTGCTGTGGTGACATCTTATGGCAAGTTCCTTCTGTGGCTTTGACAATGTTTGAGATAGGCAATTGTGGTTTTTAAATCTCTTACATTATGGTTGTGACATACAGTGGAGAATAAGGATAAGGATGCCTGCATGTAGCAGCCCTATGCTTTTGTCAGTGATACCAAGTGCCAGGTGTCATTGCTTGGACAGAATCACCTTTTTGGTGTACTGAGGATGTGAGTTTTGTCTCTCTGTGTACCGGGTTCATTGGTCCAAACTAGACCACAGACTTTAGCTCACTACATTCCTTGGTCTGAGAGGGTCCTTGCCCCTTAAATTCAGGATGTGTCAGTCCAGGTGGCACTGTGCCCTTGGCATGTTTGTGTGATACCTGTCCCAGAAGTGTGCTGAGTGGCTAGTTGGTACAGAATTTTGTTTCCTGTTTATTTGGGGAAGGGATGTATTAAGAACAAGTATTTCTGCTTCCATGTGTACTGGATGCAGTTGTTTGTTTTCTGGGGCCCCAATGTGTGTGTAGTGTCTGTGTAAAAGATGCCAGTGTTTGCCGTGGAGATGGGATGTCACCATGACATCTCACTGAGCCTGATTATCCTGTGAGGAAGAACAGGATCAGGCCATTTGTATTGTTCCTGTTTACTCGAGTGCTGTTGGTGTGTGTGCAGTTCCTGCAAAAGCACAGTTCTCCTGCCTCTGTACATCTGTGAGTGCCTGGTAGTGTCTGTACCTGTCTTTCAGAAATGAAAGCTCAGCCCTAGCAGGCTGTGAGAGGGGTATCATCCAGTCCTGGAGTGCTCCAGCTTCATTAACTCCTTAAAGTGTTGGAAGCATTCCTGAAGTGGCAGGTGTGGGAGCCCAGTGTGTGGAGGGAACAGGTCCTTTTTCGAATATGCCCCAAGTGCAAGAATTTATTGACAAATATTCTAATATTCACTTAAAGGAATAGAGTTAGCATCTCTAGAAAACAGAATACCTCATGAAAACATGAAATTTTGTTGGCTACAGAGAAAGCAGAGACACAGGGGAAATAACCTAGAGATGGCCTCTCTACAACCTCGTCCTTGGACATGTCTCAAAATGTAAAGAAAAAACAAATTCAAATATTAAAAAAAAAAATCACATAAACAGTTCAGGTAGACTATGGTAACAGATTGCTGTAATTTTATATAAATGTAGGCATACTTTCATCAATGACAGTTAAATCTTTGGAAAAAATACCCCAAAAATGTACTAATTCAATGGTCTTAGTAGGTCTCTTTCGGTTTGTTTTACAGTATAATTCTCTGAAGAACAACAATTTGAAGAGGTTGAACCAACAGGTAACAATACAGACTGATGACTACTTAAAAGTTCCTTAGGAATAATGGCTAATGAATTGGAAAAAAAACCAGAAGAAAGAAATAGCTTAACACCTCAATACCAGCAGAAACTCCTGCTGAGACAAATGTTCCAGGTTGGATAACTAAGATAATTACTGCTAATTACAATCCATTTGGGTTTTTTTTTGTCTTCCATAGATAGCACAAAAGAACAAGTCCTTCCAATTCCATGAGTTTTGTTAAATTTCTTACCTTTTGTTTTTGCTACTTTTGTTTATTTCACTTTATTATTGTGTCTGGGTGGGTACAGTTTTATCTCTGTCAAATTTGTGGGTGTCAAATTATCTCTGTCAAAATGGGTGTTTTTCAGGACTTTTCAGGACTCAGAATCAGATATTTTACATCCAGAATATACACTTACAAGTAAAGTGCTTTGAGTTAACTGTCTTAATGTCTTTATATTCTCCTGAATCATCTTCTGACTTTTAATGAAATATTAAAATATTTAATTAAACGATTGTAGGCAAAAAACTGTCTGCAGAGCCCCAAGTCTGTAGGAAGATTGAAGAGTGGTGTTATGAAGAGTAAACAGTCTCATTTGTCTCTGTGAGATTCCAGCTCTTACATAGTTGTCACTGGGAATTTGAGTAAACAATCCAATCATGGAATAAAAAGGTAGAAAACTAAAAACCTGCACTAATTATCGTGAAGTGACTACTCTATACCCACTCCCAAAACACAATTAAATAGGACAGCGGAGAATTAAAAAAAAAAAGTTTCAAAGTGATTAGTATAAATTAAATAATTCTCATTATGCGCAGAGTCTATTCAAGGTATAATGTTTTTGTCAGATTGTAGGGTTGTATCTTCTATGTGCAGTTTAGAAAAACAGCAACCTCTACTCTGCCACACTGATTGTTCTGTCTCTAAACTTGACTCCCACAACCTTGACAGCCTCCTTACTCACCATCACTCTCATTTTTTTAAAATAAATCTCAGATTATGTCTGTAGGGCAGGGACAAAGGCAGCTGCCTATAGATGTAATATCTAGCTCACATGCTAGTGGGATTTTGGCCTTGAGAGCACAGATTCATGTACCCTGCAGCTTGGCTGGGTTTTGCAGCCTGTGCTGCACTTCTTGCTGCCACAGCCACATTGGATCTGATATTTCAAATATATATTTGCAGCATATATAAGTCAGTTTTACTACAGTACCTGCTATGACCTCAGAATTGGTGTATGCTCGTTTACAGCCCACATGTTCATACACCACCTCATTTACTTTGTCTGCTAGGCAGACATGTTTTTCTTTCTCATACCAAATAAATGATATGTTTTCTCTTATACTTGAAACTAGTTTTTCCTATTTGTCATCCCAGTTTCTATATCATCTACTCCCTGCCACAAAACATTGACAGACCCTTACTCTAAAGGGTCATTGTTTCTATTATCACTTCCCACTACTTAAAATGATAGAGATTATATTTAGAATCCTAACTAGAATATCTTCATCCCTACAAAAATTTGGTGTCTTTCACTCTCCTTTTTTTCCATCTTACTCCTGGACCAATACTACTGAAATGAATGAAAATTAGAGGCCTGGGGAAATGAGTTGAAGAGAAAAGTGTTATTTGCAAATAACTCAGCAAGAAGGAAGAAAACAGGATCACTCAAGAGACTAGAAGCACAGAAAGGTTGCCTTGACCTCTCTAAACACCTAAGAGAACTGTTACTTAAGGAAATGGAGAAGTTAGTGTATTTAATTAGATTTGTTGTATTCAAGTGCTCCTGTACTAGCTGTTGTATGAACCCTCAGAATGGGGTGAGATTGAAAAGCGAAGAAGCATAATCTTTCCTGACAAGTCTATAATATTACAGAAACTATAATTTCTTGAGTGCTGCTGAAAATTTTTGCTTCTAAAATTAATACTTCTTTTTTTTTTCCAGGGTGTGTTCACTGTGATATTCAAAGGGAAGCAAAGTGCAAAGGGGCAAGAAAGCAGGTGTGTTATAACACTATGATTCATTTTCTTAGAGGATTAAAATTCATGCAAGAAAAAATCAGTGGTGAAGTTATAGTACAGAATCATCATTTGCATCATGACAAGAATATGGCAAGGTTTGTAGAGTACTCAAAGTAAATCTAAATAGGTATATAAAGAAGGTACTCGATGGAGTAAAGTTGGGTAAATATTATTCTTCTAAATGTCTATCAGGTATCAAAATTTCTCCAAATATCTTCAAGGGAACAAGCAGTCTCTAAGAAGCTTATTTAGGAGATGTTTTTCTCAAAAATTTTTTTCCCCAAGAAGTTGAGTATATCTCACAAATACTGCTGATTTCTCAAGCTTAATACAGAACACAAGGATAATAAGTCCAAGGATAAATGCAAACAATTAGGTTTTAAAACATAACCACTTCTGTAGCTGTGTATCCTTTAGCAGACTGGATTTGTTGAATTTATCATTTAGGAAATACAATAATTCATTCACAGAATCTCAGAATTGTTGGAGTTGGAAGGAATCTCTGGAGACCATCTCATCCAGTCCTCCTGCTAAAGCAGGCTCGCCTATGGCAGATTGCACAGAATCACATCCAGACAAGTTTAGAATATCTCCAGAGAATGAGACTCCACAGCCTCTCTGGGTAATCTATTCCAGTACTATCACCCTCATTGTAAACAACTTCTTCCTCAGGTTCAGGTGGAACTTCCTGTGCATCAGTTTGTGCCTCTTGTCCTATTGCTGGGCACCACTAATGAGTCTGGCCCCATCCTCTTGACACCCACCTTGAGATATCTGTGGGCATTGACAAGGTTCTGTCTGAGTTGCCTCTTCTTGACACTGAACAGGCCCAGCTCCCTCAGCCTTTCCTCGTAAGAGAGATGCTCCAGTCCCATTAATCATCTCTGTGGTTCTCAGCTGGACCTTCTGCAGTAGTACCTTGTCTTTACTGTACTAAGGAGCCCAGCTGGACACAGCACTCCAGATGCGGCCTCACAAGGACTGAGTAGAGGTGCAGGATCACCTCTCTTGACCTGTTCAAAACTTGTGTTAAGCTTTAACATTGTGTGTTTTCAGTGAGTCCAAATTGTTGCATGTCTACTGTCCTCTTTCTCCCAAGTCACTTATACATGATTGTGACCACAGAAACGCATTTTATGGGGAAATGGGAGAGAGTAGAGCTGGTGTTAAAGTCAATTCCCTATTAGGTAGTGATAGTTTAAAAGTAAAATGTAGGCATAAAATTAACTATGTAAGGATCCAATGAAACCACTATAAATAAATAAATAAATAACTTCTTAAATAAAACAAAATCATTTGTCTTAACATATAATAACTTAAAACCATAATAAAGAAGACTGAAACACTTAAAAACCCCTGTAGTATTTAAGCTGCAAAGGCCCAGGACATCAGCAGTGGATAGGTGCTCTGCAGGTAGGAAATGGAGTAAATGACCAAATTATCCAAAGTAGGGGGCAATACACCATAGAAGATAAAAGCAGCCAAATCACCATAATAGCTCCTGCCTATATTTGCTAAGCCAACAGTACATTTTTCTTGGAAAACATGAAAAAAGCATTGGGTAAGAGATGTTTTATTATATCTGTAGGAGCTACCGTACGTCCTAACTGTACCTGTCTTTCACTTGTATGAGTTACAGACTTAATATTTTACATTGTGTAAGTATCACACCTTGGATTTAAGAGTTCAGCAACTAAACACTGTAAATCAAATGGGGAGAAAATGGATAAAACAAATGTAGGAGACCTCTCAAACTTCATTTTCACATCTGTGGTTTCTTCACTTCTGCTTCTAGGATACTGTATGTATTGTATTTGATCTTTGAAATGTTGTCTTGTACAATTGGTATGATATGGGAAGTGTACTTGCACCAACTCTTTTTTTTCTAAAATAATGGAAATGTAAACAAAGGTGGAACAGAGATAGCCAGGAAAAATAAATAGCTAATTAAAGGCTCCAGGGTTTTAAACTATAACGTGTCTGAATTACAGTGTAGATTTTGACTTTTAGCTAGGATCTGACTTGGATCTGATCTATCTATTAAAATACTATCAGGAGATTAGTCTGTCAGAGTCAGAGAAGAATAAAAGTTATGAGCACACAAAATTACAGCCTTGCAATTTATAAGTAATTCAGCGTTGTTATATCTCAGTTTTTCAGAAAAGTTTAAAAAATGTTTCATTGCACCAAAGATGATTATACAGATATGGTTTTCTTTAATGGAGGCCTTGGGGTCTTGAAAATGTGTTCTCTTCTTCTCAGCATGAGTAATATAATTTCTTATTTAAAAATATGAGATCATAAAAGTGTTCTGTCTAATATTCAGAGAATACTCCATTTATGCACACGTGTCTATATATCTGTGCACAGGTGCTGACCTTTCATTTCCATATATTGTGTTCATCACAGGTGATTTCCAATACATGGAATTATCTGTAAAATTATGAATAGCCAGATATTTATGGATGAATAAATCTGAAAATCCTTTTTGATACATACCCTGTGGCTAACATCAATTATGCAGGTAAGTAATCCAACAAAGGTTTCACTGAGTAATAGAAAGGAAACATGAAAAAGTACAGTTCTGTTGTGCATTACTCACTTTTTGTTGACCAATCCTATGACTAACTAAACCAACATAACTATCGAATTGTTAACAGTAAAATCTGACTTTTCTCACTTCATATAAACATACTGCAAGTTCTTTTAATGTTAGATCAGAATCCTTGGAAAATCCCACATTTGGTTTTGGGGAAATAGGATTTCTCTTCTAACCAAGATAATGAGACTTGATACTGCAACCAAGCAAAAATTAAGGAAAGCAAATACTAAGCAAATACCTAAGCAGATATTAAGAACCTTTGTTAATGAGTTTAACATTTATATTGGAGTTCTCTATTGTTGCAACCTGTTTCTATTGTCATAGGTCTTTGCACTTAGTAAGTTGGAAATGGCCTGAATATATGAGCAGTAATCTGCTTACTAACTGTGCTAATTTTGAACAATATAAAGTAACCTGTGCAGTATTTTATACTTGTTTTAAATTTTTAAATTTATTTATTCACTTGTTTGTTTTGCACATTTTCTCAGTCAATAAGTCTCTAGGCAGTGCTAACTAAAGATTATAAAACATCAGTGAGAGGCTTTTGGAAAAAGTTTTATTGAATTGAAAGAAATCAAGCAGACTTTAATCTTTTCTTCAAAATTTCCTTAAAATGCTCCAGCTGCTGAAAGCTTCCATTTTCCATTTTGTCATTGTTGTTAAAACTTATTATTTCAGGTATTGCTAGTGATTACTTTGTAGAATTTTAGTAGAAAAACAAGTGTGAAATTTGCAAATTCTGTTTTATTGGCAGGCTGGTTACACGTATGTCAATCTGTACAGGTTTTATTATACACCCACCTCTGCCTCTTAATCCAAACAAATATTTTCTTCTGTGATGAACAAAAGCAGTGCTAGGAAATGTAACATTTTGATAAAAAGTGAATTTGATATCCAGGGAGAGGTAAAGAGTGGGAACACAGAGTATAGTATATAAGGAGTGACTACATACACATTTCTTAGAACAGCTTTCTCTCTGGGAATAAAAGTTCTAAGGAAATTTTTGTTGGAATTTTCTGTTACTTCATTCAGTTGAAATTACCATGTGTATTATGTGGAAAGCTTGTGGAGTCTCCCTCTCTGGAGATATTCCAGAGCCATCTGGACACAGTCCTGTGCCACGTGCTCTGGCTTGAGCAGGGAGGTTGGACCAGATGACCCACTTTAGTCCCTTCCAACATCACCCATTCTGGGATTCTGCATGAAATGAGCATTTTGCCTGAAGCTCCCCAGGATGTTACTAACCAGGCTACCTTTTTCCAACTATTGGGCTGTTGTAAAAGAAGCATCCATTGATACATTATGTCATGCACTATGGAATTTGTTGGTTTATTATATTCCTCTTAAAAAATAATGCTGATTCGATCATGGAGAATCCTATGAATGGAAGAGTTGTTCTCACCTAGGTGGAACTGAACTTGTCAGGGGAAAAATAACTTCCAGATTGCACAGCAGGAAGGCAGATGACAAGAAGAAGGGATGGGATAGTACAAAGAGGAATGAAAGTTTTGATAGGTACAGCAGGCAAGCAACCACTAAAACAACCTAGGTATGAGAAGGGCTGTTTAGAGTCTGCTGAAACTCCTAAAATCACTGAGCTAACAGAAAACAAACCTGAAAGGAAGTAACTGTCTTGCAGGCAAATAACATCTATTAATATTTATGCACATTTTAGCAGTTTCTTATTGCCAGTTACAACACATCTGTGATCCTTATCGGCATTACTGGTCAGAAAATCAGGAATCAGAGCAGCACACAAAGCATCACATTTAGAGCCAGAGCTTTTTTTGGGTGTGTGTGGCCTTGGAAATTTCTGAGGAATCCCTGACAGACTTTGGAGATGGGACAAAGACTATTGTCATGTCTTGCTAAAGACCTCAGTTTTGATGATGATGTGTTCTGCAGTCCTTCCTGCTGTTCTCTTTAAAGATGTCTTTAGATTGTTAGCACATTATATGTGTGAAGACTAATGAGATGATTCATAACAGAGGAGCTTCTTACAGTGAGAGGAAAAGGTCTATGTTTTTCAGAAATCTGAGCTTTCATCAGAAACCTGAGCTTTCACTAGGGCATTATCTTAGCTGATAACATTCTAGTACAGTTTATATTGAGTGAAAAACATGAGGGGAAAAACAGTAAAGTAACTGTTCCTGTGCCTCTATCTGCAGCTAGAAAAGAGAGAATAAAGGAAAGAGACAATAGAAAGTTTAGAGGCTATTTTTGTATAATCTGTTGGTTTACATAAAATATTTCATTACCAATGGGAAAAAAAAAAAGCAAAACACAAGAGTTCCGGCCCATGGGCTTAGATAGCTGGCCTAGTGGAAAGGTTTTATTATTCTAAATTTAGGAAGTTTTCATTATTTATTCATACAGAAGTAAACTGTGGAGATCATGCCTACTGGGTACAGGCAAACCCTTTTGTACTGTTCTGTCATTCATTATGTATAGTCGATATTTTTAGATATTAACAAGTTTACAGAACTTTAAACTTTTGGGGTTTCAGATGTTTTTAAACATAATCTCAAGATATTTTCTTCTCTCACATCATATGTACAGGAACCTCATATGCTTTAATGGTGTTAAATGTTGGCCCTTTTCCCCATCCTAAATGTTGCTATATTGAACTCAATTGGGTGCCATTGTGTTTTTTTTCCTTCTCCACTAGAGGGGATGTCCATTAGTTTTCAACTGTTTTCACTTGAAGAAATACTTGAACCTACTTAAACTACCCATTGATAATCTAAATAGCTGGGGTTTTTTTAAGGTCCTTACTGGAAAGTATTATCCACAGTCTATTAAAAAAAGAAGATGTCTCTTTCCAACACCATCTAATTTAACACCCAAAGGATTTTCTGAAAATGTTATATTCTCAGAACAACTTTTATTTTGGTGTAAATCCTTACACACTTCACCTTTCTTCTGGCTTTATCTGAACAAAAGTAGTGAATGTGTTCACAGACCTGTATTCTGCTGCCCAGCCTCTTTCACAAAGAATCCTTGCTCTGGGCCTGCCACTCAGGTGTGTCTTTTATTTGTTAGACCCTGCAAGTCTAACTGTGTCCAGTCCTGGCCCCTGACTTTAGGAAAGACATTGAGGTGCTGGACCAAGTTCAGCGAAGGGCAATGGAACTGGGGAAGGGCCTAGAGAGAAAGTCCTATGAGAAGGGGCTGAGGGAGCTGAGAGGTGTTTAACCTGGAGAAAAGGAGGCACAGGGGGGACCTTATCACCTTCTAGAAACCTCTGGAAGATGGTAGCCAGGTGGGGTTTCAACCTGTTCTCCCAGGCAGCGAGTGACAGGACAAGAGGACACGGTCTCAACCTGTGCCAGGGGACATCAGGTTGGGTTGGATGTCAGGAAAAATTTCTTCACAGAAAGATTTGTCAGGCATTGGAACGGCGTTGCCCAGGAAAGTGGTGGAGTCACCATTCTTGGGAGTGCTCAAGAAATGACTGAATGTGGCACTCAGTGCTCTGGTCTAGTTGACCAGGTGATGTTTGGTCAGTGGTTGAACTTGATGATCTCAGACATCTTTTCCAACCTAAATGATTCTGTGATTCTGTTACTCCCCACCTGGGCTGAGCCCCATCCTGCCATGCTCCCTGGCAAGATGGCCCTTCTGTCCTGTGTTCCTGAATATAAATTCTCTTCTCTATAAAAACTGAGGAAGTTTATTTTGAATATTCAAAAGCAGAACACACAGATTCTGGTGCTTTGAAAGGCGAATCATGCAGGGCAGCAAACAATATGGATTTGTTTGAGTTATCATCTGCCTGAGGCTTTAATGATGTTTTTTATCTTCTGCTTGATTGCTTTCATTTGTAAATCATTCATCAAAACTTTTACTTTTGTAAAGGAAATCAAAAAACTATGTACTCTAGTTACATGATGGATATAGATCAACACTTCAATTTAACCAACATTTAGCTGGCATTTATACATTGCTATTTTAGAGCTTTGTGTTTGGTTTACACTCTGTATATGCTAGATATATTAGATATATATGATGTGTAGTGTAGTATTGAGAGAAATGAGAAGTATTCTTATGTCCTGATTCTCATTGAATAACAAAGAAAACATGTACCCATATGTAGCTAAATTAGGTAACTAAACACAAAGTAGAGAACTCTGTCACAAGTTTTTGGCTGCTTGTATGCAGAGTGGCATGTCCCCAGGCTAATAAAGAGAAAACTATGTGTGGAAAAAAAAAAACTTTAATTTTATTCTCAGTACCTTTGCTTTGTTAGTATTTTATTCTTTTGTATTTTTTTCCCTTTTTATACATTATAGCACCAGAAAAGAAAAAAAAATAGAGAAGAAGGAGGAAAAAAACCCAATCAAAAAACCCCCATATGGTTTATAGCTGTCACTGATATTAATGTCTTTCTGTAAGAAAGGCATATTTGAGCTACAGTTAACATAAGTGTTTCACTGCCTTTGTAATGGATATTGTTTATTAAATTGTTCTCTAAGAGAAGATATGAGCAAAGACTATTACAAAAGAAGTGCTGAGTTATCAAGCCTTGTCCAGATTATAGAGTGGCAGTACTGGAATTACAGAAGTGTCTCAAATTCAAACAATATCTCTTGCTCCTGCATTTTTCTCCTCGTTACATTAAAAGTTAAAGGTGGGGAGGGAGTTCTTGTGACACTTCTTGCATCTTTGAGTTAAGAATAGCAGTTCTGTCCCTGTAGTTCCCTGTGCCCATTGCCTGATATACGAGCAAGTAATTTGTGTCTTCAAGGAAGTCAAAGAGCAACTGGAGATGATCTGTCTTAACTTCCACTAAGTTCAGCACACATCATATCACCTCTCAACTGAGAATTAGTGACAATGAATTGCTTTTTACCCCCCATCCTTTCACTCTTTTCTTCATACTTTGTGCAATCAATAAATGCATTCAACAACTGTAGTGGCCAGGTTTATGGCTTGTAGGAACTGCATATTTCTCTTGCTTGGGTTGCAGACACAGAACTCATTTAAATGTGTAGCACACATCTTGCTTCGTATGAAGAAGAGGTAATGAATTATAGTTGCTAGAGAACATGTAACATTTGCATCCTGTCAACAGACACAGAGCTTGCTCTACGGTAGGATAATACCAATCTCTTTAGAATAAGCATGAGAATACTTGGATTTATTTATAAATTCCTCAAGTAGACACTATTTTAACATTCTTCTCCAGGAAACAAGTATTTTTTGGGAGCAGGTCCTTGACTGATGAGAATCTTTGTGGTACTCTGATTTTTGATGATGGCGGTTCATACCTGCTCTTCAGCCTACACCTATTTTCTTTTTACTTGCTCTCTGGTTTTCATATATTTTTCTAAACTTAAGTCACATTCTGTATTATTTTCATTTGGGGAAACAATTGCCAGTTCTGAATGCAAAAACACCACAGACAACCATTCTTAAAAGAGATAAGAAGAATGTTAAATAATTATATTTAAAAAAAATTTCTGACCCCCAAACCAAAACAAGCAAAAGCCCTAAAGTAATAGAATATTGTTTTACTCACATTTCAGGTTGTTTTTTTTTTCTGTCACAGAAGCTGATGAAGACTGTTGAAAAGGAAAATTACATGGAAAAGCATACTTAGAAATTTCTGTTCCCAGCAGTGATACTGTAAATTTTCCTATAGTTTTGCATTTCAGAGGTTGCTATAGTAATGAACTGCTATAGTAAAAAACTGGGGTTTCATTTAACTAGGACTGATATAGAGCTATGATTGCCCTTGATAGTTAGAATTCACATAAACACAGGCTTGTGGCTGTGGTAATTAATGCATTATTGTTGGTAAATATTATAGCACAGCATTAGTTTATGGCTAAAAATGTATAGCACAGAATTAGTTTATGGCTAAAAATGTTTTTATATTAAATTGGAGTAATGCTTTATGTTTTGAATCATATGGTAAGTAATGTCTTGCTTGTATATTTAGAAAGGAGGAAGTGATGTTTTCAGCCTTTCAATATATTTTGCACATTTCTGGATTGCAGCTTTGTGTTAATAAGAAATGTGTATTTGAAGATGATGCAGCACTATAGATATGGAAGAAAACAAGTTTTATGTGAATGGAGCCCATTAAAATGTCATTTGAAAGACACTTCAGTGGGACAAGGTAGAAGATACTTTATGTTTTGCACTTTATTATACATATATTTTTAAATATGCTACTGATTTTTTCTGTTTCAGTGGCAGACAGTATAAATCGCTGAATAATCCCAAAGCATCTTTAGCCTCTCCTATCACACCAAAACAGATCCTGTAGATGTTTTCTTGTTATAGGGAATCTTTTCTAATTTTTTTTCCCACAGAGTATTATAAATACTGTATATATAACAGTTTTATACTTAATTACAAATCAGCCTGATTGTGGAAACATACTCTAATCTCTTCCTTTAATTTAAGTTAAGTGAAACTGTACACAGCAGCAGCCAGACAGCTTCATTTGCCTAATGCACAGAGTAAACAACCACAGAGTTACATCAGAATTCAGGTCTTGTGGCCTCACTCTTCAGAAGCTGTTTTACTAAGAAGAAATAATAATAATAATAATAATAATAATAATAATAATAATAATAATAATAATAATAATAATTTTCCTTTTGTGGTAAAAATCATACAGAAGTATTATTAAATACCATTTTCACTTTGGGAAGAAATTCTGTTGATAGACTGATGTGTTAAACATAATGTCAATTGTGAAAAAAGTCAAGAACTCTGAGCTGAAGAATCATCATCATCACAATCATCATCGTCATCATCAGGTTTTGATATACTGCTGTGTTTTTTAGAGTACACATGTCTTTAATCTCTGAGAAAGAGAAAATGTCATACTTTTTCTTATCTGTCAATATAATTAGGCATCTTCATTAATGCTACATCTAAGGGCAGATTGCTGAAGAGGAGAGAAAGGTAGATTTGATATTTTCTACATGTAACTCAAATATCAGAATGTTTTACTTGGGGTACTCAATTATCCTTTTATCAGAATTCATGTCAAAACTGTAGCATTAGTATTTTAAATCTGGATCTTCTGTTTGATCACTGCAATTGTTTTCTCAACTTGACTAGTTCTAAAGATTTGAGATTAGTGATTAAAAAATCAGCCAAATAATTAAAACTATTTTGCAAAAATTGTGTAATGAAATACTGCAGCTAAAATTATATGTACTGTAATTGTGTATTATGTTTTAATTGGCACATTTTACAGTAAGGTATAATTCTTGCACAGCTTTTGATCTGAAGAATGGATGTTCCCAGGCCACTTGTTTGCAAGTCAATAAAATTCGTTTTCATTCAAACATAGATAATAGCTGAGTTCTTGATAAATGTCATGAGCATTCCAACACACTTTACACAAACATACTGTGGTGGTACAACACCCCTCCACCACCCCCTTGGGCCATACTGTGATCTTAGAAATGCTCATTAGGCCTCAGCCTTGATGAACAGCACGTGGGGCTCAGCTCCTCCTGAGCTTATCAGAAGCACTGTCTGCTCCCAGGAACCAGTGCTGTATAATGAGTTCCTGAGGTTTTTTTATTAAACAGCCTTGGAAACTTATTTTTTGAATAACAGCCCAAGTGGAACAACATTTTTGTTACTGAATTTTCAAAGAAAGTTACTGACCTAAATTGCAGCCAGGATGGAAAATTACTACGACTAAAGCCAACTCTTTTGTGACCCTATAAGCTGTGGTCCTAAATGAGACCCTTTGAGCTATCCTGGACCGCAGAGGGCTGTGACCAGCAACCTCCCTCTGAGGGCTGGGGAACTCCCAAGGTTGTTGTACTTGGAGAACTCCAATGACGGAGCCCCAGCTGATACCCCCACTCCTTAAGGCTCAACCCTTTGCCCGTTGAGAAGATGCAAAGACATCCAGTGTGAGTACTTCACTGAACTGGAGGGGAATTTTTCACAGGGATCTGCCTTGTACAGACTCTTTAGGTCTGTGTGTGTGTGAATGTGAATATGCCACAGCAGAGATACTGTGAACGTTGCTCTCTGCTATTCTTGAGTACATTAGATTCATATGTGGTTTAGGCCTATAAGCGAGTTGCTGTTGTGCTTGTAGTAAATTCTATAGAATCTGTTGTTAAATTTCTTATCTTCAGTTATCAATTCAGTGCTGTTAAACTTAAGTGCTGTTTAAACCTTTAGGCCTAAACCATTGGTCAAGTTCCAGGCTAAGTTTGGCAAGGGGGTCCACCCTGAACCTTGTGACTCAGTGGGATTGTCTCCCTTGTTCCTTTTCTTCCTTTACCCTTTCCCATCCTTACACTTCTTCTATCTGCAACCTCCACTTAAAAAATTTTAGATAAATTTTAGTTTTAGATTTCTTGATTTTAGAATTTAGTCCTATTTTTTTCTACGTGCTTTAATCATCTAGTAAGTAGAGGAGCGAACCTTGAAAAGGATCTTTGCTCTACTTTCACTTTTATATTAAACTTGTTTTTGACAGGCAACACAATTGTTTGGATACCCAAACTCAGTGAACTTCAATGCTTATAAGTATTTAATCTAAATATAAAATTTTAACCATATTTCCTGAAACATGTCTCAGCTTTTAGTCCCTTCAGTTTTTGGCATTCTGTATGTAAAGACAGTGTGTTCTCGCCTATTATTTGGAATTTTGTAGCAATCAGAGACCTGTCTGTTTAATTAGAAACGAAGAAATAACTCAAGATTTCTAGTGACTTTAATAAAATCACAGAATCATAGAATGCACTGGGTTGAAAGGGACCTTAAAGATCATCCAGTTCTAATCCCTCTGCCATGGGCAGGGACACTTTCCACTAGACCAGGTTACTCAGAGCTCCATGCAACCTGGCCTTGAATACTTCAAAGGGTGGGTCACCCAGAACTTTCCTGGGAAACCTGCCCCAGTGTCTGACTCATTCTTATGGTAAAGAACTTCTTCCTAATATCAGATTCAAACCTACTCTCTTTCAGTTTAAAGCCATTCCACCTTGTCCCGTCCTTGTAAAAAGTACCTCTCAGCTCTCTTGTAGATCCTGTGGGTACTGGAAGGCTGCTAGAAAGTCTCCCTGGAACCTTCTCTTGTCCAGGCTGAACACCCCCAGCTCTCTCAGCCTTTCCTCATACGAGAGTTGCTCTAGCCCTCTGATAATTCTTCTATCCCATCTCTGGACTTGCTCCAACAGCTCCACATCCTTCTTATGTGGGGGGTCCCAGAGCTGGATGAGGCATTGCAGGTGGGGTTTCACCAGAGCAGAGTAGAATCCCCTCCCTGTACCTGCTAACTACTCTTCTTTTCATGCAGCCCAGAATATGATTCTCCACCTTTACTCCAATAGTTTACTTTGTGTCAAAGATTGATTATTTTTCTGTATAACGCAAAGTGTAAACAGCTCACTGAACAGTCCATTGCATTTCTCTTTCCTGCCAAAGGATGCTGACTAAACAAAATGTACATGAACTCTAAGGCAGATTCATGTTTGTTTTTCCCCCTGAACAGCCAGGGGTGGTAATTAATAGCTTTACTGTGAAATGTGTCATCTTGTACAAGCTCTGCCATCAATCTGAAGACTGTTACCAAATAAATTTTCCTTTAACAGACCAAAAGCAATGGAATCTGAAAGTGGAAAGTGGGGAGAGACAGAAAACTGAATGTTAAAATACACTGTAAGAAAACTGATTGCAAACATTATCTTTCACAGCTATTATGAAAAAAGTGTCCCCAAAACCATGCAGTTCACAGTGACTTACTGCATCCACTTAGTGTATTGGAAGTACATATTCAAAAGAGATTGATTCATGCATGATAATCACACCTCACTTGTAAAAATGACTAGGTAAAATAAATTAATCAAACACATATTAACATGAAAATCATTCACCAATAGTAATTTAAATATTTAGTAGAGCCTATATTAATTAGTTTCAGTGAAGGGAAAGATAAAAATCTTAATAATTTTTCCAGGACCTTAAATGAACATGCCTTCCAAAAAAGTGATACAGTGGATGTGATTTGAGATTGATGAGAAGCAAACCATGTTGAGCTTGTAGCTGCACAGTGTGATATTTTGTATACTTTTGCATATAATAACTATTTTTGACTCAATGAGGAGACATGAGAGAGTGTTCATTTTCATGCTGCAGTATTGCTAAACAAATCTTTACTAGGATTAGGATTTCCCCCCCCCCTCTTTTTATGTACCTTTATATACTTTTATAAACCAAGTGGTCCTGATTCCCCCATCAGCCCGGATATTTTTCTTATTCTTCAGAACATACATTCTATTCCCCTTTACCTACTGTACAATATTAATATTCTTCTATTTCTGTATTTGCTCATGTGGTATATATGGGAGAATAAGGCTACTAGGGCTGATATTTAGTTCTTTTTCTGGAACTGGATGGGTCACCCTAATAAAGTGCTGTAACTAACTAGTTGTGGTCCCTTTCTAAGTGTCATGTTAAAAGGGGCAGAAAAGAGGAATTTACTGTCCAACCTGTATTAATTTATTTTTTGTCTATCATTGCCCCCTCCCCCATCCCCAGGAAATCAAAGCCTTTTAATATCGAAAACAGCCTGTTAGCATCTCACCTAATGAGACCCTTGGTTTAACAGGTTCACCGAGACAGACAGGACATTTGATACCTTTTTATATAAGGGCTGCACTTAATAGAAGTTGGAAAATCCCTCAGCAGGTTTCTCCTATGAGTTATTTCACCATTGATGAAACTGTCAGCACCTAAAAACAGAGTCACTCTAATAGTTCACCAAATAACAGGTTTATTAATACAAATTTGTGACAATTTATGGGGTTTGTTGTGTCTGGACTAGGGTCTAACTGCAAAAACACAAACTATGTAACAGTAATAATAAAGCCACGCATAGGCACACACACACTAGAGCAAAAGCAACTTACAATGAGGTAATAAGTAAAAATTTTAAAGTGCTATGGAGCAAAAGTAAAGTTAGTGTATGTGTACAGAGTGACCACTCAGCCCAAGGTATCCCGAGGAGGTGGAGGGACAAAAAGGCAGCCAATTGGTTACCTCCATAGAGTGGATGGAACTTCTCCCCTGTTTTTGCTCCTGTCCAATCTCTTTCTATACCTTTTTCTTAAGCAGTTCAAATGGCTATAGTCAATAAACTAATTTTGGGGTGACAGACAGACGAAATAGGCCCAAGGGTCCACCTCCAGAGTTCCCAGCAGCCAAGATGTTCGGACAAAAGGCCATGTTGTCTCCCTATCACTCCTTTCTTTGTTTTAATCCTTCTGTCAGTTTCTGGGAATGTTTCCCCAGATGCTGGGGTTTTCCAGGAAACCATCAGGAGGTTTTTTTCTCTTTTTGTGTAGACTTTCTATCACCTTACACTAAGGAAAGTGTTGAACCACAGGAATGCTTTCAGTAGGTATGAAGTTGTTCTCTTGATCTGTTTATATTCAGCCACAATTTGCATGATCAAGTGTTTTATATGTATGAAATAATTCAATCACTCCACAGTTGTTATCACAGTTGTGGACTTTTTGATCATTATGTTTATACTACACTATTGAATTTTTAAAGGTGAATTACACTTTTTAACAAGTAAAAGGTTGTAAACTGCATATTTCGGTGGCTGTAGCTATTAAAAAGTCAGTTGCATGCCCATGTTGTCCATAAACTTTGCTATTATAATATTTTCTTTATGTGGAAATAATATTGAGCAGTTTTTGTTCTTTTTAATTAACCTCCACTTTTCCATTAAACCAGAGTTCCAACAGAATGCAAACCAGAGAGATTTTTGTAAGTATATGTGGAATTTTACTTAAAAATGTACTAACAGCAATGTCCTAAACATTTTTTTACAGTGACACAATATTCTACAATATAAAGATTCTAATGAAGTAATTGATTAAAATTTTGAAGTCTTGTATGACACTTTTTTTTTTCTCAGTTGCCAAATGTGAGTTTTTTACTATGTAAAACTGGAGAAATCAAGACCACTCAGCAAATTTGGTTCCCAAGTTGTGGAAGGAGACACATAATGCTCCAACTTTCAGTTTTGCCACTGCACACAGAGGAAGTAAATCTAGTCCTATGGTGTGTTTTCTGTGCTGTGAAAAATACAAAAATTCTAAATTTAAGAGAAACATTCAACACCAGAATAAATGGGCTCATCTGATGTTATTGGTCCTGTTACAAAATCCATTATGAAAAACATCTTTCTGGAAAACAGAACAAATATGAACACAAATTATGTTCTTATAATACATCTTATCTCTCCCAACTGAAAGTAGAAATATCCAAATATTAAGTATTCTATATTCTCCCCTGGAAGGGAGACAAGAAAATAAAAATATGGGCTACTGAACATCTCCCCCTTTTGTCCATAAAGATTTCCTAAAAGGCTCCTCTCTATTCTGCTTAGCAGGGAGCCAATGTCAGAATTTCCCTTTGACTACCAAATGTGACCAGAATTATTCATTTCTGTAATATTTTGGACGTCATATGATTTTTTCATTTTATTATAATATAATCTCTCAGCCTGTAGCCTGTGTGATTATGTGCCATTACTGATATGTCAAAAGACAATGTAAAACAGTAATGAAAAAAGCAAATGTAAATACTTTCTTAGAATGTATATTGGATTTTTTTTCCTGAAATATCTTTTTCATTTTGGAGAAATCTTATTATGTGGACTGTATTTGTTCTGCAAATCCACTAAAAGGTGGTTTTTTTCTGAACAAGTATTTTCAATCATAATCTGTTTAGATTAATATTTCGCAGCAATATTTTTCAAAAAATATAGTGATATAATGTTAAAGTTACGAAGTCAAGTACAGAAGGTTTAGAGAAATCCAATTGCCATGGTCTGTAAGTGTATCATAATTCAATAAAGTGCCCACATATTATTTTCTGTACAGTTCTGTCCCTATTCGTTTGATGCAATGGCCTTTCCCTTCATTGCCTCCAAATGCCACAGATCAACCAGGCAATTTTCCAGTGTGGCATCTGGTGCCCTGATTTTGGCAGAGCCTGCTTTTCAGAATCTCTCTTCTACATCCAAATAGGAGTTTATGGAGGTGAAGTGTAAAAACATGGCTTACTACGTGGGGTTTTTTTGCCACTTTGTTCCAGTCCATATGAGGCCACGCTCTGGGGAGTAAGTCAGTCTCATCTCTTCATATTACTCTGAGGTCAACTGATCAGACTTAAATAGGAGCATGTAGGCATTGGAAAGGTCTGAAGTCATGTCTTCCCATGATCCCTCCTAAACTGTGGACAGTATGGTAATTTAAGTGTTTTCTAAGAAATAATATATTTCTTTTAAAAATAGATATATGTCAGCATATTTGATGAAAAACATTGCTGCAAAATATTAGTTTTATAACAGAAAATACTAGTTCAGCAAAATGCTTCATTTTACATTGCCTTTGGCATGGGCAGAAAAAAATCTCTATGTGTCACAGGCATTGTCAAAATCCATGGAAGAGTAGTTTTTACATTAAACTTACATATATTTTCTATTAACTCTTAACATGTCTCAAACATAAATTTTATTTCCCATTGTGATTCCCAGAAGTGCATTGACTCTGTCTACATACACCTAGTATGAATCTAGGTGAACAGAGTAGGATTCAGGTATCTGAAAATAGGTTCTGCAGGTACTGGGAGGAGTCCCACTGAGGAACAGCAGTCTGGACATAAATGTGTGTCTCAAAGCCCTCACAAACTGCCAAATGACACCAGTTGTTTGCCTGTTCATAGCTGAATGGTCTCTTCACAGAACAATTCAAGTGCTTACAATTAGGTGTCTAACAGCATTTTAGATGTCCTAGGGTATCCTGCCATCCCAAGATGGACCTTTGCAGATCTCTCACAGATCTGCTGTCACATATGGCAGCTCTAAGCAGGTGTTCCAGGTATTCTGTGGTCTAGAACAGCTCTACATAGATGTGTTTATGCATTTGAATTGTTTTGCTACATTTAGACATCTAAATTTAGTTGCCTGTGGTGTGGTACTGAAAGACATCATGGGGTATTCAATTCTGTGCTGGAGCAGTTTCAGCTCATCTGGGCTATTTAAGAACTGCCTATCAGGAAAAGTTATAATTGAACAAATAAAAGCTGAATTGCTTGTTACAGTATGCTAATCACAGACGTGTATACATATGTACAGTTACAACTTATTGTGTTCTCTGCAGTCTCTTATTGCTAAAACTGATTTCAGTCTGAAACTCAATCTCATAGCAACCAGTACCCAGATATGGGCAAGTCTGCCAAGCAATCAGGCATGAAAATACCCTTATCTGGGCAGTCTGTTCAGGGATGCTACAATACCATGGAGGATGAGGTGCCATCAGCTTTCAAGCCCCTCCCAACAATTCTTGGGTTCTGCTTAGGACTGTGTTTGGTTGATGTGGCTCACTGGAATCAGTCAGGAAGTGACAGTGATTAATCTCTTTATCTTGTCCCACCTCTGTGAGTTACCAGGATTTAATCACTGTCTCTGTTTTAGATCTCGTTGTCTTGAGAATTTGCAGGTAGATTTGTGGGTGTCAGTAACACATAATTTTTATTGCCCTTGTCCATTCACATAAATATGGAGATTTTTATTACAATTTTACAAAGTCCTAGAAGATGCCTGGGCTTCTATTTTCTTATATTTTGTAGACAGTTCAGTATGTCCTGGTAAAAACTGACATCTACTATTTTATGATATTCATAAGTTTTCTTCTCAAAGGTCTCCCAAGCTTCTGGTGTATTTCAGCAATATATTGTCATAAACTTTCCACTTTCCTAGTCTGGAATTGCAAATGAAGATTACAGTTCACGTCTTTCTCTGCAATCATTTTTGTCTTTAAGTTCTAACCTAATGCACTCTTCATATGCTCTCTCCCGGTTTTATTGGATTCTGATGAGCTAGCTTTATGATGTGCCTTCCCAGTTTCTCATTCTCTATTATTCATCTCACGTTATCCATTTTTATCTAAGACAAACTGGAAAGGAACTTTGAAAAGAAGCAGAAGAGTCACATTCCATTGCTAGGACAGACACAGTCTTGCTGTGCAGTCATCATACTTTCTCTGACTGTCCTGATGAATATTTATTAAGGGCTTCCTCTCAGGCTAGTCTGAACTTTACTGGTTATAACAGAGATGGTGAATTGTGAAAGAAATTGGCAGAAATTTTGAGTAAGTTCATCTTAGTAAGAGGAAACTTATTTTTGGTATGATTCTGTTATGGAGCACATTTCTGGCAATGCTAAACGTTCATATGCAATTAAAAAACCCAGGAAGTTTGTATCATCAATCTCACATTCTGTTATTAACAGCAGGAGGTAAAAAAATAGTAGAAAAAATAATGTGTTGAAACATTTTGTATTCAGAACATTAAGTTTACTTGGAGAGTTTTTTTCAGAACCACTGGAATGATGATGAAAGTCTGTTGGTAAAAGGGTGAGAATGGAGACTTGAAAGACAGGTTAAATCAGTGGAATCTAGCCTCTTCAGGGCTCTGTATTGGGTCAGGCTGTTGCCTTCTGTAGCCACCCTGACAAGATATCCAGTTCCAGATACTGTGGTTCACACAAAAGTAAAGTTCAGTTGAAATGTGCTCCTAATGACTCTGTGTGACCCTGCAGCTGAGAAGAACACCAGCAAGGAGGGGGCCAAAAGGAGGTGGAGAGGGACTGTGAGGTGATGGCAGCCTTGGGTGAGTTTGCCCCTGCAGACGCTGATGTCTCCCCATGAGCTTGGGATGTGGAGTATGTCCATCCCCAGGCATATGAGGAAGCATCAAGAGCTACAGCCACTTCCCTGGGGAGCCACGGGTCAGGACTTAGTCTTGGAGGCAGCACAGGGCACACAGTGGACTTCTCCCTCCTCAGTCAGTTGTTGAAGACTTTCAAAACTTTCTATGGAACAACAGAGATCTGAGGAAAAGGAGAGCTACATGGCACACACCTACTGTCTGCCATGTCCTCAGAGGTAGCTGTGCAATCTCCATTCCCCTTTTCCATGTGAGGCTTTCCTCAAAACAGTTTCTGATTCATGTGCTTATCAAACAGGTGTTCTGTTTTTGCCTTGCCAAACCCTTTGGGGATTTCCTCGTTGTCTTCAGGTACCTGTCCTGCTGGATTTGCGTTTTGTCCTGGTTTCTCACGCATGCATGAGGGTGTCTCAGAAGTGTTGTATGGATGTCCTGGTGGGGCAGATGTGATCTGTTTGTTTCTACTTTGCAGCAGGTAGCTAATCTGTGGCTGCTCAGAGATAACATGGATATGACAGGTTCAAAAGGGCCATTCATTGGGGGCAGCCCCATGTGTGCCATGGGCAGCACCAAAAGAGTGTCTTGCAGAGGTTTCCCCTGGAATGGGGGAACAGCCCTCACTGAGTGCCCAGTGGACATGATAACCAGGAGAGGACAGTGCATGTGTGGGCTGTATGCCCTGCCTATATGTGGCTTCCAAGAAAGCTCATCAGGCAGGAGAGGAAGGGGCAGTGAGTTGTGATATGAAAAGAGCAGGGATGTGACAAGCAAGCCACATCAGCCTTTGGGGTCTGATAGCCAGAAAACTCACTGGAGAGTTTCTTAATACCTGTGGATGCTTGCACCTTGTTGGGTCCAGGAGGTATATCTGGGATGGTATAGCATGGTAGAAATTTTGACTCCATGGTATTGCAGGAGGTGCGATGAGAGTCTGTGTATACAACCACAATTGGTAACATCCACACGGTTATTTGTGAAATATATTTTGAAATAATTTATCAAGCACAGGGACTTCCTCTTGACTGCTACCTGCTGGTCAAGATGCTGATAAACTATTCTTTGTCTGATGTAAGCATCTACAATACATAAGTACTGTTAAATTTTATTATTTTAAGTGGCAAAACCTGCATAGGCTTTTCAACCAGAACTATTTTAGGTCTCCACAGTGTTCAGTTTGTTACAGACTAAAATTTTTTGTGGTTTTAAACCCAAACACGTTGTTGGACTTATAAAATGTCTGCTCTGCAAACGAGCTTCCTACTGGTAGATTGCAATTCATGGCAAGGTCTGTCTCTGTCAATTCATACAACAATCTCAGGTAGGCAGAGTGGAACAAAATGAGTATTTTCTGCAAGTGAATTAATTTCCCTTGTGGTTAGTGGCCAGTTTTGTGTGGACAATGGAAGTTTTGTATATATCTTTTTTTTCTTTAAAACCGTGTCTGCAACTAACACACACATCTCACAGAAGGAAAATTCAGAATGTTTGATCAGTTCAAGTCAGTAAACAAGTATTTTGTGCTGATGAGATTTAGCGTGGAATTATGGGAGCAGAGAGATTTCATAAACCAGCTCAGTTGGCTGTCAGACATCTGTTTATGTAATAAGAGATCAAGGGAATGAAATGATGGTTGATGGGACTTTGTAAACAAAAAATTTAGTGGTTATATACCACCTATGTAACTTGCTATTACTTTCTCAATCCTGGGTTGAAAACTTATTTTGCACTTCTGAAGTGCAATGATTTCTTTTAAAAGACTTTAGTAGGAAAAAATTCACAGAACAGGAGTGAAGGAAACTTTAAGTTGGACTGAGTTACATTTGTTTACCTACCTATACACAGGAAAACTGTGATGAAATTAGTCATATACATAACATCCACAACAAGAGAAGCAGTAGAAAGCATATTAAACTGTGAGGCTTAATCTACATGAGATTCAATGCTTGCACAAACTGAGCTTTTTCTGCTCCTAGGACACCAGTTTAACTGTTCCATGGCAGGTTTTCTGACACCCTATAGGCAATTTTGCATGCATAAACTATTTAGAGACTGCCTGCTCTCTTTCTAGAACATGATAGAAGTATTTTATTTTACTTTGTTACATATTTGAAATTGGCAGAATTTGCGGGTGATAGAAAACCCAGCAGGTTACCTACACCCACTAAAACCAATACTTGGCTCTACACGTCTGCATATGGACCTTTGGAACTAAGGAGAACAGAAACAGCAAAGCTTGGATGGGCTGTTACTGACCTCATGTCTAGAATCTCCTGGCGTATCATTCTCCTAACTGTGACTTTAACTTGAGCCCTAAAGATTCCTTCCCCTAATTTTGTTATAAATCATGCAGTTCACATAAACTTACTTGACACATCTGCTAGCTAAGGACTCTGAAAGCTGTTTTTTGAACCAGCCTGATATAACCTATTTCACATAGAGCAGCTTATTTCAGGCCTGTCAATCTACACAGAAGCAAAATGCAAGTGAAATAAAAAACTGTGTAGAAGAAATCATAATTGGCTTAATTTCTATTGAATGGAAATAGCAATTCAGAAGAAGGACAAGAAAAGCAGAAGCAGTGTTTGGACAGACAGCAAAGGAATGGTAAAATTAGAGATTTCTCTTTATGAAGGCAACAAAAAATTTTTAATCGAGGTACAAGTGTGCAGGTTACAATGAAAGGGCAGTAGATGAGCAAAGTAGAAGCCATATGGCAATTTAGCAATTATGTGGTTAATGAGAGATATGGAAAATAAGCATTTAGGCAAATAATGCTCAATTAATCAGTCAGGCAATTAAGCAATACTATGAAATGTCTTATGACTCCTACCTGTTCCATTAAATTTAGGGAGAAAGAGCCTTAGGTTGTCTTTACATATTAAAGTGCTGAGCCTCCTGTTCAGTGCTCATTAGGAATTAAATACTGAAGAAGGGAAGGTAGACTAAGATCTTTTAAAAGTAAGACTCATTTACAGTAAACGAAACAAACAGAATTAGATCATAACAGCTGTTTCAGTTTAGATGAGTTCTCTCTGCTTGTAAACAACACATTGCTGGGATAAGGGTGGTAAAACATGTGGTAGGTTATGAGAAATGGTAAAACTCATGTTATGGTTTTAATTAACAAACACTGTGTGCACTACCAGAAAGTATGAGATAAACAGTAAAAGCAGTCTGTCTGAAAGGTTGAAGTTTCTCAGATTGATGGGATTACTGATAAATCCTGATGAATAATAGCAGTGAATATGATGATAAGTATGAGAGTAGTTTGTACTTAACATAAAAGGACTTACAAAACTTTTCAAAAGACTTTCTGATGTAAATATATTTATTTTCTTTCTTAGATCATGTTTAATGGCCTGATATGTATTTGAAATATTGGAATTTTTTTTATTTAGAAATTATTAGACCACTTTGCTCTAAATATGACTTCCATCTTGTCCATAGTGTTGTTATTTTAAAATTTCTTGGGAATGAGCTTTGGAAAATGCCATACTGTCAATTAGCCAAATAATTTTGTTGTTTTGTTTTTTTTTTTAAATATCACCTGAAAATGTTGTGAATACCTAAAACACACATGGCAAAAATAGTAGCAGAGATGTAAACTGGTAAGAGTGAAAAATCGGACTCTCCTAAGCAACTCATTTCACGTAACATGAAGTCAGATGACATTTCTATTGTTGGTAATAGGTTGACATAATTCACCATCAATCACACAATATGCCTGTCTCATCTGGAATTACCTTTATTAAATCACAAATCCCAGCAGTCACAACAAATAACAAACCTAACACATATTTATTTCAAAATAAGCTCACTGTAAAAAAAAAAAAAATCCATCTTATTGGTGTGTGTTGTTGCTATAATGGATGCTCCAAGACCCATGGCTTGGATAAAAATGGAACTGGTAACTAAAACTAAGTACGTACAAATAAGCTAAACTCCTTGCATTATTATCTTTTTGGTTGTGCAGTTTGCAGCTGGTAGGAAAGAACATAGGGAAAACATATGGAATTCAAACATATGGGTTGATTAAAAATTGGAACAAAGCAGCAGAATGACAGTAATTAGCACAAGCAGGGAAGACAACTGGCCCAGGTATATACTAACAAGAAACAAACAAACAAACAAACAAACCCAAAGAAGCATTGAGTAGCTGGCAAACAATAATTATAGTCCTCAAATTTATCCTGGTTGTTTCTGTTTCAAGGACAGGACTACTAAGCCAGAACTCAACAGTATTTAGTGTTTCATTTTGCACACGTGGATATATACCTGGCATATTTTGCATATAGTTTGTGGTAGAACATTAGTCTCAAAGGTCTGAAAGCCACAGAGGATTTGCTTTGATTCCAACAGTCACTGCCCAACCACTTGTGTGGTTTCATAAAATCAAACCCTTAGCACAGTCTAATAAAGGCAAAATCCATAGAGTAGTTTTTTTCCAAATATCAAGGAAATTTTTCTAGTGAAATTTTAGGCTACTATTTTGAAGCTCAGACGTACGGATAGGTGGAATTGAATTTTTTTTAAAAAATGGAAAAACCGATTTCCAAAGCGTAAGGGCTCAATCAGGGCATGCTGCATCAGAAAGAGAAGCCCAGACATTTTGTTAATGAAGATGCAATGGGAACTGATTGAACAGGAAACTCAGAACAGCAGCAATACAAGAATATGCTGTGAAAAAAACCCTTCTTAAGTTCAGAGTGTATTGTAATAATACATTGTGGCAGTAAAACGTCTTCCTTCTGGTTTTCTCAAAGCATTCTGAACACCTTGGTGCTCCGTGGTCCTCCAACAGAGGTCCAAGCAGGTGCAGCTCTGGAAGGGCTCAGTGGGTTAATTTGGAAAAGCCATGCAACTACAGCAGCGTGCCCAGACAGTTCTGCTGATTAGTTTGGTGTCCCAGTAGAGATAATTAGCTCCACACTGATGCAACTTTGCTGTACTTATTGTCATTAGCACTTTGTTTGGCATTAGCTCAAGTTTCTCCTCAGTTGTGCACTTTATGGCACAGAACTTACTCTTAATTTCCATAGTCTCTGGACATAACATGTGTCATAGTAATTGGGAAGCCAAAGAACAGAAATGGGAAGGATCTCACTGAGAGGCAACAAAGCCAAATGCCTAAATATGTGAGAGCTTTAGTGACTTCTGAGATTTGTTGAGAATCCTTGTTACAAGTCTGTCCTGACAGTGGACTTAGTACTACAGGTGTATTTCTATAGATATGTTTAATTTTATGGAATATAAGCTTAAAAGACCAAAACAATAATTGATGAGAGAAACAGAAAATGGAAGGCTACTTTTTTTTGGTCAGGGAATCAGGAGTAGTTGTTTGTAATACACACAGAATGTTTCTGCCGTATGCTAATATCTTCCTTGTGAATGGGTGTTTCTGAGCAGGTAAACCAATAGATAATACAAGTTTTAGTTCAGTTTCTCAAATCTTTAACAATTTAAAGCTTCCTAAGGGATTTTCTAATGTTTGAAAAAAGTATGTATTTCCTCTGTTTCAAACATATCTTCATTCACTGATCTGCAGTGTCAAAGTCACCACAGACATCAATATTCATCCAATATAATGTCTAAATAGAAAAGGGCCTAAAAACATTTTGTGTAAGATGTGTATTATTTTCCTGTGGTTCTTTTTTTTAATGTGCCAACCTTTATTTGTAAATGTATAATGCTATTTATAATATTAATTAACAACAGTGTTGGTTGTTAATGACTAATTTTTTCTAGATAATAGTCAACATTATAAGATGTAAAGAGTATTCTGGGCTGCACTAGGAGAAATCTTGTCAGAAGATTGAGGGAGGTGATCCTTCCTCTCTGCTGAGAGCTGGTAAGAGGCATCTGGAGTGCTGGGTCCAGTGTTGGGTTCTCCAGTACAAAGCAGATAGGGAGCTGCTGGAGAGAGGCTTTCCTGCCTATTGGGAAATTACAGTTTTAGGCTCATTTCATCTTGCATTTTATTTAACTGTATGTTTTTCAGAAAAAAGCTGCAGTATAAATTTCCACATTAGAAGATACTTAACAGTGTTTGAGATGGTCTTCTTATGGTTTTTAGTTGGTTTTGTTTGTTGTTCTCTTTTAATACCAAAGCTCAGAGAGCCACTGTTTCTTTACACATTTTTTTTACTGTGTGTTCACAATAATTGCATGCATAAAACCAAATTTCCATAATGCAAACCACAGATAAAGACAACAGTTAATAAGAAAATACCAGTTATTAATCTTCTAACATACATAAAATATGCATTATGTATTTTCCTTGTCAAAAGTGTTGCCAGAGATCAATGTTTTAATTTTCCAAAAATATGAATCAAAATAATTGTGTAGTATTTACAGAAAAGATTTATTATTGCTCTAATTGTAAAAATGAAGCAGGGTTTTTTTTGCCTAGGCCAGTGCAAAATATTATCTCTTTGTAAGAGCCTCTCCTATCCTTTAATTGCCATATCGACTGCAATTTAAAATCCGCAGAAAGTATAAATAGGCCAAATGAGATATGCAAGGTTTCATTTGTGTACTTATTTTTAATTGTTATGCAGTTCTGTTTTGCTACTGAATGATTAATGATAATACTTTGAATGTCTCGGATAAATAATGCAGTAAAAGTAGAAAATGTTTAACTAATATTTACTCATTATCCTTTACTGCACATTCAGGTAGGTGGGAAATAGTTGTTTGGAGTTTTTTTAAAATTTAAATTGCAATGGATGCTGCTTAAATCTGAAGTGCTGGTTTAGGTGATGTTTTGGAAATCTCCCACTTAAATGGTCTAATGACACTTGATTTTCAAAAATTCAGGAGTACCATAAACACATGAAACATGATTTCCAGTTATTAAACGTTATTACTTTCCTAAACATGCTCCTGAGATGCTGATGTTTGACATTAAGATAGCAGTGTGTGTGTGTGGCCATAGGAAGAGTAGTTTCTTATTTTTCCATTGCAAAAGGCTTGGTTTAATGCAGTGATTTCTTGGCTGATAGAAATGAACTCAGTGACTGCAGGACATCTTACTGCTTCTTCCTACATCTCCTCCAAGCCTCATGTCCTACACTGTCAGTGGATATCATATAACTGCTACTGCAAGTCACCATAACACTTGAAAAAGTTAGGTTTTTTCTAGTTCAAATAGTTCATAATATAAACTAAACATTGGCTCTAGGATAGTAATTCTGATTAAGAAAGGTAGGGGGAGTTTCTCAATACAGCAGAGGAGAAATTATGCAGAATAGAGCTTTGATGAGAAATATGAAATTTGGAAAGGGAATATGTTTTTTGATATTTCAGAAACTAGCAAACATAAGGGGTTAGCAAGAGTCTGAGAAGGTTAAAACGAGAGGAAAATTATAGGAGAGTCAAAAGAAATAAGGAGATGCCATACTAGACCTGTATGGACACCTTGAACTCTTGAAGAAGCTGTTTAATTCCTTGATTTTCCAGAAATTATATCAGATAATCTGAAAATATAGTGATGATAGTTACCTGTGCTCATATTCTTCAGGAGTCAATGGCACTGAAATATCATGAGGCTTTCTAAAACTATTTTTTTTTTAAGAATATTTACAGTAAATGGCATTCAGCTACCAGAAATTTATATCAAACAAATTTTTTTCGAGGATATGGTGCTAAATTTTGAAATTAATTTATTCAATGTGTGAAGAATTAACAAGTATCTGTTCAGTGGAATAACGGTGTTTAAAGAACATTTTATCCACCAGTTTATAGGGACCAAAGGTTACTAGATGCTTTACACAGAAAAATCATGCTTGTGATCTCTTCCCTAAGGAATTTAAAATCTCATTTTGGAAGCAATATTAAATACTAGTAGAGATGATTAGATAAAGCTATGAAAAGTTTACAGTTGAAAAGGAAAACAGACATGGAATTGCTAATACAGCATACATAGAAAAAATTTTGTTTGAGAAATTGATATATGGGGCCACACAATAAACCAATGCTCTCTGTGAGCATCTAGTTACATTTCTGTTTTTCTAGCTTTTTCCTATCTCATCCAAATATCCTATTTTCTCTGACTTTTCAAGCTTTCAGGGGACTATGGTATTAAATATACAGGTTTGTTCAACATCTTACCCTAATTATATAAAACCAGAGTGTACCATATGATTAACTCTCATGGTTACAACTGTTCTTATAAAAAAGCCATTAGCACCTCACAGTGATCAGAACACGAAATATCTGATTATTTCAAATGCAAAGAGAAAGGCCAATTAATGTGTTTGAATGTCTTATGAAACATTCTGATGTGAATTCCTACAGATAAATACATATACACACAAGTGTATGTGCATTTATATGTGTACATATACATATATTTTATGACCTAAGTAGGGAGATTGCACACTTTAGAGAGGAAAAACTGTAGAATTAAGGTAATTTAGATAGCTGTAATTCAAACCCCTCCATTGCACAATTTAAAGGAAGAGAGAGGAAGCGGTGTAGTCTTAGCTGACTTCCATTATGAGATTGTTTTAAACCCTTGCCATTTTCTCCCCATGTATATTTATGTCAAAAAAATGAGCTTACAGCTTGGTGTAATACCTTGATTGTTCTACAAAGGGCTAGAAGAGTTGTAAATGAGCAGTAGCAATAGATTGAACAACTAGTGAAAACTGGTGTATGGGCATAAAAAGGAATGAAAGGGCAAGTAGAACTCTTGGCCAAAGATCAGACATAATTGCTGCTTTTCTTCACTAATTGGTACCTGCTGATCTGAGTGCTTATCTACTGTACTTTTGGAGAACATATCTTTAGTTCCATTTCAAATATGGTTCAAGAGGACTTTATAGACCTATTAATTTTCCTCCCCTTTTTCCTCTCTTTGCAGAGCTCAAGTCTTAAAAGTGCTCTTGATAGCAATTTTAGATCAAAAAGGGACAATACCTGATTGTAAAGTATTCTAGCCAAGAATAACATAGTTATTTAAGTCACCAAAAAAATCTACCCCCAGGTGTACTGTATGTTTTTCAAAAGTAGCATAAACCATGGCTGCAAGCTCTTCTCAAATTATGCACACAAACATCCAGAGGATTACCCCAGTGGTTTGAGTTCTCCACTTAGGTACAAAGAAGGAATTTTCTCTGGCTCTTATCTTTTGTAAAAAAAACCCAAAACACTGTAATTAGTTTTACTCATAGACATCTGGCTCACACTAGGTAGCTAATCTTACTCTTCATTTGTCCTCTCTTAATGTTAAGCACCTTGCAATGTTCACAGAGTTTAGAATTAATATCTTTCCAGTTCTCTGGAGGCATTTTTTGGTCATCTGTCTTTGCTGCATATTACCAACAACATCAGGTGTGTGTCTACAACAATTTGTACATAAGAGAGCTATCATGTTCATTCACACAGACATACACAAGGGTGGTGTAGGGGATGCCATGGAAGAAAGTTTTCTTTTTTTTCTTTTTTTTTTTTTCTGGAAACATTCTGCTCAACTTCTCAGAAAACTGCTCTAAACATTATTTCACAAAGAGAGCTATTGTCAAAATTTTCATGCTAATGAAGAGTCCTGATTTTTACAATACTAAATACAGAAAAGTACTATTTAACTTGCCTTTAACCAAATAGTACTAGGAGTGAAAAATAGAAGTTTATTTCTATTTATATTATTAAATGATCTCACAGAAGGAATTTTCATTTCCCTTTAAAATATAGTTTCTTAATTAATTCCTGATTTTGAGCAGATCGTGATGAGCACTGTTCAGAACAAATGCTTAGCAAGTGTAGAGCCTCAGCACTGTGCAAGTCCGGATTCTAGACACAGTAATAAGCTCTCATCTCTCAAATGCATGTCTTTACTGCAGTCTGCATCATTCTGTAAGCTTTAAACACGTCACACCAAAATACTGGAAACAAAAGATGGAACTCTGTAAAAAGTACTAACCCTACAAGGAGGACAAAGACTAAATCACCAAAGCCTGGGAGGAAAAAGTAATTCAAGAAGGATATCTCAGATTTTTCTCTTATAAAGAACTTTATGGTTTCAGATTAAATAGAGGGAAATCATACAACTGGTATGTTTATCTAAGGGAGATTGGTCTGAAATTAGGACATATATATATGTACTGCTAAATTCTCAAAAGTCCTATTTGATTCCAGCTGTGGATATACAGATATTTATACACATATGCATGCATATGTATATGAGTTTATATGCAAATTTATAATAGAGAATTTGGAGTAAGACTATATACTTTGCAACTCTGCTTTTCGCTAGCACAGCAACATTAATCTGCAGAAGCAAATTGATTAAGCTGATCGAATGAGGTGGTTTGAAAGCTCCCACTAGGCCATTATGATGGATCATAGCTTGACAAATGATGAATAATGCATAAGTGACAGCATGTTGACTTGCTACTTAATTACACTGTTAGTGCAACCATGATACAGGAATTCCAGAAAGCGAATATGGACAGGTCTGAAACAGTATGATGGTTATCTAATTCTATATAGCAAAAGTGTCAAAGGCTGAATAACAATCATGGTGTGATACAAGTAGTAAAAGCAAAGAGTAGCACACAATGTTGAAAAGGGAAAATGTTAAAGATAAACATGATGATGTATTTGACAAAATATTAACAGAAAAGGACTGAGACTACGGTGTGATCGTCTCAGTGCTGTCCCCTTGATCACTCACACTCTACTGCGAAGGCCTACCTAGGGATGAACAAAAATATGCAAGATTCAAAGTGACATTAATTTTAGTGGTGACATTATTAGTATCTGAAATAGACACATCCTCTTTTAAACCTGAAGTTCTTCATAAAGTATATTATCAATGAGCCTAGATTATATTTTGCCTCCTAAACTTCAGGAACTGACCTTAATATCTGCCAGGGGAAAACAGACCACAACACATCTATATTATTAATTAAATATGAAGAAAGATGGTTTAATAGAATAGGCACTGTCATTGTTCTTAATGAAGGAGCAGTAAATGATCACTGGAGGTTTCACTATAGTAAATAATCTCCTGTTAACCACACTAACAATATTATAGTGAGTCTGTTGGTGAACCTCCAGAATCAAGAGTGAGCTCTACTCCATACATACAGATCTGGTTGCATTCATAACAAAATAGGTAATTTCTTTTTTTTTTCCCTTGCAGGGGCAAGGTTTATCAGTTTTGTTACAACTCTTGTTCAAATTATCCCATCATTTATCAAATGGTCTTAGTGGTATCCATCAGTAACAATAAGTGTTAATACATGTATTGTCTTGTGTTAGTTCTACCTGTGAAAATTTATTTGCATTTTGATTGGCAAGGTGGAAAAATTTATGTAGCTCATTTATAACTATTCATTTTACTGACTATCAAACCCAATTTACTGTTAAGTGTTCATCAATGTCCTAAATTCTATATAAAAATAACACTCTTTTGAAAAAAAAAAAAATATAGATTTCCACTTGAGCTCAAGCACAGCTTCTAATATCACAGCTTCTAATATCAATCCCTTGTGTATTGTTAAAGTAGATTTTAAAGTCCAAATTGTGCCAGTTTCCACTGGATAAGCTTATGAAAGACTTGGTATTTCTGAACTTACGTGATCAACATACTCGATAGTTTATTTCTCTGCAACACTCACATTAGAGATTGTGATATTTAACTGACCATTATTATTGGGTAAATAGGATACTACCAGGGACAAAAATCAGACTTCTGAGTAGTAAAGAAAGAAACATATTACAATAGGCTAAAAGGAACGTTTCAATGAAAATATCCAACTCAGAACTGAAACTGCTTTTATTGCTTCTTCTGTAGAAAATAAAAAAAATATTATATGGGTGTAAACTAGAAAGAGCTGGAGAAATGAAAGAAGTTCAAAGGTTGCAAAAAGAAAAAAAGAATGAATAATAAGAAGAGAGATGATTCAGAAAGACACAAAGCAATCTGTGAAGTTGGGTTAATGATAGACGGTGAAGGTGAAAAGAAAATTAAATGGATTAAATGCCAGAAAACCATTAATTTCAGGAGAAAAAGATAAAATGAAAAACAAGGAGAAATGAGGGGAGAGGACAAATATTTTCTGTTGCAAACCCATGAACTCTCAAAGAAGGCAGCTGAGAGGGGCTGAAGAATCTGCATTTTCAGTGAGACAGTGTGGGTGAGGGAACACTTCTGAAGAGATGTGAAGGAGCACAGTGTAGGAATTTACAGGCCAAACAGTGCTGAATCATAGACTTTGGTGAAGGAGTTACTGAATAAACCACTCCAAGACGAGTCTGACTCCTAAAAAAAATTATTTTGGGATCTGTGCTACCTGATTGACATTAAAAATTGGTTAGAGTTTTCAAAATATGGTAATGGAGTTATCTATGTAATATGAAAAATGATACATTAAAATGGTGTAAGATTTAGATTCATGACTGTTAAAATTATAGTAACAACCTCTTTTTTATTTTTGCACATTCCTTCTTGCTTTCACTGGCTTAAACTCTTTGCCTACTTGATATCTTAGGTAACCAGGTTCCAGCTGATCTATGATCTGTTCTGCTTCTGGGCCTCCAACTGATGACACTGTTTACTCCTTTCCACAACATCTGTGTACTGGAGCTCACTGTGTGAACAGTTCTGTGGTGTTAACTGTGTCAGAGTATCTCGTGCAGCAAGGGTGCTTCCTTCCTGACATGATTTTAGACAACTGCAGGGAGTAGCCACTGGGATTTACAGCAATAAAGTTACAAGTGATGGATAGAACTTCATTCCTCAAATCTTCCCCCTGGTAGCTTGAACTATCTGAAATCACTCTGGTGTGCGTAAGCCTTTCTGGACCATGTGAACTGCAAGTGCCTTAGCTGTCTCTGTACATCCATTTCAGCAATATATTTTCTATGAGAGAACATGTCCATATTGTCAATTGGCCTTGCTTGGTATTTCTGTCAGAGTTCTTGCTCCCTGCATCATCTGTGCTTCACTCACACTTGCTCACTACAGGTCTTCCTTCTGGAACAAATTACTTCTCTCCCAGAGGAAACCTGGGCATTGTTAACAGGTAGTTTTCTCCATAGCTTACCTCAGACTGGCAGTATGGATGTTCACTGAAATAAACTCAGACCCAACACTAGATCAGCAGGCCTTATCCTACACCTCATTTGATAAAGAATATTAGTAGAATTCCACAAAAGCACCACTCTAGCTCGCTGTCATATAGCTTCCTCCTTTTCATGACTGAAGAGAAACAATCACTATGACTGAGGGTGAGAGGAGTTTCACATGGGTGCTAGAACACACCAAAATTTGAAACGACGGAAACTCTGAGTCCGTTTCACTCACAGAGTAGCTGAAGGAGGAAGGCACTTCTGAAGATCACCTGGTCCAACATCATGCTCAGAGCAGGGTCAGACACACCACATTGCCCAGGACTGTGTCCTTTCTTGAAGGCTCCACAGTGTCTCTGAGCAAACTGTTCTAATGTTCAACTATGTTTACATCGATAAAAATACCCCTTAAGGACTGTCCTGCTCCAGGCTACACAGTCCCAAATGTCACACCCTCCCCTCATATACCAGATGCACCAACATCTGATCATCTTAGTGGCTCTTTACTGGATTCTCTCCAGTTATATCCTCAAATACTTCCTGGGGTCCTAAACCTGAAGAGCTGCATCCTCCCTCGGATGTTCAGTTGAGTCAAGGTCTCTAGTGTGCTTGGAGCAGTGTGGGAAGCTGCTGCTCCAAGGAGTGCTAGCAACCATGCACCAAGATTTCTGATCTCACAGACAGTCCTCAGTCTGTGACAGTCCCATATGCTGCTGGAGCCCACCAGCAGTCATGGCCTTCTGTCACAGCTCCCCCAGCAGAGGCAGGCACCTTGGACGTCTTCAAGAAGTCTCAGAGTCCTCTGAAAAGCCCAGAATTTGTTCACAGGAGGTCCAGAAAAGGGCCTCAGAGCTTGCCACACAGGTAGTGTGGCTGTGGTCTGCCTTACTTATCTGCACTCTTCTCTAGCATGATGAAGAAAGGATGCAGGTGTGCACAGCACTCCTTTGGCCAACTCCACATGCTTGAGTATTTTCACATTATGCATGTGATGCCTATGGATTTTTTTGATTTTTAGCTTTTTTGTAGATCTTAGAAGTAGCTGTAGTTAGCTCACCCTTCAGAGCATTTACCCAACCCTATTAACCTTTGACTTCATAGTCAAAATATCCATCAAAATCCAGACCTTTGGAGTTGCTCCTAGGACTGGACGTGCCGTGATGAAGAGGAAGATGAGGCAGAGGGGGTCTCAGAGATCCCTAACTCAATTTCCAGAGGAGTGTGCTGGGGGCAAAACCTTGGGCAGCACTTGGGGGTGGATAGATCTGCGATTGGATGGACAAATACTTCAAATTGTGGAACCCCTGGACACGCGGGCGCACATGTCTGTACTTGTGTGGTGGTTGAAGGCCTTCTATTAAAACTGCTCTCTTATCTCTACTAAATTTACCTGGTGAGTAATTTTTTGGCTCCCAGCCAATCTAAGGCAACGCATGGGCAACACTGCGTTTTTGTCTCTTATAACTCTACTCATGTATTATGTACAACTAAATATTAATTGAACCAAAAACCACAGAATCTGTAACCAGTGTTGAGGGTACCTGACTCTGCTGCAATGACAATTTATCTGCAGCAGAACAACAATGGAAAGAGATGCAGCTACATCAGCCACTGGGTACCAACTTAAACACAGTTTTCTCTTGGCCAAAATATCCTGTATCTGCTGATCCTACGTATTTTTTCTGTAACCAGATGGAATTCCCACATTCTAGAAAATCTAAGTTTCTCTGTGGCAAGTCATGCTAGAAACTTTCAGCCATCAGTTTTTGTAGACATATTCTCTCTTTATGTTTTTTTTTGACAATTTGTACTTGAGTGGTTGTAGATTTGTTCTGAAGATGGAGATAACAGTCACATATACTGATAAAAAAATAGCATTAAGTACTTGATATCATTATTCTAAAGTGAAAATATACTAAGGATTCCAACTTATGTAGGTAATGTAATTATGATGGGATTCCATATTTCTTTTTAACTGACACTAAACAGCATTTTCTTTCAATATGCTTTCAACACACATTTACCTTTTTCTTTTTCCACTTTGTTCTTTCCTGAATAATTTCAGAAGAGGTAAGTAAAATGAGTTAAAGAGTATTATTTTGTATTCCTATTATACTCTAGACTTGCTCTCCTCTTGTATATTAAAAATAACTTATAGGAAAAATGTATTGAAACTCTCAACATTTCAAATATACTGATAAGTTTTTATTTTTCCATTCTCCAACTAAGCATGCAAAATAAGTGGATATCATCTCATTTTCACAGCGAAGAAAATTAAAATAATCGCTTAAAGGTTGTGTCCAGTTCACATTGGCATAAATAGGAACCAAGTTGCGGTTAACGACAAGATGAAAATCTATGTATTACAATGTCTGGCTTGTAAGTGAATGAGGCAAGTTTGAATGTTCAAGACTGGAGTTAATTGCCATTACCATACTGAAAACTGATTGCACTGTACTGTTCACTTCAGTGAACAGTATGTCTGAGAAACTACCAAGTAATAAATTTTCAAGATGATATGTTGAAGGTAATAATTGGACTAAACAAAAGGACTTCTCCTTCCCCCAAAAGATGAAACAATCAAAACTAATAAAAGTTATGTCTAGAAAGACTCTACTGTAATAAAAATGAATGGTACAAGGCGAAAGCAGAGGGGTCTTGAAAACAAGGGGGTCCAGGAGGGATGGACATGCTTCAAGAAGGAAGTCTTGAAAGCACAGGAGCAGGCTGTCCCAGTGTGCTGAAAGGCAAACTGGCAGGGAAGACAACTGGTCTGGCTGAACAGGGAGATTTTGAAGGAAATTAAAGTAAAAAAAGAGAGCCTACCAATTACAGAAAAAAGGGCTGGCTACTCAGGAAGAGTTTAGGAATATAGTTATGCCCTGTAGAAAGAAAATTAGAGAGACGAAGGCACAACTTGAACTTGATCTTGCCACTTCTGTTAAAAATAACAAAAAGTCTTTCTACAGGTACATCAATAGCAAAAGGAGGGGCAAGGAAAACCTCCATTCTTTATTGGACATGGGTGGGAATATAGTTCTCAAAGATGAGGAAAAGGCTGAGGTATTTAACACTTTCTTTACCTCAGTTTTCAACAGGTTGTCCTGAGGACAGCTGGCTTCCGGAGCTGGTAGAAAGAGATAAGAATCTAAATAGCCCCCCTGTAATCCAGGAGGAAACAGTGACCTGCTGAGCCACTTGGATCCCCACAAGTCTATGGGACCAGATGGGATCCACCTAAGTGTGATGAGGGAGCTGGCGGAAGAGCTCTCCAAGCCACTCATCATCTGCCAACAGTCCTGGCTCACTGGGGAGGTCCCAGATGATTGGAAGTTGGTGAATGTCATGCTGATCCACAAAAAGGGCCAGAAGGAGGACCCAGGAAACTACAGGTCCATCAGCCTGACCTCAGTGCCTGGCAAGGTTATGGAGCAGATCATCCTAAGTGTAATCACACAGAACCTCCAGGATGGACAAGTGTGATGGAACATGATTCAGGATGGGAACAGTTCTGGGCATGGAGAAAAGCATACAGCAATTGGCAGGACTTTCATATGGACATTGCTGTTATTGTGTGGTTTCATTTTATTCATGCTGCGCGGTGCACAACTGCACATGCCCAGGCCTGCCATGAGTTTGCCTGCTCCCTGCTTCCCCCACTCCTCCCCCTTTTGCCTGTGCCCTATTCTGATTTGCTCCCCTGTTTGTCTGTCTGATAGCCCACCCTATGTTCTACCCCTTTTTTCCGTGGTGGGATGGTTAAGAATCGGGCACACACCTGAATAAACAAGTCTGCTTGCACCCTTCCTGTTGTCCTGTCCCCCCTTCGGACCGCGACAGACAAGAGATCAGACCCAGCCAGCACGGATTTAGAAAAGGTATGATCAGCTGACCTGCCTGGTGGATGAAGGGAAGGCTGTGGCTCTGTCTACCTGGACTTCAGCAAAGCCTTGGACACCATCTCCCACAGCATACTCCTAGAAAAGCTGGCAGCCCACAGCTTGGACAGGGGCACTCTGTGCTGGGTTAGGAACTGGCTGGAGGGCCGGGCCCAGAGAGTGGTGGGGAACAGGGCTGCATCCAGCTGGGATCTTGTCACTAGTGGTGTCCCCCAGGGATCAGTGTTGGGCCCAGTTCTGTTAAATATCTTTATCGATGATTTAGATGAGGGGATTGAGTCTATCATCAGCAAATTTGCAGATGACACCAAGTTGGGGGGAAGTGTCAATCAGCTAGAAGGCAGGAGGGCTCTGCAGAGGGACCTGTTCAAGCTGGAGAGTTGGGCTGATTCCAGTGAGATGAGGTTCAACAAGGCCAAGTGCCGGGTCCTGCACTTTGGCCACAACAACCCCATGCAGCGCTACAGGCTGGGGACAGAGTGGCTGGAGAGCAGCCAGGTAGAAAGGGATCTGGGAGTTTGGATTGACAGGAAGCTGAACATGAGCCAGCAGTGTGCCCAGGTGGCCAAGAAGGCCAATGGCATCCTGACATGGATCAGGAACAGTGTGGCCAACAGGTCCACGGAAGTGATTTTTCCCCTGTACTCAGCACTGGTGAGGCCACACCTGGAGTGCTGTGTCCAGTTCTGGGCCCCCCAGTTCAGGAAGGATGTTGAGGTGCTGGAACAGATCCAGAGAAGAGCAACAAGGCTGGTGAAAGGACAGGAGCACAAGTCCTGTGAGGAGAGGCTGAGGGAGCTGGGGTTGTTCAGCCTGGAGAAGAGGAGGCTCAGGGGAGACCTCATCACTCTCTACAACTCCCTGAAAGGAGATTGTAGCCAGGTGGGGCTTGGTCTCTTCTCCCAGGCACCTCTCAGTAAGACAAGAGGGCATGGTCTTCAGCTGTGCCAGGGGAGGTTTAGGTTAGATATTAGGAAGAAATTCTTTACAGAGAGAGTAATCAGGCATTGGAATGGGAAGCCGTGGATTCTCTGTCCCTGAAGGTTTTTATGATGAGACTGGATGTGGCATGGTCTAGTAACCATGGCAGTGTCGGATCGAGAGTTGGACTTGATGATCTTAGAGGTCTTTTCCAACTTGGCTGATTCTATGATTCTAAGTTGCACACAGTTCCATGACTGACTTTATTTTCTCCTTAGTGTAGTTAGTATATTAAACTTCAAAATGAAGAGGATGCCTTCACAAAATCTAATTTTGACTTTCAGGACCTATCTCATTATTTTGTCTTAAAGCCAATCAGGCTTTGAGCTTGAGCAAAGCATGTATTAGTTTATTGTTTAGGGGCATAAAATATCCTGAATATAAATATAATTTAAAAAAAAATCACTCTGTTGCTATCACATGTAGTATTATAGATGCAATAATGTCTTTATTACTTAGAGAAGTATAAAGAAAGCAGAACTAAAATAGCCTTTTTGTGGAGCTTTTGATCATTTTAAATTATGCTATAAACATCAGCATATACAACAAGTTGTACAGTAAATGTGTGTAGATAAGGTGAAACTTTAATAGCACACTAAAAGTAGTGAATTTGAGACTAAGAAAATGCACTAAATGTGAAACACCCATACTCTTTGCCTTCTTCAGCCTCATACTGTGTGTTTTTTCCTTGTGACTTTCCTGCTGGATGAAGTCATCATTATCAGACTACACTTAACTCTCATTGCTTTACTGTCTGCTGCTCTCTAGGCGGTACATAGAGAGTCTCCTGTGGTCATTTCTGAACCTTTTCAGTGCATTTATGTTGATTTACTTAAATAGTAAGTATTGGTTGAGTTTTATGTCTTTGTCTCCCTACCTGCTGTTACCTTTGAGCCCTCAGAATTCACTAGGAAGGCACTTCCAGTTTCAACCTTGCATCTGTATATGACACATAGCTGTTCCTCTGGCAGACACATAAAGAATACCCAGAGGTTTAGATGCAATCTATGGAGCAATCTAAATTGACACAAAACAATTGTGAACACTGTAGAAAACAGAACGGCTCTGGATGATATGCAAGGGTCAAGCTTACTCTGAACAGCTCCTTTGCATTCCCCAGTTTCCAACAGAGGTGGTGGATCTCAGGTCTGGGCTAAACAGTAAATGTTTTTTCCTTTACATGTTGTGGCTGCTGCATACAGCAGCTAATTTGAAAATAAACATTGCTAAACTTTGAAGTGTTGTCTTAATGCAAATATGTTCAAAGGTCATGGTCTATGTCTTCAAAGTTGTCCTTTTTTAGTTTTATTTATTTTTCCCAATATTTACCTCTAAAAGACATGTCCTCAGCTTTACAAACTGTTTTCATGCCGTTGTGTATCTATGACAGTTTGTTCCACTGAAGCATCTGTATTCAGGTGAGTAAATGCTCCTCCCTTACCTGAAGTTTCTGAATGTTGAAAAATTCAAGTTGATTTTTATTGGCACAGAACTAGAAGTGACATAATCACATCTTGTAGGTACAGGTATATTTTTTATTAGCATAGTAGTTTGAACACAGTTCTCAGGAATACCTAAAGGATTTTCCCTCTTGTTCAATGAACAGTTATCATTATTGCAGCAGATACATGCTGGTTTTAAGAAAATAATAGATACTTTAATTATACAGATATTTTTACAGATATTTTACTTAATCAAAATGCCACTTTTTTTGCTTGTGTGTAAACAAATGTTTAAGAATATCTTTTTTTTAACTAAAAAATGCATTTTTTTTTTGTTGAAGAAAACACTGTTTCTCTATCTTAATATCTTATGGCTTTCTTTTTAATGTTAGAGACATTTTAGAATAACTAAGACATAGTTTGTTGTTTTCTTAGAAGCCCTAGTCTTTGCTAGTCATCATGATATGTAGCTAATAATTCTTGCCTTCTCTGATTTTACAGCATGTCTACACTATAACACTAAGAGATTTTTTTTTTCCTTTAAATTTTAAGGATGGGGAGTTCAAGCTGTGCTGTTGTACAAATATAATTGTCTGGTATGAACTTGTAACTTTAAACACTGTCTGTCACCTCTTAATCTTGGAACAAGATTTAATGTAGATTCTTGCTGATGCGGCAGGGGTTCAATAATATCTCGAATCTTGGAAAAGGAAAATTAGGCATATGATTATGATGCATCTTTTAAATTATTTTATCTTCACTATCCTGCTGACTTAGTAAGCTTGCCTATTGTTTTCTAAAGTGTTTCTGGTGTATACTTAAGAGGTGTGTCTTTACTGGCTGTTCTAAAGCTGGTCAGACCCTGATGCTTGTCCACCTTGGTCTCCTCTCACCACTCGTTTCTCAAACATGTCACCTTGAATGAGGATGGTTCATAATAATGTTCATTATAATTAGACCAGATTTTATTGAGCTTCCTGTGGAACAGAAGTATGTGTTTCTTCAATAAATTCAAGGTCACTGCAGTGTGGGTATCAAAATACTGATTGACTGATGGGTTTATAGACAATGTTCACATCCCTTTATAGGAAATACTGAAGGACACAGTCTGTGATGGAAATGTTGGCCTTGGTCCTTCACTTTTATAGAGATGCTGGGCTTTGTGTTTACCTCTACACTGTCACAGAATCACAAAATGGGTCAGACTGGAAGGGACCGCAGCGGGTCATCTGGTCCAACCTCCCCGCTCAGGCAGGGTCATTCCAGAGCACATGGCACAGGATTGTGTCCAGATGGTTCTGGAATATTTCTAGTGAGGGAGACTCCACAGCCTCTCTGGGTGATCTGTTCCCGTGCTCAGTCACTGCACAGGAAAGAAGTTCTTCCTCATGTTCAAGTGGAACTTCCCGGGCATCAGTTTCTGTCCGTTGCCTCTTATTCCATTGCTCGGCACCACCAAACAGAGCCTGGGCCATGCCCTGGCACCTCCCTGCGGACACTGACAGACTTTGGTGAGGTCCCTTCTCAGTCATCTCTTCTTGAGGCTGAAGTCTTTTGTTTCTTGCTTTGGTAGGTTTGTTTTCCCACAGAAGAATTTGCCAATTTTCGTTAGCAGTGGAACAAGACATTCACCTCACTATGCAGAAAATTCAGATCTCTTTTTCCCATGTTGACCTCTTTCTTTTTGGTTTTCTGCAATTCTTGACATGTAGGAAGCCCACAATTAGTCACAGTCTCACTTTTTGGTGCAAATCTGGAAGAACATGAAATGAGTACTAATATTCTACTTGACTGCAGCCCAGTGTTTGTGCACTAACTAGCTCTGTTTGCTTTGCTTTTGCAACTGTTGGTGGAAAATATGAAAAGCAATGAACGGAAATATAATTCAACAGTCTGGGAACAACAAATGTGCTTTTTGCAAAGTAAGTCACTGCTCCACAAGTTGCTTAATGGTTTATGCTTTAGTTAAAAATATGCTCATAGGAACAATACAGTAGGTTTAGTGTACTTGGCCTTGAAAAAGGCTTTCAAAATTTTTCACCAAGTGTACTTATAGGAATTCAGGTTTCATACGGTAATTGGGAAGGCTATGGATTAGTAGCCAGATTAAAAAAAAAAAGGAGGGAGGGAATTAGGAATATGTGATTGTTTCTCAAAAAAACCTTTTTTTCCAAATCAGAAATGCTATTTTGGTGCTATTTTTTCTCCCCTAAAGAATTGTCTTAATATTTTATGAACAAGTCAGCTACAACCAAAATATAGTAGGAGACACTCTCAGGCACAGTGCCTGCAAAAATGGTGCCCAGAATGAGTTGACCCTCTCATCAGTCTTGTTCCCTGGGGGAATGAGCACCAAGCCCCCACAGCAGAGCTATGTCTGAGCTACATCACCTGGGCAGGCTAAATCTGGCTCCTCTAAGCTGTGCTGGGCCCCAGGGGAGACCCTTCCTAGCTTCCTCCAACAGGATATTGCAGCATCTGTACAAAACCCACCTTCTGGATTCTCCACACAGCCTACATGTCATCTGCTGCTGATAAGCATTGCCAGTTTTTAATCTTTCCCTGCCATTTGACTATCTGTCTGAGTTGTGCTGCCATTAATTAACTCTGCCACTTCTCACCTCACTGTTGCCATTTGATTAACTTTTCCATTGCTGCCTTTTGGGTTTTGGCCTGTTTTTAATTCATTGCTGCCATTTCATTAACTTCTTCTGCCGTTTAATTTAGCTTTTGTCTTTTGATTTACTCACAGTTGCCAGTGGATTTAACCTTGTCTTACCAAGCAGCCTGACTTCATCTTCCAGCTCCTTCCCTGATCCTTAACTCATCCCACAACCAGACATTTCCCTAGTTCCCTCACAAGAATTCATCAGCTCTTTTAAAATTTTTCCTCCCATTTATTTGGTCTCCCTTTCTGGATAGTAGATATTTCTGGAGGCATTAAATTTATATTTTTGTTTTGGTTGGTTTGTTAGTTTTTTTACTGAGTTATATTTAACACATCAGGTGACTCATAAACTTATATTGTGAATGACTCAGTCCCTCTTTTTCTTTTAAAATTTCTGTATTGCTGTTCACACATAGTTTTACTCTGACAGTGCTCTGGGTAGGCTCTATTGCATCAAAGAAAAGTAGTTTTCTGAGCTAGAATTGTTTCCACAAAGCATCGTAAACATATATCCTGTTTGTAAGGAAAGTTAATTATCTGATTTCTGGAGATTCTAGGGTATATCTAAAGTACTTGAACTTTCATCTAACATATCATTATGATTTTAATACAGAAAATTAAAATATATTTATTTCATAGAATACTTTGGTAAAAGTGCCCTTCCTTGCTGTCTCTGAATCTCTGTAAAACAGCAGACTATTTTGCTTTGTTGCTCCATCCTCATACTTCTTTTCATATATTCTTTCTCTTTTTAATTTTTTTGCTGTAGATCAAACTATAAATAAGCAAGTCATAAATATATTTCCTGCTTTGCCATTTAGCTGTTAATTTGAACTATCCTTAGAATCCATCCAGACAAAAAAAAATAATACATAGACAATGGGAAAGGAGAGAAAATTCCTTTTTTTTTGGTGAAGAAAGGGGCTATGTTATACCATATATTCTTCAAGAAAAAAGTGTTCATTCCTGGACCTAGTATTATATTTGAGAAGGTGAAGTACATTTGGTTACAATTATGAATGTAAGTTAATTGATTATACAATTCTATATTAATCTTCTGCAGCAATTCTTGAAGCTTCTTGGGATTTCAGACGTGATGGTGAAGAGTGGGAAATATTGAAATCCTGTTAAGATTTAATCTTTGTTATTTATTTGTAACTTAAACTTGCTTAGCTAACTTCCTTTAGGTTTCTATGGTTATTACTGAGGACTATGGCTAGAACATTCTTCAAAGTGATAAGATTTTAAGACTTAAAATCCATGTCTTCCACACTTCCAGCTCCCCTTTTCTTAACATTTGTATTTCATTTCCTTATCTCTCCAGTAAAATGTTTGTGGATGTGAAAATGTCCCCCCCCCCCCCCCCCCCTTAGCAATCATTACTCACAGTGAAGGCGTTTAGGGAGTCCCATCCATCCCCTTCAGGTGAGCTCTTGCTGACACTCGGGAAACACCCATGTGGGTGGACATCAGATGCATCTACAGTCACAATGGGGTTCATTTTCCTGTTCCACTGGGATAATTAGGCATCAGACTTCTTGACAATCCCTGGACAGTCCAAATCACCCTTTGAATGCTCTTTCTGTCTCTTTCTTTTCCCAGGTTTTGCACTCTAACATCCACTTGCCTTCAGAGATAAACACCTCATCCCTAGTTTTTCTTGTTTTTACACTTCTATGCAGTATGTGTGGCATGGTTACTCTGACATGATTACCCTGGCAATTACCACTTTGGGTCAGCATCTCTATGAAACTGCCTCCCCACTTTACCAGCTCTAATGTTTCCCATTTCTTCCGTTTCTTGGAAGAGCTGCTCCACTCCTCTTTGCTCTCTGTGATGCCTTATAATTCCTCATGTTCTCTTGTCAGTACAACTATAGGTTGACTTGACCTTCTGCCCTCATTCCTTAATGCTTCCCCTCTCACAGATGAGTTAATATGAGAAGCACCTTTGTGACCCCTCCTCTTTGACACAGAGCCTGCATGCACTTCCTGTGGTCCTCTCCATGGACTGCAAAAGCGGGAGAAGGAGGCAGGTTCTCCTGGATGTTTGTTGCCTGCAGTACTGGGATGCCAATAAGCGTAGTCTGCCATCTTGCTGTCAAAATGTTTGGCCCTGCCACAACTCACACATTAGAGATACGACACTTAAAAGCATAAGGTTATTAGTCTAACATGTCTGTAGTAGTCCATGTAGAAAAGCTAGGCTCATGTACCCGATAGCACATGACACCTGTATGGTGATATTTGCACTGGTGCATGAATATGTGCTTGAAATAAGAAGATTTTGCAATGGAATTTGTTAAAAAATAATAAGTGCCCTTTCACCATGCCTCTGACTAGGATCAGCAATAGTGTGGCCAGCAGGACCAGGGAAGTGATCATCCCTCTGGTGCTTTACAGTGGTGAGGCCACATCTCAAATCCTGTGTCCAGTTCTGGGTCCATCACTGCAAGAAAGACGTTTTGGTGCTTGAGCATGTCCAGAGAAGGGCAACAGTGCTGCGTAGGGGTCTGGAGCACAAGTCTAATGAGGAGCAGGTGAAGGAGCTGGGAGTGTTTATCTTGGAGAAGAGGAGGCTCAGGAGGAACTTTATCACTCTCTACAACCACCTGAAAGGAGGTTATAGCCAGATGAGCGTTGGCCTCTCCTCCCAGGTAACAAGTGAAAGGAGAAGGGGAAATGGACTCAAGTTGTGCCAAGGCAGGTTCAGGTTGGATATTTAGAAAAATTTCTTCACTGAAAGAGTGGTTAAGTATTGGAAGAGGCTCCCCAGTGAAGTGGTCAAGTCACCATCCCTGGGATTGTTGAAAAAATGAGTAGATGTGTCCCCTTGTGATATGTTTTAGCGGATATGGTGTTATTCAGTCAAATGGATTGGATGGTCTTGGAGGTCTTGTCCGAACTTTGTAATTCTGCAATCTGCCTGTTCATCTCTCTCTCCCTTCTCCTGGTCTATTTGAGCTATTTAGTATATTCATTGTAAGTGAGAAGAGCTCTGCTTGAAACAGTTAAGAGTCCTGAACCTAGATCTTCAGCACACTGTCAGAGTGCGCTTCTTTGTGATACCAATTATTCTGGGATGAGACTTGCTTCTCCCTCTCCTCCCATTCCTTCCCAAATGTAAACAAATTTTCTCCAAGCTATTTGTTTGTGGTTTTTTTTTGCTTTGTTGTTGTTAAACAAAATTGATATTTCTGCATTTTGCAGCATAAGAGGTGAGAGGTGGAAGCAGAGGGCATTCATCACCTCGCAATGTTTAGAACTCAACCTGGTAGTAGTCTGAATATCTAATCATATAAACCCAGCTATGAGGAATGGAAATTTTAATTTAGGAAGAGGGCAAAATGTCAATCAGATAACCCACCTAATTCACCTTAGTCCTCAGAGCTGTTTTCCCACGCTGGAAATTTGGATTGGTTTGTGTGCTTTATTTAAGGAATAGTAAGTTAAAAGAAAAAAAAATAAAAGGAACATGATGCTGAGATAAAAACCACTGGATCATTGAAGAAATATGAAGAATAAAACAGTATGATGGCCAAATCAAGGCAAAGACTGAAGCAGAATTATAATATTAATGAGCTGTGTGTATATGATTAAATCATCAGAACTTCATGCTGATATAGGACATGGATTTCAGATTGTATTCATGTTGTTAAAGCTGGAAGGTATTGTTTAAATCATTCTTACATGAAAGATTAAGGCATAAAACCTTTACACCTCACTAGTGAAGATAACCTGTTTTACAATAGACATTCCTAGTACAGGGTATGAGTCATCTGTTCTGACTTCAGTCTGACAAAGGGATAGTACTGAGAACTTTCAAGTGAACATGTGGTATGTAAGTGAACAAGTGCAGAGATCTCAGATGAATTTGTTTAACTAAAATGCCACTATTACTACAATTCAATCTTTAAAAATCAGTTACCCTACTTTACTTTTACCCAACTCTACCCATTTTTATTTTACATTTCCTCTTAAGTCTTAATTAGGCAAAGTGACTTTAGAATGGTGCTGACTTTTGACTCAGTTTCATCTCTTCCAGTAGTAAGTCAATATAATTTTTTTAAAAGTTTAAAGTGCTTCTTAAATTGGATGGAACTCTTTTTGGATTCGGTATATAGCAAACTCTTCATGAACCCATTTTAAAAGCAAATGAACCCTGAATGCTGAACCACAATGAGATAGATAATGGCTCCAAAAACAAAAGTAAAAGTTTTGAACATCTTGTTCTTTGTGGTTTTGGAATCTCTCATTCCTGTGGCTATAGTTCTCCGTCAGTATAAGAGCAGGAGCAGAGTTCTGACTCCCAGAGTTGGTCTTTTGTGTGGCAGTTGCCAAGAATGGTGTGGCTAATGATGAGGGTGGTTACCTGCTGCTCTGACAAGGAAAGATGTTGCTGGTAGAGTTGAACAATGTGTTTTTCTCATGAATGGTGTTGACCTTGATGGAAGACTAAGACTTTTACTTTTTACAAACAACTTTCATGGCTTTAGCCAGTTCAGTGAGTCAGTATGCTAGACACAGTTAGAGGTTTAACTCTCAGAGAGGTCAATCCTCAGTCCTGAAGTCCTGTGCCTGTGAAATATTTCCATTTGGTGCAACCATAGCCTGGAACCCCCCCCATGCTTTAGCTACAAATCACAGCTACTCTGTATGCAAAGCACCTGTGAATTTGGTTTCTAGCTGAAGTAAACAAACCACTAACCCCTTGCTGCTGCTGCCTTATAAGCATGACACATTTCTCTTTGAAGTATTGATGGGTCTCTTGCTTGCACATTCTTTCAATAATTCATAAAAGACAAATTTGGGAAAGAGGAGCCATCTTGTATACCTTTACAATGTAATTGCCATGTGTATAATAGAAAAATAAGATGTCATTCCCCAAAACAACTCTCACTTGATCCTACTTGTATACATTTACAGACTAAGTGACTGTGCAGGACCTAACAATTTGCCTTTAAATTTAGAAAAAAAAATATTGAGCATAGTGTCTGATATGATGCTGATAACAAATCCAATTAGTAATAAATCAGATACTACTGTGAAATAATATAATATAGTGTAAAATTCTATCACACTGCTTAAGATCAACATGCAGCTATCAAAGCTTTGAGAGGTACAAGAAATATTTTAATGCTGAATTTTTATTCATATACCAAAACCAATGGCCTAATCACAAAATACATTTTTAGGAGCTTTCTGAAAAATGGAAAAGTCTAGACATATATGGGAAGAACACGCTTTCAGAAACCAAAGCCTGTGAGACAACTTGTACCTTCTATGGTGATGAAATTGTAGTCCTTCTAGGACATTGTCTTACTATGTGTGAGGAGCTATGACCTGGGCAACACTACTGTTTTGGGTAACAAAAAATGTCTGCAAAGTTGTTTGACTTTGCATAAGCATTTCTGCATAAGTTAAGATTACGCTTCAGAGACCACATAATCTATTTCTTCTCCCCTTGTGCTTTACACAGATATGGTTTAGAAGTTGGGGGAGCAGGTACATAGTCAAAATAAACCTCCGGATTTTTGCAAGCTTTGAACTTTTATGAAGTTGCTTTTGGGCGGCCAGTAAGGGACAAAATCAGACAGTCTCTGTTAACATGTTGAGTGAGAGCTTTATAACGTTATATTAGCAGGCTGGATTCATTCCTGTCTTTACTGAAATGAAAAATCAGTGTCTTTTTTTTTTTTTTTACTTCAATTTATGTAGAATTCCTGGGCTTCACAAGCTGTGTATTTTTCCTGAATTAACTCAGTTATTTACATGTGCTCTGCAACTTTCAAGAGTGAGCTATGATATTTAATTCAGTCTAATCAGTGCAGTATCTGTAGAAGACAGGCTAGTTGTCTTAGTAAAATTCAGAAGACTTTAAAAAATGTTGTGGATTTAGCTGATTTCATTTTTTTGGTTGATATATATAGGAAAAAATCCAACTGTATGATTATTTTGCAAAATTATATTTAGATCTTGTTTGTGTTTTGATGTCTATGTAATCAGATAATAATCAAATAATTGAATGTGAACATATTTCTTATCTCAGCTCCCAGTGAACGCTACCACTGGGGCAGAAAATGAGTTATGAAATCTATCATGTTGGTGAGAGAAGGTTCACTCCTGAGATAACAGGAATGCTTTATGACCACTCAGTCTTAGAGCTCGTGAGGTCAAAGCTGGGGGTTTCAGTAAAGCACAACAATATGCTGTGGAAGGACTTGGTATTGAAAATATTCCTGCTTGTACTCCATCCTTTAGAAAAGGGAAGGGAAGGATATCGAAAGCACTCAGTGATGTGGAAGCTTCAGTGCTCCATATAAAGTATTACAGTTATTTAGGAGCTTAAATTGCAGCAGCTTGCAGTGAAGGCTGAAATCAGGTGCTACTGTAGCCCTGAGTGGACTTAAATGTGCTGAGTGTAGCACTACTTTGAGACTACTTCAATACCACCTGCACCCTGAGCATTTTCAGGAGCTAATCATGTCATTGAAGGAAAGGAGTAAGTGATCCTAAGATTTCTTGTGTAATAAATTTGAAAGTGTTATTAATTAGACTTTCCTGTATTCATTTGGCATGTGAATGTTAATGCTATTGCAATTAAACTTATAGTAACTTGTATATTAAGTAGAGTACTAAGATTTTACTTAGGACACAAACTAATTCTTAGTTGCTCTTTGACAATCACAAGATTCCGAGGCTAACAGATATGACACAAAGTAAGCCTTCTAGCTTGTACTGTATAACTATTTTCTGAAGGCCATGGATAGGAAGGGTGCTGCTCAGAGTAAGGTAAACATAGACAGAAACTCAGGTGCCTGGAGAATATCCACCAGTGACCTACTGAATTTGATTACTTTGGACATAGATGAGAGATGAGTGGGGACTTGAGAATGAATTATAGAATCATAGAATGGCCTGGGTTGTAAGGGACATTAAAAATCATCCAGTTCCTGCCATGTCCTGCCATGAGCAGGGACATCTTCCACTAGACCAGACTGCTTCAAGCCACATCTAACCTGGCTTTGAATCCTTTCAAGGATGAGCCATTCACAGCTTCTCTGGGCAACCTGTTCCAGTGCCTCACCACCCTCACAGGGAAGAATTTCTTCATAATATCTAACCTGAAACAACCTTCTTTTGGTTTGAAACCATTCCCCCTTGTCCTGTCACTACAGGCTCTTGTAGAAAATCCCTCTCCATCTTTCTTGTAGGTGCTGCAAGGCCACAATTAGGTCACTCTGAAGCCTTCACTCCTCCAGACTGAACAATCCAAATTTTCTCAGCCTTTCTATGTGTTTCCTCAACTGGATTCAAGTTCCTCAGTTCTAACTTCTTGTTTTATGTACTCAAGAATGCTGTTGAACCCAGTTTTTTAATTGTGCTAGTAAATGGGAATGTTGTGGCCAACACCTTGGAAAACCTCTGAGTGCTCTTTACCCGTCACTATATGTTAAATAGCAATATAATAAGCTATACTGTAAATTAACAAAGTTTGAAATTTCAGCTGAGGGTGGTTTTGCTCTTACCTCATTTGTCATGATTTCTCCGCTACTATCAATGTTTTAGTTGTTCCAGTAAGTAAGTGAAAATAAATGATCTTTTTGATGTGTTGAAATAGAAATTCTAACACTACCAGTCAGGGGTCTTTCATTAGATATTAATTTCATGTATGGAAAAAATTAGTTGGGGGCACAGTGTACACATGGACACTCAGGGCATTCTGGATGTAGTCTTCATTTATGAACAGTCCTTAACTACCAGAGTTTTTGCTGAATCACGAATGCTATTTTCTGTCTTGCATCTTGGTGTCTCTGTTGTTTGAAAGAACAGAATTTATAAAGGTTTTCACCACTTACAAACCTATGTTCTTTTCCATTATACAGTACAAATTTTATTTAAGTAAATGAAATATGCACTAGATATTTTAAGAGGGTACAGGGACAAAGAGTTGTAGTAAATACAATTATATTTTTTGCAACCAAAAAAATATTGTTTTCTTAACTAAAATGATTTATGTATAGGAAAGGTTTTCTTGCTGAAGCTTCAATTCTTTCTTCTGTAAAGCATATTTAAAAATAAAATGCATATGATTATTTGACTTTGGAAGCACCTGGGAAAAAAAGACTGGGATATGATCCCAAAAAGAATTATAAAATCATCTTTGCAACTACAGAGATAGCTAACCATAATATCTCAGATAACTGAAAAACAAAAATGATGCTTGATTAAGCATATATTGAAGGGGTTTTTTTGAGAAACTTCTCATAAATAACATTTTTAATTCCCTGATTTTTAGTTTCCCTTTGATTCAAAAAAGGCTTTTAAACAAAGTCATATCCTGAGTAGGGTCTTTGCAGTCACTGAAAAAGCCAACTGTTATCTGCTTGCAGGCATGAAATACTACTTTGTAATCTAACATGTTCAAGACTGAAAAGCTGTATGGCATTATTCAACATCATTCTTGACCTCATGTGTCTTCTTGTTTAAAATGCTATCAGGTGAAAAGAAGGGACAAAACATTATCTAACTTCTGTAATCTGTGATAAGTGAGAGACGTGAAAGGGTAAATATCAGAGAATAAGAAAGAGTCTTAATTAAAGACAATTATGAAAATGTGGTCAGAAAGATAATGGTTTCCTCCATACAACCTCAGAAAGTACATACTTGCAGTCACGGGAGAAATACCATGTAGTCAGTGATGGGATACAGGAACTGCCCTCAGAGAGGGCTTATCTTGTCCTGCTCTTTGCCTTCCATGAAGTCGTGTGCAGTCTGTTTCCTTTTGACACTGCTGCCTGAGGTGCAGACAGATGATGCAGAGGGTGAAGCTCTTGCTGGGCTGATGTTTCCTGGGGCACACCTTTGGCTTCCAAGAATGTCTTTAAAAGAACCGGGGTAATGCTCGTGGCCACACAGGTTTCCACCTGCAGTATTTTCTCTGTTTCAATATCTTTCCTTAACATACTAACCTTGTTCTAGTTTTTTTGCCCCAGTTAACAGAAAGAACAGTAAATCCTCTCTTCACATCATACTGTGCAGACACACTATGGTTAATAGGAACACTGTCTTTCTCAAATCTTTTACCTTTTAGAAATTTTTATATGTCCTAAATATTTCTTTTCATCTAGTGTTTTCTTCATTATTCTTTATCCATAGTTTATTCTCATCAGTTTGTCAGATTTTGATGTTCTGTTTAATATCAGGTTTTGTTTTCCATAAACTTATTTTACTTTTATTCATTGTAAAAACATCTCTCTTTGTCCAATTAATGACTATTAATTTTTATACAGCTTGTGTTTTTGCAAGGATTATTAATTCCAAGAAGATGTTTTTCTGTAAATATTATGCCTTGTTGCCATTGTCAGGAGAGTTAAGAAAACTGGCCAGCAGGCAGAGATCAACATTTTTGAGTTAGAACCTGTTATAGCATTTGCATCCTATATTTTTGCCTTAGGCCTGCCATGACTGTCTTGTAACATTTGTGCTTTTGGCTACAAAGTTTTCCTATTTCCCATTCTTCCTAATCATAAAATGATTCAGGTTGGAAAAGATCTATAAGATCATCAAGTTCAAGCATTAACCCACCACAAACATGTTTGCAGCTAAACCATGTCCCTAAGTGTCACATCCATGTGTTTTTTTAACAATTCCAGAAATGGCAATTCCACCACTTCCCCAGGAAGACTGTTTCAACACCTCACTACCCTTTCAGTAAAGACTTTTTTCCCCTGATATCTACTCTAAACCTAATATTTATTTGATAGTTGGTGTTAAATATTGAATGAGTTTCATGTCTCTTTGCTGTCCAGAAAGACAAATACTCTTCAGGATGAAAGGAGAAAGAGCCATCCTGAAAACACTACTTGCATAAAAATAAAAATTTTTCTGTATGGCAGAGAGATTGCTACCAAGCTTTTCTTGTGTATAACTCATTGCATGGTTATTGTCTATGGCAAATTCATAAGTACATATTTAAAGCCATTTCTCCATAGCACTTAACTGAATTATCCTTTTAACAATGGTTTCAAATTCCATTGTCATCATGGAAATCCTGTACAAAAACAATCAAACCCTATCTAACTATTTAGGGATTCTTAGTGCTATAGGGAGATTGTGGGAGTTAGCCTTGCAAGATCAGCCTTTGAGGATATCCGGTGCTCCTTACGCCATAGAGAGTGAAAAGAGAATATTCTGTTGTCATTGCTGTAGCCTTTTCTTATTACTACTGAGCTCATGTCTTCCACAAGAGCTTGTGGTGATCAGTTGTGAAGGTCTTTATCCTTCTGGGAAAAATAGTCACTGTGACAGATTTTCTGAACTTTAATTCAAGATAATCCTTTCTCTCCTTAACAATAAGTGTGAATGAAGAAAAAAACCCAACAAATCCCAAACCCAACAAATCCCAACAAAAACCCCAACTACAAAAAAGATAAAAAACCACAACCAAAACCCTAAACAAAAACAAATGAAAGGTTTTTATCTACCTATCTCCCAGTTCCTTTACTCCAGAAGGTTCTTCTCTTCCACTGTTGTACTTCGGTTTAACCGCTAAACACTTCGCTGGGTTTCAATTTATATTCATTATTACTGACTGTAACTGCTATATTCTGTTGGGTTTTCTCTCTCACCTAATCATGGGAAGCTGACTAAGTAGCATCAGTTCTTAGACAATGAAATTGAATTATTCTTCCAACCCATGACTTTTGGCTCCTAACCAGAAGGCATGTTGATGTATAAAGTTTATTCATACAGGGAGGCTCTTTCAAGCTATTTCTAAATTACTTTTACATATTACAGTTTCAGATTGACTGTGTGACATTGCATCTATAATTTATGCCAGATGTTCGTAATCACAGTTGACTTTAGTTTAAGAAAGTTCATAAGTAACTTTTCACCTTATATTTTAAATGAATATTTTTATTTTATCTTGTATATTAATCTTCTCTGGTGTTTACTTAGTTAAAACAGACTTAAAAAGTATCGATATAAAATCAGGCCATCTCACAGACAAATGATACAAGGGCATTATTAATTCATATTGTAGTCTCAGGAGCCTGATTTTTCTGATTTCATAATTTGTTATTTTGATCAATTCTTTTGAGGAGAAAGCACTCTTGAGTTACAGGAACAATGTAGAAAATAAAGTGTTTGATGGCCTATTTAACTTTCTCAGTATTCCCAAATCCTAAAAGAGTGATGTTATGCGTAGTTGAGATAAACTCAGTATTCAGAAGAGGTTTCTTATACTGACCTTGAATGCTGAAGATAGAGCCTCTTTTAATACATTCTAATGCATTTTTATTTTTCACATCAGAGTTGCTGATTTAAAAGAATGTCAAATGCCAAAATATGTGTAGCTTTCTGTTTATTCAGGTTATAAAAACATCCTCGTTCCAAATACTTTATAGCTTTAACACAGAAACAATTGTTACAGCAAAGAAATCCAGATACACAGAGATTAAGATAAATTATGCAGATAAGATAAAAATAAATTATGCAGTCCTCTGTTAGCTAGGCATAAATTGATAACCAGTGATTTATTTCAATTAATTAGTAATAGGTTCTGAATTTACCCTTTCTCTGGTGGATCTGAGCAGTGAAAATCTAACCTGAAAAAAAAATGATGATTTACATCGCCTGAGCATCCATCCCTCCTTTTGGTCCAAATAACTGGACATGCTCCCTGCCATTTATATTTTGTTTAAATCTTTCCACAACACCACAACAACTCATTTCCCGCTATTCCCTCTTCTCACTGTGAGACTGCAGATCTGAGGCAAGGGCAGACACTGACTAAAACGAGATGTCTCACCCGCCGCCCTCAGGTCCTCGTTGCTGCTGTCCCAGTCCCAGTGCTGGCCTTTTTGTGGACATGCACTTTGGTTGTTTGACTGGCGGGTTGGTTGTTTCTGAGGGACAGTTTTTGTGCACCTTTATCCCAGCTCAGTTCACTGGATGGCTGCACAAAAGCTGGTGCTACCAGAAAGGAAGACAAAGAAACAGGAGGGGCAACTGTTCTTTCTGTGGTGAGATCTGTGGATGTTGGATTGATCTGAAGGTGGCAACACACCCTGAGTGCATGGGACTGAGTGAATAAAATATGAGTTCTATGAATAAGAGTGATGAGATTGCTTGAGTTCCTGGTGTTTGTTTTCTTGCTGCCTTCAGTCACCAATTAACCTAAAGGACACCTCCTTTCCTGAGAGGCAGTTGATGCAATGGTCCTATACGTGAAAGTGTTTCCCTTGTCTTCTTGTCAAAGGTGCTGGCAAAGTCACAGCATGTAGCTGGGGGTGCTGCTGAAGGGGGCTGAGGAAGGGTCTGGGGCTGCAGGGAGCTCAGCACAGAGGTGGTGCAGCGGTGAGGGTGGGGCCATGATTTGGGGATGACATGGTTACTGTGGCTGTGTTGGGATTATGCCCTCAGCACTGCCCCCATTCCCTGCCAAACTCCAGAGCAGGTTCTTGCCCCCTTCTTGCAGAGAAACATAAAGTTAATGATCGTGGTGTGCTCCTGTGGCCAGGGCAGCCCAAAGCCGAGGAAGAGGTGGGAAGAAGGAGGGGTTGCAAAGGAGGATCAAAGGGAGATGGTTACAGGCTGGTGAAAGCAATCAGAGCCTGCTGGTGCATCCATGGTGGTGACAGTCCTTAACACTATGCATTTTCAGCTACTCAAAGTTTGGGTTTTAAGGAACAAGAATTCTTCTACTCTTTTAATTTAAAACCTTAAGAGTTATCTGCCTTCGCAAAAGTGGCTCATCACTCAGACTTTCTGAAGAACAAATGACTTGTATATTAGTGAGTCACAACAGGGATGGTCTCGGAATAAACATGTATGATTTCAGGAGTGATTTTCAGATTCAGTCAGCCAGATCCAAGTGGCTCTAGATAAATCACCTACTAACCATTTGACTTCTAAATCATGAGACAAAACCATGAATAACAGATGTTTCATGATGTGGAGTGACTGAGAGCTAAGTACTTCTATGAGCTCTGAATATTTTAGACCATGACAGCATCCTTGGTATCTGGACATAATGATAATTACCCTTCTTCCTTCTGCTCTCAAATCTTTTGCTGGAGATGAGAATGTAGTTTGTTATTGATACTGAGGCCCTTGCTTTAAATTTTTGGACATCTCCCTGTAATTTTGTTAGAGACTCTAATTTTTTTTCTTTCTTCCACCTCCCCCCCTTCTTCAAGATATCTGCTTTGGAAATATAATGAGCCCTTCAGCATTTTTATTTTGTTCTGCTTTGAAACAAAAGCACTGTAGATCACAGAGGAAATGCTTGCCATAGAAAAACGTTTCCCAGCAGATTGAATTCACCCTTTGACAATCACTTCTCTCCACTGCTGTGGTGCATATAAACTTTGCTTTGTTTCACAAACAATGGCTTTGGTTTGAAAATGAAAGAAAAATAAATCACTGGCCGACATTATTTTGCTTGGCTTTATAGAAGACTGTCAGAAGGCTAAAATCATCACTCATAATTATGTTTTCACAGCTCCATTCATATGGTGATACAATCTGGATAGAGATTATCTATTTAGAGGTGTGAAAGGCAGGGTCCTATTGAGCTCTGGTTAAACTGTGGCATCTTGATGATGGTAGAGAGTCAAGCCTCCACTGGTAAAACTTGGTGTAGGCATATTGACTTTGAGTAAATATTTGCACCAGGCAGGTTTTGCTCAGTATATTTTCCTCATCTCAGTGTTTATAAATTTCCAAGGCTTGTTATGTCAGTTCTCGTACTACTTAGATTAGATCAAGAACAATCTTGTAAAGTAGTATTTTAAACCTGGGAGTGATACTGCCCTCCACTGACTAGAACTTAAGGATTGCCATCTCTTTTATGTAGCAAATGTCCTGTGGGTACCTAACTCACCTTGCGCTGTCAGTGAGGTGGGATTCAGGCACCTGGTGTTGAGAAGAATGGGAGAGCTATACCTTCATCACTGGAAATTGGTCTTCTATAGCAAACAAACTGTAGACCCTCATGCTGCACAGATAAGTATTGGTGTAAAATTAAAAGTCAGGCAAGATATGCAGTATACAGTGAGTTAAAAATGAAGAAGTATTAGACTAGTTATGCATTATGTGAGCAGTTCTTGATTTCATGCTGAATATTATACACATAAGAAATGTGAAAATATTCACTGTCACACACCAAGTGTATCTTTTCTGATCATCTCAGAAAACAGGATTTATTGAATATTTCTTTGATAGTGATTCCTGTTTAATAGCAAAAGAAAGCAATGGACTTCATAGTGGTAAAACAATTTGAAGTAAAGAACAACAACAACAACAAATTATTAAAATTATAAAATATTGAACAATATCCAAAACTTTGTGTAATCTCATTTAGTGTAAAGTGGTAAAATATGCTTTCTAGTGTGGAAATCTTAAAAAGACATACACAGTCCATTTAATTATGGGTGTGCAATAAACAATATAATGTGGAAGTTTGTGTAAAATCTATTTGTATACGGAGGGTCTACTGGAGCTTCACAATTTTAATGTATCTGTTAAATAGCTACTTAATGCAATTAAATTGCTCTACTTGATAAAGCAGGCAGCAAAATTTTAATGGGCATTTGCCTTCTACATTTTCCACTAGAGATGGAGCTTTTTAATAGGAAACACTCTGGGCAGAAAATCCGGAGGGGAGCAATGTGCCATAAAACTGGAAAGCAGCTTGTCTTGCATCATTTGGTTTTCTGCAAATACTGCTTCATATGTATATAGGAAAAAAATAAAAATCAGAAAAAGGACTCTTAAAATATAATAGGTTAATAACAGATTTTTAAAAATCTACAGACCTGTTTGACAAATTCCACTTCCAACCACATCCTAAAGAATATTTCCTCACAGAGAAAATGGCTACAAGATTGAGGAAGCTACAGTTGTATCCAATAAGCGTGTGCTGATTAGCATATACTTAATAATATGATAATTAACATATGCTCCATTCTAAGCAAGTCACTCAGAGACGTTATAGCAATGATGATATTTTTTACTGTGGCAGAAGCACGAGTACACTGGTTCTACAGTTTTAAATTAATCAGTAAATACAAAATAGGAATTAATACCAACTTCTGTTTTATAAAATGGAGATTACAAACACTTACAGTAATTCTTCTTGCTCCCATTCTTTTGAAACTACAGTACCTAATTGTGTTTTTTCTCATAAATGCCACTTAAAGTGATGCTTTATTGTCTTCGTCTATGAGAGAGAGCAATACATTTTAATTTGTATTTATATAGCTTAGCCTGAAATTTTGTTTTATCTTTACATAGCCTCTCAGGTCAGGCAATGTCATGATGATGTTTTGCTATTCAGAATTCAGGGCTATAAAAAATACAATTTTGGCCACAGTAATGTGACTGGTGATGCAAGATTTGTGGTTCTAACACGTATTATTTTCTCTCTGTTGTCACTTTCACCAATCTAATCATAAGAAGGCCATATTGTTTTTTATTTTTTAATGATTTGCAATGCCATTTTTCCTCATTTAATTTATATCCAGGTATATGATGCAGACATTAACTGGACGTAGGGCTCATCCAACTTTCACTGTAATCCCAAATCCTTCAGCTGGTGGAGAACAACAGTACCTTAATCTGACTTTATCCTTTAGGAGATTGACAGTCCTCAGGTTCTATCTGATGACAATAAAAACACATGAGAGGCAGTACCAAATCAAATTTCTGTGGGCAATGACTTTTAAAATAAAATCAATCCCTGTCTTTTTCAGGGAGCAGGTGTCCTTTGTCTCTGGCTATCAGGATTATGCCATGTGGTTATGAAGAGGTGCATTAAAACTAGAGAGTACTGAGTGTTGGTAGGCCCCAGATTTTGAAATATTGGGAAAAAAAGCATGTACTTGGTTGGTATCCTTGATCATTTGGGATTTCTGAGATGTGCTTAGGCGCATCTTTTCTTCTCATCTCCTTCTTCCAAGAGCAACAAGTGTGCCTCTTCACTCAAGAGCATCCAGCAATGTTTTTTCTTGGCAACAGGACCAAAAATTCTACAAACAGGGTTAACCAGGGCCTAGCCTAGTCTCAATGAAACATGTATAAAGAAAGATGGAAATGATGCTTTTAAGGTAATTTATGTACAAATTTAGAAAATCAGGTTATCTTTGTAGACACACAATTCTCCCCAAAGCTCAAGGCTCATGAGGCTTCATTTTAAAATGATGGTGATATTTCCTTATATATTTCTTCTTCCTTTTTTTTTTTTTTTGTGCATTTTTTGAATCAACCCTGGGTAAACTTTGAGCAGTGTTCGAAGAAAGCGAAAATAAATACTCATCACACTTGTGGCAGCTCATTAACCTACTCCTGAACTCATTTTCTTTTGATATTTTCCTAATATTTGTGGGTATACAAAGAGTTTTTTGTTCATTCCAAAAATCCTTTTGAGACTACCTAACACTGTTTTATGTGGAAGCTAATGAAGGATCTGTATTGCTTGTAGTGGGCAGCCCGGGAGCAATCAGAGAAGTGCCTGTGCAGATATTCATTGCAAAGTACAATTGTTTCACATCAAAAAAAGATTGGGTTTGGCTGGTTTTTTTTGTTTGGTTGGGGTTTAACTAGGTAGTTTCCACAAAGTATTTCCACAGTAGACAAGTCTTAATACATCCATTTCTAAAGTCACTAAGATTTGTCTTGTACTATTAACAGACTCTTGAAAAGCACTGGCCAACATTATAGTTACAATTTGTGGTTTAATTATACTTTCTGTTTTCCAAGTCTGTTACTATCTTGCAAAGTTCTTGTTTCCTTTCAATTCACACAAAATTTTTGATAGAACTTTGGAAAACACCATATCAATCGTTCCACCACAACCACCCTTGTAGTGTGGGGTGGCTAAAGAACTTGAATTCAGATGTACATCTATTGGAACCATAGGAAGAACCATTCAATATATCAATTGCTTCACAAACATACAGAAAGTTCTGCATTTCCACAGGTTTTCCACTTTTCCTACTGACTGGAAAATCTCTTAGATTATCTTGGTTCGGATTGTAAATCAAGGAGTGGTAGAAAAAAAACCCCAACTTTCTAAAGGAAAGAATGGGGGACTTTTTTCCAAAGTTTGCTTCAAGCAGTGATCTTACACTGAGGGTTTGAAGAGTTGATGTACCTTAGAAAAATTTTCAAAAGTTATGTGAGCAGAGGCAAGAAAAATAACTGGAAGAGTTTCCTACTAATGAATTTACCTAAAGACTCGTTTTAGGCAGAGTATGTAGGTGATGATAGGTAAAGAGGAATAACTTTGGACAGAAATGCTGAGGACTCAGTTTTCATCTCACTGGAAGGATGTCCAGCTGTGGAGAGCACAGATAGGTAAAGATAAGGAGAGAAAATATTCACTGTTATTGCGGAACTGTGCTTTGTCCATCCCAAAGTGGAGTGAATCAGTAGCTGCACATAGCCTTCTTTGGTTGGGAGATCTCTTTCCCAGAGATCTCATCTATGTTATTCTCTCAGGTAGAATTTGTTGGTAGAAGGGATAAAGGAAAGATGCCTTCCCAGAAGTTAGGAAAGTGTGCATTATCCTTCCTACCTAAGAACGTTCTGGATCAGTACATATTTGACTGGTTTTGCTCTGTTTCACTGGAATAGAGTTTTTCTAATTTGATGATCAGATTGATGTTCCTTGTCATGGCATATGAGTCCCTTCCCAGGGGTAAGCTGCTATCCATTACCGTAGCTGAATTTGGCTTGGTGCTTGAAATCAGTTAAAAGGTACCAAGACATGAATTATGCCTTCCCCATAGCTATGAGGAATGGAACATTCTCGACATTGAATGTCTCATTGCTGAGAGAGTTCCCAAGACTTGTGATCTTTTCTGTCTGAGATTAAAATGGTCGACCTGGGGAGTCTGAAGACCAGCATGTGGATGCTGCCTCAAAACCCATGGAGCTGCGGGGTCCTACTGATCTTGTGACCTCCCAATAGCTTTACCTTTCTGGAAAACCATCCCTTCATTACAGTTTTCATCTAGCAAACACACAAGATAACCATTTAATAGCATAATACCCTTACTATTCAAATGTGGAATTGCTGCCTCTTGATGCAGAGTCAGGAGTGAAATGAGTAACTGGGAAAGAAGTGTGTTTAGGAACTTGATTTCCTAAGTCTGGGAAATAGCTCAGTACCTGTCTTGCTGTCTCCCCTTAAATAGCCAATCCTTTTCAGTTCTTCCAGTTAGAAAACAAGCAAGTCTCCTTGCAAAGGGAGCTGTGATAGTTGGGACAAGTGTTTCAAGTGCTGTACAGAAACATAGATGGGGAGGAAAAGAGCATCTTGTGGGCCTGGCATAAGAGAAACTTGGAAGCTTCAGGCTATCCAGCTGCCCACGTCAGGATAAAAGGGAGCTGGATCATTCAGGATGAGTGCCTACCATCCCGAGTATGGCCGTATGGGACATAAAGGGGAAATTATTTAATTGGCCTTGGGGTGTTTCTTTGGTACTGAAAGGCAGCTGGCTAATTTGAGGAACTATCTAACTGTCTTTTGGCTGACTAATTCAGGAGAAATGAACTTGGACTCAAACCACTGAAACATGTTCTGTCATATTGATAGCCTGGAGGTAACCTCATAGCTAAATAGCCATCTCTGATCATCTTTTTGATCTGGAAGTAGTTTAAAAAAAAAAAGTATAGGGATTTTTAATTTTCTTTTTTTTTCCTAATAAAATATTTAGGAACTTGAATAATAGTTAATTAAAAAGGCAATAAAAACCAGAATGGAAATCTTTGGATTTTAGGAATGTTTTTCCCCACAGACCAACAGCAATATTCAAGGAAGATAAGGTTAATTATCATGAACACTATTATAATTTTTTTACCTGTGCAGAGATAAAGGAAACTGCCCTGAGTGGCAACACTTCACAGAGGTGAATGTTTGCACTCCAATACACAAATCCCGTGAGAACCACAGATTCACCTATAAATATGAAAGACAATAGCATTTTCCCTTTTGTAAGTGTATTGGTTGAGGTACTGAGGTCTTAGCTGGGGTGTCCAGAATCACAAGTAACTAGGGATTGATGGAAAACTCATTGATTTGCTTCAGATTGCCCCCCACCAGGGGCAAAAGGAACATCTGGGATCAGTTCAAAGACTCCAGGTTCCCAAGAGTGCTCCACTAACCCTGAGAGAACAGCCAAACAGGTAAGGAGTTGTTTGTTTCCCATCCTTCCATTCCCTTGCTTTCCACAGGAAAGGACAGAAAGCACTTGGATGAGCAGGAGGGCAGAACAACTGACAGAGTAAAGGACACATCTCATCTCCATGCATGCGTCCTTCTCTCTCATTTTTTGTCTGCACATAAAACCAGTTATTTAGTGGCCTATTTTGCCAGTTTAATTGTAGTGAAATGAATTTACCTCAGTGATTCCCTTCCCTGAGTTTTCTCCTCAGGGATACATTAATCACATGTGTTTTATGTGATTGTACAATTAAGGTCTCAGGACCTAAAAGTAAAATACAAAAATCTCAGCTTTTAACCTTCTCTAAAAAGTGTCCTGTGCAGATACACACTGCAAACTGACCCCTCTCACGTCAGCTTTGCACAAAGAAAAAAGGTTATTCTGAAAACTTAAAATGGAACTATTGTTTTATTTAGCTTTGGCTTCAGGGGGTAACAACAAAGCTGTTGAAGCACAGTTCTGATCTGGTTTTCCTGCAGTTTTGGTTAATATGAAGAAAAGACAGCACAATAGACAACATATATCAGTACACTGGGAAAGGGTGTAATCGAAGTAGCTTATTGACTTCACAAAAATGGACAGTTTACTATTGGTTTCAGGTGTCTCCTTCATTTAGCTTTGGTTCTGCATTGTGCACTTCAATAACTTAGAACATTTTTATTTTAACTTCTTGATTACTTCTTGTAGAAATTATGATGTACAAGTATTAACAACAGAACTTTCAAGTGTATCTAATTCAGATGGATTTTACTTATAAAGCAGTACACAATGCTAGTTCAATGCCATTTTTCCCTGTTAGTGAGTGTATATTTATAGTGTAGTGCATTAGTAAATAACCACAGAAAAAACGTTCTGTTCTTCATGAAAGAAAAATAACAACCCTGAATTAATCCAATTAAAAGACCAAGTCAATTAATTTGAATAATTATAGCAAAAAATGGCAAAAGTATGGATTGTTTATTCCATTGTCAAGTTTTTCCTTTATGCTCTAGTCTTAATTTTCACTTCTCAAGACACAATGAATAGCAGAGTAATTGAAAATTGTGCTTACCATTTCTGTTCATTAAATGAACAATAAGAGAAAAATTCTACTCGCTAGCAAGTAGATCACTAACTCTTTAAAAAGAAAGATCTCAGACTATTTTGTCATTCAAAGAAAGGTTCTAAGAAAACAACACATCAAGTATTGGACATTAAGTACAAAGAGCAATATGGACAGATGATAAAGCGGTGAAAACTGTCTCTGTGGATGTTGTAGACTTGGAGGAAATTCTTCTGAAACATAAACCATGAAATGCTGTTTGTAGAGGATGTCAGTTCCTATACATCCCCCTCAGTGTGTGCCTATGCACCTTACTGGGTGAAGGTGCTGCTTTTTGACAGTGCCTGCCTGGTCTCTCTTTCCTGGCGCAGAATTCCAGGGTAGTTCTATTACTGTTCTTAGAATATTTCAACTTACGTAGTGGATTTTGAGAAAATAGAGTATCACATGACAGCATGCTGATAACTGTCCTGGCTTTATTCTGCAGTTTGTGTACTAGGAATAGAAAAGAAAAAGAGACTAGAGAAAATGACTTCAGAGTCTACCCTGGCTGCATAACTGAGACAATTTTTTGACCAGGTATATTTTTTTCTACAGATGTCCTGCTCCCAGCACCTTGACATTCATGTTCTTGTGCATCTGCAACAGCAACTTATAACATCCACTACAGAACTGCAGGAGACAAGGAAAGAAAAAGATTTCAAAAACTGCTTCTGCATCTTTCCTGGTCCTGAAACAGAAAAAGACTGACTGAGATGTTCATCAACTTCCCCTATACGCATAAAGATGAAGCTTCTGGAGTTGAAGACATGGACCCTAAAAGAACTCAAAGCTGAAGTGAGAGTAGTGAAAAATCTGTTGGAGTAGAGTTGTCAGAAATGAGTCAGAACCACAGTTTTTGCCTCAAAATGCCTATAATTGACACATGAATAAGTGGGTGAAGCTCTCCCAGATGCATTTGGGTCTGAGTCCTTTTTGTCTTTAAAAGGTATGATGCTACACACATCCTGTTCAAATGCAAGCTGAACAAACTCCTGACTTCTCAGATTCGAATGTTAACCCTGCAGGGAGGGCTGAGGTGAAAAATGTTGCTGGGAAATTACTGGCAGTGCTTTTACACTGCCCCCAAAAAGGAACCTAAACACATCAGTCTTCCCTCCTTGCAGGTCTTTCAGGTAAAAAACCTGGCTATTAAAGTAAAATGGGAGTTTTGTCATTTCTGCCAATGGGGTAGGGTTTCAACCCTTGGTTTTGTGTTATGAAATGTATAGAGCAAGTATTTTTTCAGTGATTCAGACTTTGGATCCATTTCTATCACAAATATTTTTTATTCATAGCACTTTCTATTCTGTTCAGAAAAAATGTGTACTCTTGAGTGAGATTTTTTTTTGCCGGTTTTCTCAGAGACAGGATAAGCAACAGAGATAAAGATTCATTTCAATATCTTTTAGCTTCCCTAAATCTGGGGTATTGTACAAATAGTTCAGTGCCTAATGTGAATTGGATCACTGAAGAGCTCTTCCATTTTTTTCCAGCTCTTCAAAAAGATCTCTCTGTTTAGAATGTAAATTCCAGAATTCACAGTATAAAACTGATTTATTCAGAGATAAATAATCTAAATTGTTATCTGCTAGCTATGGAGGAGGGCAGCCAGTAGGACCAGTATAGTTCTAGATATGGTATTTAAAAGTATTTTTGAGCCTGAAATCAGAAGTGACATGGAAGTTCATAGCAAGAGAAAGGCAGTAGAGCCATAAGTGGCTATGAAAGAGAGCGGAGAACACAGAAATTGCAGATTAAAAGAGAAATTAAATCTATTTGTGGAAGAAGTGTAAGAAAAGCATCTTCTTGAACTTGTGAGCAGTCGGTTAAAGCAGAATTTACAGGATATTGGATGATTTCCATAAGTAAAATTTTCATTTAAAACAGGTAGTGGGCCTATTTAAACAGGAAACATTTAACATTGCATGTTTAAAAAAGCTATAGTTGCAGACAATTCAGAAAACCCTGGATCCTACCCATTCTCTTGCAAATGACAACAAATAAAACTATTAATTACTCTGTCCCCTCTAAATGTATTGTTTTGCAACTGTGGGGTATCCACAGAGTCCTTGGCTGCTCTCACTGCAGAATATGCATGATTTGTTCTCTCTGCTTCTAGTGAGATTTTGGCTGTACTCATTACCTCACTGAATCACTGCTCTCCACCGTAATGAGCTCAGTTCAAATGACAAAGTTAAAGTCTTCTTAACAATGATGCACCTACTGCATGCATTACAATTGTGTTTAGTTGAATTTAGCTGCAATGCACAGGCTTTTAGAAGTATAAATTTTCCTGCAGCAGAAATACCATAATTTTTTTCAATTAATTTAGCAGGAGAACATTAAGAACTACAAAGAAATAATATTAATTACAAAGAAAATAGAATATTGTGTTTGTGTTTCCTTAGTTTATTTCAAAATGTTTATGATTGCAAAATAGAATATTCTATGAAATTTTAAGATATTTTTTATATAATAGATGAAGAAATACTATACTATTGCACTAAAATATTGCACTCTAAAATACGTTTGATTGTAGTATGAAACATTTTGTACTTGCTTTTCTGTTCAACTTTGCAAATGCAGGTGACAACAACAGCGTGTTGCTAGACATAAACAGGGAACAGGAGGGATGGGGTCTGCTCCAAGGAGGGAACCAGGAACTGGGGCAACCCAGGCACTAGGAGGGCCTTGCCCTCGTCCCCCAGCCCCTGATTATTAGTTACCCTTGGCAGCACCAGGAAACTGTGGTGTAGATTTCATCAGCAATGTTTCATTTGCAGCCTTTTCAAAACCTTGTTGACCTAACAAGATTCAAAATTGTTTTTCCAAGACGATTTTTCCAGTTGACTTCTCATGGAAAATAGCTTTTCTTTCTTTACAACTGTCTTTAGAAAGTTGAAAAACAATGGTAAAAATACTATGATAGTAATATAGATTATTGTAACTCTGATGGCTTTATAGGCCCTGAGCAAATACATTTTTATACTCTCTTTATAAAACATAAAGAACATCACAGAAGATGCAAGAGAGGTGCTGTATGATACACAAGTAGGACTGCTTCTGAATTTTTCAAGTAGTTGCAATCACAAAGTTTAATAGAAGCACTTTAAGTATAGAAAAATATATAGTAGTTTCCCATATTTTAGCTATTGATGCTCAGAAGTGTCATGATTCACAGGAGTTCACAGTTTGATATTAACACTTCAGTTGTCTCAAAAGGAACTATCTCTCTTTCTGCATTTTTTCAGCAGATTTAAAAGTGTTAAAAGTGCACACATTGCTGAAACTACAGTTAATTTTACAAAATATTCTATGTAGAATGGTAACTGGTTTTCCAGATAATTTTGTTGATTTTTCATACTAAGTCAAATGAAGCCAAATCCAGACTAGAATGATAGAAAGATATCATTTCCCTCTGCAAGGTCTTTCCAACAGCATGCTATCCACTAAGTTATTATAAAACTAGAAATCAGAATGTTGGACTCAAAGCCAAGTGAAAGACAAATAGCTTCTTTTCAAACTATGTGAATCAATAAGAACATTTAAGGAGGTTTGTTTTACTTAAATCTCAATTGGTAAAGGATTAAAACAAGAGGAACCAAAGGTGCCAAAGAACTTTGAAAAAAAACCCAACAAGTAAATTCTGGATTTCAGCTTTAGGAGCCCTAAAAACACTTATAAAAGTATGACTCATCAAAATATGAGCTATATTTGACAATCAGGCACCTTGAATACTTCAGTGGTGAGTTTTAAAGAGCTATTGAAGCAGAAAGTTTTTCTGGTGATTCCTTACATTTTAGGAATTAGTCAGTAACGAAGCAAAGAATGAGAATATATTTGCCTAGTTAGAAACTAGGTTGTGTCAAAGAATCTCATTTCCTGATTGATAAATGTTCTTTAACTGATGTTTAAGAAAAAAATGTCAGTAAAGTCCATGTTTATTGAATCAATTATGAATAGCTGACAGATCTCATGAAACAATTTTCAATGTGAATATATTGCCAAATGATGGAGGGTTTTACATAAAATAAAAATTTATACATTTACAAAGGAAATATGACGTTTACTCTGATAAATCAAGAACACATTTTAGAAATCCATATTTCTGGAAATGATTTCTGAATATAGTGACTATAATATATGTACAGATAGATATGTTTATAAGTTCCTAGTGTGTTTTTGCCATAAATTTTTTTGCATGACACTTGTTTATATAATGGAAAAGAGGAATTATCTAGTCAAGACCAATCAATTTACGTCACAACAGTGTTTGTATGACATGTGAATAAAATGTGCTGGATTTGTGTCTGTAAATTTCAGAAAGAATGAGAAATCATGATGGATGCTAAAAGAACTACATGAGTTATTTGAAAGCTGAAAAAAATTTTTTTAGACTTTTTAATTAGCTTGGAATAGCCAAAATAAGATTGAAAAGAGTTTGATCTGAGTACCAAAATATCTTCCAGAGAAAAACACTGAATAATTTTTCTGAAGTTCAAGAGACATGTATTTAAATAGCGAAAGGAAACTAAAACAAACAACCCCGCCAAGAAAGATAGCTATTTTAAAATCAAGAGAAATGAATAAATTAACCACTGGAAAAGTCTATATATCTTTGATATTCTCAGATCAAAACATAAAACATTCCTACTACTTAACAAAAGCTAGCACAAACTTTTTAAGACAAATATACCAGGCTCAATGCAAGAGTAACTGGATGAAAATCAGCATTCTGTAGATTGCAGAAAATAAGGCTAGACACTCATAATTCTCAATGTTTAGTCTGTATCAGAACAATTATTTCCTGATAAGTCTCATTTTTTAAGTGTTTTAGTCGTGCAGTGAAACAAATCTTGGCAGTTCAGCCCCAGATGGCCTCCTGAAAGCTCCTTTATTACAGCCCAGGTGAGGATTCCCAAATCAGCTCCCAGTTTCTGCAGCCTCACACGATCAGTGGAGTAAGAGTTCCAAATAACAAGAAGAGATTAAAAAATATGTCAGTATGTTAAAGCCACATACCCGTGCTTGCACAAAGTATTTGCTTTCCATATTTATGAAACTCTGATCTATTTGGCTGTTAGCTTGTGATGTCTGCCAGAAATCCCAGAGAACACAGGGAGCAGAGTTAAAACCATGTAATAACAGACCTCAGAAGAAATCCTAGTGGGCCAAGTAGTTGTTGAAAGGCAATTTGTAGAAGAAAATTAGTTTTCCAGAAAATAAATGGGAAATTGATTCTGTCAGTGGAAGAAGATCTGATTGTTTATTTCTTCTTTTGAGTAACCCTGGGTAGTGTGAGTAACATTATTCATACAGATTCCATATAAAAGAAGAGGAAAAGGACATTTTTTTCCCCCTGGTGTACATATTACAATGTTCCTCTAGAGTTACTAATTGGCAATATATTTTGTTTAGAGCACAAGTTTTCCACCAAAGCCTTGTGAGACAGGAAAATTAAGAGATTTCTTAAAAATAGAGACTACTAAACTCTGAGAGCTCAGGGGAAATTATGAAAACTGCTTAAAGAGGTATCTAAAATCTAATTCTCTTGATAAGCCTTTTGAATCATTTATATCTGGGCCAGGATCATGACAATAATCTCTACACATTTAAAAACTGCTGGCATGAGTAACGTGACTCAGAGATCTATACAGGTATATACATCAGAGTTCAACTTTGTAGTGGAATAGGGGGTTAAATTTCCTTGTGAGAATTATTACATTATTTTTAGGTAGTTGTATTTTTAAAAACAAACTGCTTTAAGTCCTGGTACCACCAGAAATCAGGAAGTATGAAGAGGCACAAAGCTGAAACATGATGAAATAAGCAAAACAGAAGAATATCAAGTTTTTTTAATGTTGATTTTCAGCCAGCAGCACTGTTTACTGAGTGAGTCTTCACAGTTTTTGGGATTCTTTTCCCACTTCATAGCATTGACATTATCCTAATTAGTTGTACTCAAATCTTGGATAATCGAGAACTGTGTAGTTATTTAGAAAGCTCAGGTTTTTTTCCTAGGGAACTCAGCTTCAAAGAGTGATTAAACTCAACATTAGCAAAATACAAAGAAATCTAAAAATCTTGCATTCTAGTAGTTGTGAAAGTCAGCTACAAAATCTACTCATAATCTGAGAGATTTTTTCAAGACTCAATCAATACTTCTTTGCACTTTACGTAGAGATTTTAATTTCTTCAGCTGGTACCCTTAGTACAAAATGGAGATTTGTGAAGAAAGACAGTAAATATGTTTCAACTCAAACTGGTTTATTATTCAAGGAATTTATCTTCTATGTGTGAGATACTAGTTTTGAGTCTCTAACCTGATCATTTAAAACAAGAACTTGTATCAAAATCTCTTACTCCAGAGTGAGAGCTACAAAGACAAAAAGAGGTATGGTTTTAAGTAGCTCAAGAAAACACGAAGCAAATAAAAAAATACAGCTGTGCAATATAGTCTGTCAGTAATAGAAGCATTTCAGTGAGTGCAAGAATGAGTGTTAGTTGGATCAATTACTCATGCAGCTAATTCTTTTAAAAGCAAGAAACCTGTCAAAATAGGGCTTTAAAAATTAATGAGGCTTCCAAATGAACAGCAACATGGAGGTTTCTAAAGACAAGTGGCATAATTTGAAAGATATGTCAAAGGTGAGCGGCTGCTAAAAAAGAAAGGAAGTAAACAGATCTATAATAGCTACCATTTAGATACACTGGAGAAAAACAAGACTGAAGTGCATGTCTCATTAACTCAGTCTGCTTCCAGTCCGGGTGAGAAGACAATAGAGTTGTTATCTTACACAAATAAATGAACTTGCTTCTGTAATTATTTAGCTATTATTTTTGCAAAAGAGGACAAGGAAAGGTGACCACAAAGAAATAGAAACAGTGCATTCTAAAACTAGTGCATTCCAAGAAAAACAGTGTAAAGATTAATAATATTCTGAAGGTCCTGTGGTATGTAAAATTATCACTAATTAAATAATCCAGCCTGTCCTGACCAGCACAGTGCATCGAGGGGAACAAGCTCACTGAAAACAATAGACAACTGAATTCTCCTATAGTGTATCTCAACTAATTGTGAGAGCATCTGCAGATGGCTAAGTCGAGATCTGAAGACATGGACATGAGGAATCCACCAGTCTTTTGCTAATAGTAGTAGTAACAATAAACAATTAAATGCTGATGGGCACAACTAAGCTGTGGGGGTTCAGAATCTGTCCCTGTCAGCAGCAGAGTTCCACTGACTTCAGAGTTGTTATCTTTCACTAAGGACCTAAGGTAACATGCCATTTATTCTCCTGATAGACTCTCAGTATCCAAATGCATCTATTTTTTTCTTAAATTTTCAGTCATACTCTTTCATTTGGGTGCTCTTCATTTATAGACATAAATGACCTGCCATGCTTTCTGTAGACCAGCTATATCTATAATTGTTTCTTTTGGTTCCATGGTTGTGTATGCATATTCTGGAAAACCTTGCTCTGTAATGAGAGTTGTTAACTCATTCATATATCTGACTTGGAATATGTTGTCAAAAACATGCTTTTAAAGGTTTTACATAAGTAGCAGAGTTCTGAAAATCAAACCACAAACCAAGGCAATGCAAATCAACCTGCTCTAAAATAAGTAGCTTAGGTAAAGTTCATTAAACAAGTATCAGAAAGATGGTATAAAAATCTTGCAAATTCAAACAGTGAAAAATAATTCTAAAATCATATGAAACCCACAAAAAAAAAAAATTGAAATATGTAAGTTGTTCTTTCTTATTTCACTTGGGCTTCAGAAGTCATTTGGTCAATGAGATTTGACAACATCCCCTGGGAAGAAAAACATACCTTTTTATTTTTTTTAATTCAGAATCAACACGTAAATATATTTTAGTTAAAGATTGGAGGGGTTTATTATTTTAAAGCTCTTTCTTGAGTCCTTTTAATACTTCTACTTGCTAGCAGAATACTGTTCTACCATCTTTGCTGAGGACCAAGTAAGTTTTGTGTAGCTTGAACATGGAAGAGAATTTAGATTATCAGTTTTGGGTTTAGACTTTGATTTCTTACTTTCCAGTATCTAGCAGGTTAGTTTTCAAGATTTGGGTATGCAAAAATACAACAAGGTATGTATATTTATTAGGATACTAAAGACAAAGTCAATGATGAACAAGCTAAAGAGATAGTTTACCCCTCAGGCTGGAATTTCTCAAAATTTTGTGGGAAATACAGCTGCTGGACAACAGCAAAAGGGCTCTGATCTTAATTTTCTTGAATCATGTATTGTTTCTGTGTTGTGCTGCTGTCACTATTAACAGTAAAGTAGTATTAGAGTGAAGCTCAATAAGAACAGTTGCTTTTTAGTTAAAGCTCCATCCCTTTCCGTACTGCTTATGGAAGTTTACCTGAAACAATCACTGAATAAGTTTCATAAACATGCCATGAGCTCCTGACTAAATCAACATCATGTCTTCCATACAATCAGAGAAGATGGGGCTAATTTGACTAAAATTGAACACCTATATGTTACATTCTCAGTCTAAGATGTATTTACAGTCAGTAAAATCTAGCACACAATTCAACCCTTCTTAAATTAATCAGCTAAAAGAAATCAGGCAGATCATTTGAGGAGCCATATATTCCTTTGATTTTAAAAAGAAAGTAAATACAGTAAGCAATACAGAGCTACGAAGGATACACCTAAAATTGTCACAAATTTGGTGACAGTAGAGTTCATGCAATGTTGATTGAATGCTGTGGAAGTGATCTGTCAAACCTCCTGTTTCAATCAGGTCAACACTGGATCAGATGTAGCTTTGTCTAGTGAGCCTTGAAAGCATCCAGGGATGGAGGTTCCTCACCTCCTCTGCATAATCAGTCCCACTGTTAAAAAAGCCTTTCTGATGCCTGATCTGAACTTACCAAGTCATAATGTGCAATACTGCCCCTTGCCACTGCCGTTTTGCCATGGATTTCTTTTAGCTTTTACTTTTTTATTATAAAACTGTTCCTAATCTTTATGTATGCAAGATTGTTCTTGGAAAGATGTTCCCAATATGAGTGAAAAAGACCTGTCTCCCTGAAAGTTGCCAATAAATACCTCTTTTGCAGAGTATTTATTTTTTTGAGACAAAAAAAAATGTTTTGAAGTGACAGACAAATTCTAAACCTGGGTAATTCAGTTATCAAATCCGTACTGAGCCACATTTTTTAAAACTTAATAGACCAGATCCTTCAAAGCCTGCGCTGAACAAGCTTGATGTTTGACAGGATCTTCATTCTGAAAATATTGTTCCTTTCTACTCAAAAGGTAACAGTCTGCTTTTTGCTTTCTTGTCACTCTGTTATGTTTTTGCAGTGTTACTGGAGTCAAAAAGTAATAATATACAGTAAATGTTTCAATACGGAGGTGTATATCATAGCCATGTAACAAAGTTATTACATTTGACTGGTATGAGAGAGGAAATATTTGGAAAGCCATTAGTTGCTCCATTTTCAAGCCATAAATCTTCCCCTGAGAGTTTTAGTGTGCAAGGAAGAAGTACTGGATACAGTTCTAGGTAGATTCTGTCTTTCGTTGATTTGGAACAAGAGAACTGTCTTTTCAGTCAAATAAGTTGTATTTGTCATCTACAGCGAAAACCACTTAATGATAGTAGGAATTTGTAGGCAGGTCCATGGTGTAATTTAATTGACCTCCTCTTCTTCAGGCTGCATGAATTTCTGCTATTCAATAAATGTACTTCAACTCTTTTTTTTCAATATAAATATAAGATACAAGGAGAAAAATAATAAGTATATTCATTTTTTATATTGGGGAAGTCAAATATAGACAGCATAGTTCTATTAAAATATAAAACATGATTAAAATTCTAATTTAAGTCATGCAGGAAAAAAATGGGGAATAATGTAAAAAGAAATCCCTAGGAAATAATTGATAAAAAGTCATGTTAATTCTAGTTTGGTTTTGTCCAGGTCCTACAAAAATGACCTCCAAAATCATGGAGTCAGTAACTTACTGCTGTCCATGATTATAAGTTGAAACTGGGGCATGTCTAATGCCTGAACTTTTAACTTTATCTTGAAGTCAATAGTGAACTTTTTCTGTCCTACAGGTTACAGTGAAATCTAAAACTTGAGGCTATGGAATGTTTAGCATCAAGAGAAATGATTCAAATAGTTGTGAAAAATAGCTGAAATTAAGTGCCACAACCATTAACTTCTCAAATATTCACTGAGAACATTGTGCCAAGTATGTGACTTGGTTACTGGTACATGGCTTCTACATGTTTGCTGTTAGTACAGATTATGATGAAATTCATCAATAAGAATTAAAAAATCCTGGAGAAGATTTAATTTTCATTCTTTATCATCCAACAAAGATAGAATCATAGAGTGGTTTGGGTTGGAAGGGACCCTAAAATCACTTAGTTCTAACTCCCCTGCTGTGGGCAGGGACATCTTCCACTAGACCAGGTTGCTCAGAGCCACATCCAACTTGGCCTTGAACACTTCCAAGGATGAGGCATCTGTGTTTTTAATTTCCTTCTTGATTGGGCTAAATTATATTTATTTAAAAAGCTGATTAAATATCACCACCACAATCTAAAAAAGTTAAAAATGGATTTGGAGACCATAACTGTCAGAAAATGCATCATTAGCAGGCTAAGTCAATCATAATACCATGGCATACTATCTTATGATCACATAAAATTTGCCTCTGACACACTATATGATAATCCTTCTTTCCTATAATTTCTGCTTTTGTTTCTCTTAGTAGAAGATATGAAAGCTAGTATAGGCACTCCTGCTGAAAAAAATTATTTCCTTCAGTTTAAAAAAAAAAAAAAGTGCTTTGTTACATTTTTTCAGTGTGTGTAGGTATAAAGACATACTAGTGTATATTATCCAAAGCAACTGTAAAGAGTAATAGACATAAATATTCCATTTGAAGGGAGCAATGTTACCAGCAGAAGGTGGAGAGGAGATAATATCTTGGCTCTGTCAATTCACTGGAATAGCCAAACCACTTGAGCTAAAAGAGAAGGGGAAGAAGCAGGTGCCAAATTGGCACATAATTGTTCTCTGTTTGAGCAAATGAGAAGTAACATCCAGAATGTGTATCCAAGAATACCCTCCCTAATAGCTCTCTAGTATCACTTCTGGTCCAGCTGCACAGCTGTGTCCGTCTCTTTTTGAAGTGGAATCATAGGTATTAATGCAATAGTTTTCCCATAGTGAGAACAAAACACGCAGAACAGCAGGGTACATTGTACAAAATGTGTTAGGAAAAAATTCAAAATTACAGTTCTTCAGTTTTTCTAGTCCCTCATAGTGGCATCCACTTAATTTCCTTAGGTATTGGTTGTCTCCCTTCTTAACTGAGGGCATAACAGGAAACTCAATCTAAGTGTTTAATTTTTTCTTGACCATTCTTAGGCACTTTTCCTGTCACTAACAAGGGTCAGTTTCTAGACAGTTGTAGAATAAAAAAGGCTTTATTCTAGTAGATTTTCTAGGATAGAACAGGACAGATTCTCATAAATCCTTTCCCCAGACTACTGGCACAATTCCTACATTTGCCTTTTTCATTATCTTCATCATATTCAAACTCAAAAGTTACAACCTAAAAGATAAAACTTTTGCCATACTATCCTTCCATGTATTTTCCTCTCCCTTTTCCTCTAAATATGCTAGTACTCTGTGCTGTAAAAAAGAAAGTATATGTTTAAAAATAATGCAACTGTATGGTCAGTAAACACTCTATTACAGTGTGAAATGTAAATTATAAGAAATCCTAATATAAGTAGTCAATGGCTCATAGGGAGTTGGCTTGTAAACGAAAATAAAAATCCGTGTATCACAGGACATTAGAAACTTCAAACTGCAGCCATCTAGATTTAACATTTTGTTTTGATTGAAAATTGTTATGAAAGTTACTTTAACGTTTGGAGATTTAGGATCAGAAGTAGATAGTATTTAACAGCAGAGTGTCATTAAACCATTAAAAATACATTCTATGAGGGCAAGAGGGACAAGACTTTCTCAAAGGAAGTGTACAATCTGATCTTCCCAGGAGAAGGTATGGGAACCAGGAAAGTTGTCTCCTGGAGTTTGCTAGGACAGCAAAACAGCAAGAAAGTCACCTGTACCAGAGAAGATGCTGTGGCATCCACTCCTGACCAAACAGGTAAAATGTAAGGCACCTAACAAAGTTTTTCAAAAGCCATGCTTCTATTGGCTTTTATGGCATGATGGGGAACTTCAGGATTCCCCCCCCCCAGGAATTCTTAAAATATGGTTCTTGTGTGTGTGTTGGGGTATTCATAAAACAAAAGTTGTCCTTAAAAGCCACATAACCAGCAGAGTCTTTGGCAAAACATTGCCCAGGCAACTTGTCTGACATTTCTGAATGTAAAGGAGGGGAGTTATGTAGATTAGAGGGGCTAAATTCAGTGTACAGTAATGGACCAGTCTTCAGCCTTTTTGCTCACACTGACAAACAGCAGAAGTTTGGATCTCAAGCTTAACTGTGAGGAGATCAGGCTAATGTGAATTATATATAGATAAGTAGATAAAGACAATATATGCAAATATATATGGTCACAGTTGCACAGCACATTCATGGATTTTTGATCTGCTGCTGCCTTTTTTCCCTCAGAGCTGAGTTTGAGTCAGTATTTTATACACATATTCAAGAGAAAGTAGCAAACCCAGAGACACTAAAAATTCTTAATGTTCCTTAAATAAGGGGAAAACATCTATTTTAAACTTTGCATTAATGATTTGGTTTCAAAAGTCATTAGCTGTAACCATGTAGAAATAAATGTGAACTTTTTTCTAACTAGCTATTAGCTGAAAATTATAATAAAGGAACTTCTGCCATGAAGCTTATTCTTAGGAGTGCATATTTGAAATAGGAAAACTTTTACACAGCAGTATTTTCTAAGTATAAAAGCAATTAACTGACAATACAGTTCTTGTAGATTTACTATCGATGTATGAAGAATGTACATGTCAGTGTACCTGTTGCAGTTATTTGCTTACTTCCAAATTAGCTATTTATAATGATTAAACAGAGTTTTATTGAACCGAAACAATCCAGAGTAAGTAATACTGAATAGATTGTTGATATACGGCTTGGTAGTACCTAGAATATTGTATATGTCAGATACACAATATCTGTATATGCTCTGTTGAAAGTAAATCATGATTGCCTTTATTTCCTCAGGAATCTGCCTTAGGAAATGGACTGCATAAATGATTACTGGTAAAAAAAGCAATCTATTTAGTAACCTGTGGAAATTATTCATTTCTGTAGCAATTTTACCTAAAGAACTATAGAGAAAAAAAAAGCGTATAATCAAATATGTAAATGGAATATATACTCATAAGTGTAACTGTATGAAAAGCTAATTCCATCAAGGTTTCTGCATCAAGCAATGTGGAAAGTACCAGCAGAATATTGGCATTTGCTTTTGGTGTGACTTTTGTGCATAATTTCAAACCCACAGAAAAATTCATATTCTTATTGTTTATAGTCAGTCATGTGGAGGAATAGAAAAAGGCAAAGCATGTTATTAACCATCCCTGTAATTTGCAGTAGTCCAAGGCAACAGCACTTAAATGTGGAGAAAATGGAATACAATAAATGGAAAGGATTCTTGCATTTATGACAGAGCTGCTGAGTAACACCTGAGGTATGATTGCATGACAAAGTGTTTGAGTTTAGTAAATACTTGCAGGCCTTAGCCTTGCAAACAAGTATATACACTTTTTTCCACCTCAGTGACTGTCTTGATCATCTTTCTTACAAAGAATAGTGTGAATGAGTGCTGAAGGACTGGACTGGAAGCAGATCATATGTGCAGATAGCTAATGATCTTGTGTAGTGATGAAAATTAGTGTTGTTTCATTATTTTGCTTTCTGTCTCTTTTCCCTGTGTTTAAAATGAAATTCAAACCCTGAAGTACCACCAGGATAAACTGTGAAATATAGTCTCTCTTTGCAAATTGAAATGTGTATCTTTTAATAATATAATTAACAAGTCTTGTGTAGTGGCTGATGTTACAGTGTCCTTAAATTCGAATATGGGTAAAAGTGAAATTACCACCCTTTTGCTGGGTACCTTTTAGTAAACTCTTCCTAAATAGTAGGATTAGATCTTAGAGATTGACCCTTGTTGTAGGTTCTATAGAAACATTAGAGAGATTTTAACCTAAAACTACTGTGCAGGTAGAAAAGATGTTGAAAGGTGAGATAAACAAGAGCATCATATTGTTAGCTACTACTTAGTAGCCCACTGATAATCATTGCATTCAATTTTAGGTTAGGAGGGCTATTCTGATAAAATGAAAGAAGAAAACAAAATAAATAAATGAAATATTGCATGTAGCCTCCTCTTACTGTTCAAAAACAGAGCAACAAACAAGCAAAAAGGAATCACCTAAGAATGGCAGGGTAGCACATCAGATTTCATCTTGATTAAATAGAAATTGAAGTTGCTATGATTTTCTGACAACCTCCATGCATGGAGCTGAAAATCTGACTGGTGCTTCTATGGAGGAATTATGCTGTTCCTGGTCGTTTTCCCTATACCTTTCTCTATAATGTAACTTCATGTTACAACTAGAAAATATAGAATTTTTCGTGTATTCTTCTAATAATCCAACAAATTAGATTATTAAAATCTTCTACTATCGTTATAATAAAGAAAAGAAAAAGACACTTTCATTATTTTAAACCACAGCCACAAATTGAAAAACCATGATATATGCAACTTAAAGAGCTCCAGGCTTTAACTTTATCTATGCTGGATGCAGCCAAATTACTATTTCTAAACTTTATGCAGCTGTCCAAGTGATAAATGCAGCTCCTGCTGAAATCCTCCACATTCAACTGCTATGGAAGAGAAGTATTCCATAGTGTCCATAGCCCTTGGATGCCCAGGCAATCAGTAGTAACAAGCCTCCATCCCCACCTGGCAAGGTCTGCTTCTAAGGGAAGAAAGGCAATTGGGAAAACAAAACAACACCTCCAGTTTTAGTGTTCGTTATTTTTATAACTATTTTCATTATTATTGTTATGTGTGGAATAATTTGAAAAAATATTTTGGCTTTATGCTTTGTTATTATGTTATTATTATGGCAACACATAATGATACACCCCAAAACCTAAAGATCTTGTTTTTTTGGGTTTTTTTTGAGAATGAAGATGATAATTATTAATCCTTTTAATGAACAAAAAAAAATACCCAAATGATAATAAGCGAAAATGTATTTGTGTGGCTGAATATTTCATTTTATATACCTGAAATAGTATTGGCAACCAACATATTTGTGACATGAACTTGATCATTATACATTTGAACACTGTGATTTTGCCTTCTTAGCCCTTGTTTTGCAGAAAGTTGAAGACAATATTCTAAACTAATAATAAAAACCCATCCCTCAGACACTGTCCTCAATATTTTTTTCTCTTTAGGAATCTCTTGGGTATCCTAAACGTGTATAAGAGTCAGTTTTTGATGGATTTTTTTTTTTATTTCATTTAATTTAGTCCAGTGCTTTTGAGCTGCAGATAAACCTCCATCATTGGAAAAAATCTGGAGAAATGAATTTGAAAATGTAGGTGTACATGACATGAAAAATATTTTCCTGTGTTTGTTCTATAGTTTCTAGTCAATAAATTCATTCTGCACCCTACCGTTTCATTCATTATGAGAAAGAATATATCATCATATTGTATTTCATTTCAGTTAATACTCTTCATTTGACTCATGTCTGGGATACAGATGTAATTCTGTAAGTTCTCTATGCCATCCTATTTCACATAATATTTTTTTAACCAGGATCGATGACTTTTATTAAAAAAACAAACTTACAACCACTCAAAAACCTGAGTGCACAGTTTACTCATGATGTAGCACAGCATAATTCTCTCAGGCATGACATGATGCCCAGCATTAGTGACAGCAACACGACATTCCCCATACATTCTCCCTCTTTACATCTGTCATCCCTACTGCGAAAAATGAATACTTGATGAGGAGAGGAGGGGGAAAGGCTGACAAATAGACAGCTCACACTGCAGAAGCTTCTTGACAAACTCTCAGAGGGGAGATGTGTCAAACCTCATGTCATGATCTGCATCAGTAGCCAATACACTGCAGACCAGAGGGGGAAAAAGTCATATCTATGGTTGTGATGGAAGATTATTGCTTTACTGTCTTTTTGCATCTTTCACTGGGATAGTGGATCCATCCAATATGCTTTATCTTGCAATTAAAAATCTAATGCTTTTGGGGAAGGTTTTTCTCCATTTTATAGATTTTTTTGTGTGTTCATTCAGTACCTAATGAAATGAAGACTGATCATATGAACCACTGATCATGTGAATAATAAAGTCCAGGGAATAGATCTGAGTTTCACAAATAAATACTCTGTAAAAGATAATTTCCAGTTTTTCTGCCAAACAGTATCTTTTGAGGCTACGGGCTAAAAGTTTTTTTCTTAAAAATGTCCTTCTACAAGGGCTAGGTGAAGAAAAATTGAGGAACTAATCATTACCATGAGAGAATCTAATTTGTTATAACTTCAGTAAATTCCCAGTCATTTTCTCCCACTGCAACTTTCTGGTTTTCTACTCCACAGCCTTACCATGAGGGTTTTAGAATTTTTAGTTCTCTGCATCATATTTGACTCTTAAGAAAAGTCTCATTTATGTGAATCCTCACAAAGAACTGAAGATACGTCTGGACTTTGTCTCCATTCTTTCCTCAACTGTTTTCACCAGAAGATGTGGAGTAAAAAAAAAGATACAATCAAACAGAGCATAATTTGTTATTTTTCTTTGCAGAAATGCTCTTCTTTTACATGAATTTAAATGCAAAATGAAAGATTTCATCACGTTTCTCATTTTTTGAAGAACAGATATGATTCAATTTTGAAACAGCTTTTCTGACAAAAGTTCAGAAAACAAGGATTCATTTAACCTCTGTGTACACTCTTTCATCACTTAAACCTGTCCTATTTGCCTGCTCCTGCTTCTTGTTCTGACATTATAGGCAATAATTAGTAATAATTCATGAGTGTTTCTCTCTCATAGGTTTACATTTATTTCGATAGATTTATTTTCTGTGGTTTGCAGGACATCCCGTCACATCTTAATAATCATTCAAAAGCAGTGCAGTATTTCTGGTTACACAACATGGTAAGCATAAAAAGGCAACCTTTTTTCATTAAGTCTACACAACAGATATTGCAAAGACATTTCTCACGGAATGTTGCTAAAGGCAAAATGCACTCTAATGGCAAACTGGGTTATTGAAACGTTAGAAAGATGCAATTACCCAGCTATGTCCTCAACCATCAACTGTTCCATGACAGGTAGCCTTGAAACTAATCAAGTCTGTGCTGATGTCGATAGAAAGATGCTGAAGGGCTATCCCAAGAAAGAATCTAGTAATAAAATAGCAATACAAGGAATATTGTAGTTATTCATTATGGTATCTGGCAAACGGTGTTTTATGATTACTTTTTACAGCCAGGAAATCAAGAACATCCAACTCCTGGAGTTATCAGAAGTGTTTCCTTTGCTGTGTTGTTGTGCTATGCATTCACAGTTCTCCCTGAAAACTTATCATCTTATTGAAACGGGCATTACTGGAGTGAGCATTTAAATTCAGACTCACATAAAAGACAATGAGCTATTTTTACAGCTATAAAAAAGGAGAATGTAAAGGAAGAAGATAATGAATCATCTGTGAAAATGAACTTGGCTGCCATGACTTCTAGTCTTGTTAATGTCACCTGTGCAGACAGAATTAAGATTGAAGATGTTGTGAAGAAAAAGAATCTTAAAGTGTTTGAGGGATTAAGGGTTTGGGTCTAGAGAATTGTGTTTGCCAACTAGCGAAATTCATATATGTGTAACTGGGGCAAAATTTACAGGTTCATGACATCCATTTCTAAAAGCCTGTACAGAACAATTCCCTTTGCATTCCTAAACAAAGTCCAGAAAGACAGCACTCAAAAAAGGTCAGAGAAGACTAGAGGGAAAGAGTGTAGAGAGTTTTGATGAGTAAGAAATACAAGCTGGAACTAAAGAGACCCACAGCTTAGGGAAGCCCCCAAACCAGAAAGTAGTCTCATCATCTGCATACCCTGGTTATCTGTGAAACCTCAACACAAATGGATTATGCAGAAATAGCAGTATGACAGCAGGTATTCAGTTTGCACCACTGGCCTTTCTATGGCACAAACCTTTGTGGCTTGATTGTGTTTTGAGTATTTTATGTGACCAAAATTCTGTTTTTCCTTATGGGTGAGAGTGAGCAGGTGCACAACTCCTAAGAGTTAGAATCCTATTCAGGTAGTTTGTTTTCCTAAGAGTATCTGGTTTTGAACATGATGAAACAATTGTTCAGGTATTTGTGAAAATGCCAATTGAATTGGGAAGCAGTTTAACCACTTCCCCAGGAGCCCAGGTGGTCCATCTGTCTGCCCAGGAAAACATGTGGGTATGGTTATAGCTGCCAATGTTGTCCAGTTCTCCATATGTCACCACGGTGTTGTTTGGGTCATTTCACTGTGCTGGGAATCCACATACCTCGAGATAAATTTATAGTCATATCAGCTGGACGCTGGCTTTGGACCTGCTATTGAAATGGGACTTAGGACTCAGTAATTTACAGCATTTTTTCCTATTGATTTGTGCAATACTTTGTTTGTTCTAAACTGTATTACCTGCAGCAGTTTATTTCCTCCTGCTTTGCAAAAAAAGCAAAACCAAAATCAAACCATAATCCAAAATAAAAAACAGCTCTAAGTGAAGTTTTCCCTGAATTCATGTGTGGTTTCATGCAGTGAAATTTCACATCTTGAAAACTACTTGCAGTTCTGGTCTCAGGGGGTTGTGGAGGCAGAGAGAAGGTACAAGAAGGTATAAGAGCAATTAGTGTGATTGAAGGGATGGAGTAACTTTACCAAGTGAGTCTGAAAGGTCTTTGTTAGGAGAGCAGAAGGCTAAGAGTGCATGTGTCTCAGGTTTATAGAATCATAAAGGTAGTAGATAAGGTGAATGCTAAACAATTATTCACCAAATCTCATGATGCTTTAGAGCTTTCAGAAAAACTGGTCAGAGTTTAATTTGAAACTCACTTTCTGGACTTGTTTGAGAGGGTGGCTGAACTGTGCTTGGCCTGAGCTGGGTTCAACAGGCAATCCCTGTGGGGAGATGAAAAACCCCCAGGGCTGCTCTTTCTACTTTCCCCTGCTGCCCTTCCCTAAGAGCAGGGGAAAGGGAGAAACTGGGTAAGAAAGCACATAAAGATAGTCCTAGATTGAGAAGAAGGAAACTCCAGCATAAATATCACAGTTCCTCATGGCAAAGACCTATGGGTGACAAGGATCTCTCACAAACTCTCCCTGCCCCTCATCTAATTTTTGGGGGAGGCTGATACTGTGAGGTGTAGGATGCAGAGGGACATCAGAAGGGTGAACATAACTCCAGGGAAGAGGGTTGGATATAAGCAAGGGCTTTTTGAAAATATAAATAATTGTAACTATCATTATTATCATTAAAGATTAACCAATTTTGATAATATGAACAACTAGAAAGCTAAAAACATTAATTGAACTGTTTATAAATTATTGGCTCCGTATACAACACCTTCCCTTTTTTCTCATTTCAGGGTATTGGGTGTGACACTACCTCTCCTCCCAAAGTCCTTCTGTGCGAAGTGAGGGAGAGTCTGGTGTTCTCTGGTTTTATCTCTCTCTGTAATGGGAGTCACATGCACTGAAGGAATAGAAGTTGTAGCTACAGACCATGTCTTTGGGTACTGTCAAAGGATTGGTACAGGTGCTCATGACTGTGGAGGTGGCCATAAAAATAGCAGTGATTCCTGTAATCCTGATGAGGAAGGTTCCAGCAGATGTATTTGATTCTTCTTGGTATAGGAAAGGGGGTGCAAGAGAAGAGCCTCTACAGGAACTGCTGTTGTGCTCAGTGGAGCCTTCACACAGAGAAAACAAGGAATCAGTCCTTCTCTCCCTGCATTTCCTGTGGGTTCTGAGGCATGTGTGGGCATGGACAAGCTAACCTAGCCTAACATGCTCCTCCCAAATAGCTGTCTCATAGGTGGTGGTACTGCTGTGACTGCTGGAGACAGTGTTGTGCTAGAATGACCAGTGATTAGGATGGTAGTGCATTTCTTATGATTTTGCTCCTCTTTGTCTTTCCTACAAATATAATCAGTGCAATATATTATAGTGTGTTATGTTCATAATGGGAGCTCAAAGGGACACCCATATACCTGCTATGATTATCTCAAAATACAGACTATGAGCTATCGTTTAACTGGCCTGGGAAAACACCTTGACCAAATAAGTGCACAAAGTCAATTACATCAGAAAAAAAAGTCTTGAAAGTCCAAAGTCTATGCTTCACTCAGTAAAGTTGCTTTCAAAAAGAAATGCAATACTTCTTGGAAAAGAAATTACTGAAAGCACTTTGCTGAAGCTTGGCAATTAAATGTACTTACTAGGAAATTTAATATATGACTTTCTAAAACTATACTTAAGCTGTCATGCTGATATAGTTTATGTACTAAAATCAGACCTCTGGCTCCCCAGCTGTTTTCATGATAATTAATTCACAATAGGTGACCTCCTTGATTTTGCAAAGTAGAGGTTCTTAAGTTCATAAGAGGAGTACTTGGATATTATTTATGTGGTCTATTAATGTTTTATTTGTTTAATTAATTAATAACTGTGACCTTTGTTTCTCCTTAGGTAAATTACTTAATAGTTATGGGATGGACACTGAGATTCTTAGTTCTATTTCTTAATTAAGTGGTTGTAACGTGCATTTGAGGAATTTTAAAGATCAGTCACATACATAAACACAGGACCACAGTCACAAGTAGATAGGCATAGTGTTTAAGATCAGGTTGGATGGAGCTCTGAGAAACCTGGGCTAGTGGGAGATGGCAGGGAGGTTGGAACTGTGTGATCTTTAAGGTCCATTCCAATTCAGGCAACTCTGTGTTTCTGTGATTCTATGATATCCACTTATATCCCTACATATAGAGAGAGACAGAAACAATGAACATACCACTTTCTTCAGGAAAATTTAGTTGATATTCTTATTTAAACAAAGTCAAATTATGGGGATCTCACTCCCAGTAATCATCTACCATGGTAAGAAAACCACTCTCCTTTTCATGTATATTTTAGCAGAGACAAAGCAAAGTATTTGAATCAGAGTGAGTTTGTAATCTATAAAAAAATTAATAGTGAAACTAACATGTAGACACCAGCAATGTTCATATTAGACATGTCATATCAACATTTATATCCATGCATTTCACAAGTGCTTCATTTTTTGATTGATTTTTTTCCATTACAGGATTTGTACATATGGTTTTTAGCTCTGTGAAAAACTAAGTCTCCTAGAAACTGATGTCTGTGAGTTGGGAGGTGGAGCTGGGTATAAAATAAATGGTCACGACTTATCAATAAGAAAGGAAGAATAAATCAGATATACACCAAATAAACAATTAGAATTAAACCATTCTAGTCTAGTGGCTGGAATACTGGTTTTATAGCTGGACAGTAAAGACATCATTTTAACACTAGCTCAGTCTCAGACAGTAAATGCTCCACCAAAGGTACTGGTCATTATACAGTTTAGAACACAGATTTATCTTCCTTCGTAAGTTATCTGTCTGTAAATAACGTCAGAAGAACCTAATATTAAGTGTTTCCCAAAAGATTATGTTTCTATGTCATTGTTTTAATAATATTAGGATAGTTTATTCTTGATGTTTTACTATTTATAATTTTCTGTTGTTTTTATGGAAATCAGTGTTCTGTATTTTTTTATCACTTCTGTGGATTTTTGGTTTGTTCTGGGTGTTTCTAATTATTTTTAAATTGTTCATAAGTGGCACTGGGACATTGTTGAATGCAGCTTCTTATCTCCTTAGAGCCTGATGGTGCCTCTTACAGACTCCTCTCTCTGTTGTTACCACGGTTTCCTTATGTTTTCATTGGTTTCCTACACATTTCTTAGTTACAGTAGGATCCATTTCAACACATTTAACCTTCAAAAATAAATCACATTTTCTTTTTTTGAACTCTAACACTGTACCTTTCAGAGAACCTTAGACTAATGGTCTGGAATTTCTTCGTAACGAATCAAATCCTTGATAAAGAGTAGAAATTCTTCAGCAGTTAAGGCATAAAAATCCTTCCAATCCTACCCAATTTTTTCCTTCTGATCTAACATTTGCAGGAACAATTTTTAAACAGCAGAGTGCATGATGTGCAGAAGAAAAACGTTTGAGATTTTGTAGGCAGTGCTGTTATCTTTTAGGTAGAATTTACAAGCAATACATAGTTCACCAAAACAGTTTTATAAAACTCTTTGTTAATACTAACCTTTCTTTCCATTTTCTATATCAAAGAGCAGCTTTGACATAGGACAAAATAATTTCTTCAAGTGGTGGAAAAGACCTAGAAAAGATCCTAGAATTACTTTATCAATTGTCTTAACAGCAGCTTAAATAATGAATCATATCTTCATGCTTCAGAAGAAGTGGCTTTATAAAATTCTAAAATTAAATATCTTTCATAATTATTATTTACTAAAGGAAAAACGCTTCCTAAGTTCATAATATGTATGAGCTCAGGTAGAGAGACTATTTGAAATTTTGTTAGGTACTTTGAGACACCTGAAGAGGTGTGAAAGTATTTTATCAAAGGCCTGAGCCAGCCAGGAGTGGGCACACAATAGGGTCTGTTTCCCCTCATTTTGATTTAAAGGCAGATCACACAGCACTTCAAAGGATCTCAGGCTTTCAGCTGCTGTGGATAAAACAAAATCAGTGACCCAGTTCTGCTCATGTGCAAGTCAGTGAGATGAGTCAGGGATTTAAAAGAAAAAAAAAGTAAATTTATTTAAAAATTCACTACTTTTTCATAGCCTAATTCTGTCGATGTATGATACAGTACACACCATAAATAGGATATATCTGGTTCAATTAAGTTGTTTCTGAGCTATGGGAAAAACTTACTCTTTTTTTTTCCCAATCTCATTCACATAAATTGGTAGAACTCTAAATTTTGTGTGTGTGCTCATTTTCTGTGTTTCCACTGACACTTTTTTTCCCCCTCGAGATAGTGCTGAAATGCACAACACAGGTCAAGCAATTTTTAGTTTCACACAGATTTTTATTTGTTTGTTTTTATTAGTCTCTCTATTTCACTGTGATTAGCACCTTCTAGTTTTAAAACAGTACATAGATGAATCCAGTGTAGCACATTCCCAATAATTGACCTATTAAAAACACTTTTAATTTTGGAAGTTAGAATGCTATCAGTTTTTAATTATACATTCTGTCTTCAAAGTGTCTGGGTCAGGTGTACTGGGGTTGTCTGTGGCAGTGGTTTCTCTTGCCAACACTCTGAGGGAGTTTAAGCTACCTTGTGCAGTCATTTTATTGAGTATGTTATAAATTGAGATATAAAAATATTGAAATAGAAAAATATCAGTATAATCAATAAGTGCTTCTCCCTCAAATATTATTGTCTTTAAAAATCTACTTCACTATCAGAGCAGTTTATGTAAAACTGTCAATCTGAGCAGTAGAGTAAATTTGGAAACCCAAGACCTAAGCTTTTACAGAAGTGTACCTCAAGCAACCATAAATGATATCTGAAAACTAAATAACAGTTAATGTCTTCCTACAGAATAAACCTTTAAACAAAATTCATGCCTATTTTCTAATGAACAAATATGATCTATAAAATTATATATAATCTCTTAGAATGTATTTACTGCTTCATGTTTGCCATCTGTCAGCACCATTGAACTGCCTGAAAATGCAACTCACAAAGAATATCCCTTAACATTTGAAGAGATTGGCATTTTAATTTGTGGAATGGGTAACATTTTCTGATTGACTTCTTATGCAAAACTATAAAAATACATCAAAAGGGAAAATGGCAATGTTTTACACAGCTATGAAAAGAGTTTAAAATTTATACCAAGCTACTGGACAAGTATTTCATATGATATTAGAAATTATTAATAAGTTTACACAATTGTTATTGATAGTGACTGTAATCAAAATGGCTCTCTGACAGAGAGAAATTTTACCTTAAGAGAAAACATACTTTAATTTTTCACTTTTCCTTCCTTCTTTTAATTTCTTCAACAGGAGTAGGCAAAGAATAAAAAACTTGAAAAAGAATTCATTTTTTTGCAAAAACATCAACAGTTTTATCTGTAATGATTTTCCCCTTCCCTTCCCTTCCCTTCCCTTCCCTTCCCTTCCCTTCCCTTCCTAATTTCTTTTATTTACCTTTCTTCTTATTTCTACAATATTTTTAATGACAATGGGTTTTTTTGTTCGTTTCTTTTTTCATGGTGCAGGTGAAAAAGATATTTTTTTTTTTTTTTGTAAACTATCACAAACAATGTTCCAATAGATTTCATTTTTTCTGCAATATGGACTGGTCTCATATAGAATGGTCTTCATACAATGTGTTTTCTCACTATATTTGTCTCCTTTGGAGCAGTTCAGACTGATTTTCAAACTCAGAAACATGATATTTAGTTTTTTTCCTTTAAAAGGAATCATTGCAGGCCATGGAGAGACCACTGGAAACAGAGTGACATTTTAAAGCTTACATTTAATTGGTTTAGCTCCACATTTCACTGTACACCATTGATTTTGCAGAGAGTCACATGCCTGTAACCTGAACTTTTCATATGAGACAGTGTTAGGGCAGAGTCATACGGAGGACTCAATTTTGAGACTGATTTAGCATTTAACTTGTTTCTGTTATTTTATGAATATTATTTTATAAGAACCTTCGCTCAGAAAAGTTCAGAAGAAGAAACATGATGTTTTTCCTCAGGCAAAACATTTGAATTATGTCATAGAACTGTTTTTGGTTAACAACAAGGTGCATTTGTAAGTTGCAGCAATAATAATATAACCCCAGTAATGATAAAATACAATGGAAGAGACTTGTGTAAATAAAAACTATATTGATGTGCCATTGTGGCTTCGAATTGCTTAAAATGAGATTGAAATGCAGAAAAAAATGAGATCTGAAGACATCTAACAGGCTGTTTTTATTCTCCAAATCTTTCCCCAGGGTGATTTTTTGGGATACTTAGCTCCACTGAGATAAAAAGTACTTTCCTTTTAGCAGGAAATGATCAGCTTTTTGTGAACTTGTGCAATTGTAGCTAAATGTTCTTAGTGTTCTCTCTGTCTGTTTTTGTTTTTCCTGATTATTATTTTCTGTTATTCAGATTTTACTTCCTAATTTTTTTCTAAATTTGATTTGCTTTATTATTATAGTAGTATTGCTTTCCACTTACAATATTACGTTTCTTCCAAATCCAAGGCAATTATATTGGTCAATAATGCTTTTTACCTATTATATTCAATGAAGAGGAGGAAATGCTTTTCACTTTGAGTAGATACATTTCAAACTACTTAAAATAATTTGGAAATGCTTACTGGCTAATGAACATGCAATCTGAATGCTGTTTTCAGCATTTTGTCATGTTTGAAAATCTGTCATTTTCAAACTAATAAGTGGCTGATCTTGCCCATATGCAAATATCTGTGCAGAGATGAAATTAATAACTAATGGTGGATTTTATCTTGATGAATTTAGTTTGCACACCTGAAGGGAGCCCACAAGAAAGATGGAGAGAGACTATTTACAAGGGCATGGAGTGACAGGACAAGGAAGAACGACCTCAAACTGAAGGAGAATAGGTTTAGATTAGATATTAGCATAAAAATATTCTCTCCTATGAGGGCGATGAGGCACTGGAACAGCTTTCCCAGAGAAGCTGTGGCTGCCCCATCCCTGGAAGTGTTGGATGGAGCTCTGAGCAACCTGGTCTAGTGGAAGCTGTTCCTGCCAATGCCAGGGTGGTTGAAACAGGACGATCTTGAAAGTCATTCTATGATTCTATACCAGAGTGATGTTTTGTACATGTTGGGAACCTACTTTCCAAAACAGTTTGAAAAATGGTAAGTGGAGTATTTGCTGCTGCTTTGATTTTTGACGATACATTCCTTATGGCATAGTTATGCTAGAAACTTTGGAAGGTTTCAAAGCTACCACAGAAATCAGTGTCAAGGTTCTCAATGGTGATAAGATGAAAATGCATAGATTTTGAACCCAAAGAAAGTAGTAAGAAAGCTGGGGAAGGTGGGGAGGAAAAAAAAAAAGAAGAAGAAGAGAAAAAAAGAAGCTGTGGAGATAGAAGCTAATTCATTGGGCAACAGAACTAGGGATGGGTCTGGATAGGAAGTCATATCAGGAGCAGCTGAGGGAGCTGGGGAGGCTCAGGGGGAACCTTATCACTCTCTACAACTGCCTGAAAGGAGGTTGTAGCCAGATAGGGGATTGGCCTCTTTTCCAGGGCAACCAGTGACAGGACAAGAAGGCCTGACTTCAAGCTGCGCCAAGGGATGTTCAGGGTTCAAGTCGGACATCAGGAAGAATTTTTTTCCCTGAAGGGTGATAAAGCATTGGAATGGCAGTGCCCAGGGAGGTCATGGAGTCACCATCCCTGAAAACATCTAAGAAATGACTGCATGTGGCACTCAGTGCTCTGGTCTGCTTGAAAAGGCGGTGATTGGTCAAGTGTTGGGCTCGATGATCTTGGAGGAAATTTCCAACCTTAATGATTCTGTGATTCCATAATTCAGCTGAGGTAGAAGGTAAGGTTTGATTTTTTCACTTTGAAGCTCTAGGGATCAGACAAAACTTGGTACTGAATTCTTAAAGCAATAATACAGTAAATCTGATATTTTAAAAAAATCTACACAGGGCCATAGTGACTGGAAGACAACACATAAAGACACAGTAGTCTGACCCATATAATCAGTAAAACTTCAGGAGAAATTTTTGAGCTTACAAATAGTTCAAGATATTGAGAAAAACTGACCACTTTACAAGACCCTGTCAAAAGCATTTTTGCAATTCTTTCTCTAAAATAGTGAAGCAGACACAGTCAAGGAAAGGGCAGCCTTTTATATTTGGAAAATATACTTTTTAGGAAAAAGAGAGAAAGAGGTTTTCTGTATGTTATATACTGAGCAAGGGGAAGGTGAGATAAGGGAATGGAAGCTTTATTAAAAGACATTATTAACACAAGAAAAGAGAAGAAAATTAAATTAATTAAATTAAAGTAGAAATGAGTACAGCTGAGAACAGCTTTGTAACCACCAGAGCAGTGAGACTTTATGAGAATTGCCTGTCACAGAACACTTTTAAAGTTAGGCTTGACCCATTTGTGCAAATGAAGGTATTACATATTTATTTCTAATAAGGAGGTAGAGGGTGGGATTCTTGGAGGTGGGGTGACAGGAAATCTATTTAAGTTCTACTTTTTAGATATCATGGAGGAACTTCTGAGTCTGCTATAGAAACTTGCTGATGTGCTGGTAAGGGAAAAAAAAAAGGAAACATATTTCTGAGAGCACTTTTTGTTTGATAAATTACTGATTTTTTTGCTTCCAAGGCTGGGATACCATAAGGGCATGGATTAAATAGAAGATCTGTAAGGTGTTAGAGAAAAAAATTACATTTTTACAGTCTCTAACAGAAAAAACTCCAAATGATTCACTGTTACTACAATAAATTTAGAGACTAGGGAATAGTAGCTGGATGGGAAGTTGTTCATTTGTTCTGGTCCTTTATGATCCAGTGTTATAAACAATTTTCACCATTTCCAAGGAAGAATTCCTGGGGGATAGGAGTGTAGTGAATACACTATACAATTATTCTTCTGTGTCCCTCTATACTAAGAGTGTGTTTGCCCTTGGATTTTACCAGAATCACTCTGAAACTGGATATAGAAGGTGAGTTCCATTTGCTTCCTTAGGTTTTTCCCATTTGATAGAAAATACTAATTTATTCATTTTTTTTTGATAGAAAATAGGTTCATTATATTCAGCCAAACTAACAGAGCTTCATAAATTATTGTCTAGCAATTCAGTAGAAATATAGTGTTGAATGGATTGTTAAGAAGACTGTTAAATTAATTCTACTGCCATTTCCAAGCCTGATTCTTTTTGAGCAGTCCAAAATTAAAATTGACAGGAAATCTGATGCCATTGAAAGTAATGACAAACATTCACGTCTTCACTAAGAAAGGTTATTGGTCAATTTTTTGGGGGAGCCTTGAATCATATATTTTAAAAGGCATCCTTTAAAGTAATTTCTCACCTCCTTTATTCTTGTGATCATCAAAACAAACACTTTTATGTTTAAGATTAAAGAAAAGTATGTTTCTGCTTAATCACTCTGAAGAGCTTTTCTTTTTAGTATTTAGGCTTTACTTTACTGAGCACAAATATTAAAGTCGAAAGTCTGAAAATCTACAGGGACTTATATGCTAAACTTCAGGCTTTAACAGCATCCAGCACCAGTTCTTTCTCATATTTTTGCAAACACAGTCAGCAGACTTGTAAGTTGCTAGTGATACATACTTGGAGTTTTACATTCCCACAAGGAATGGCTGGTAGTGAGAAGCCAAGGTTATGGATAAATGACATTAGTGTTTTCAGCTGCATTGCTCCCTGAGGATTTTCCCTGTTCCTCATGTTCAATGTCAAAAGGCAGAAAATCTTTGACTCTTGTTCTGCATATCAAAGCTGGAAAAAGAGCTGCAGATGAACTATATGTTGGCATCCTACATTGAGAAAGGCACCAACCCAGAGTGCAATTAAATGCATAGTTTATCTCATCGCTCTCACATTTAAAGTTAGGTACATTTCTGAATACCTAATAAGTAAGTACAAGGGAACTACTTCCTTGTGCATTTTAAATTTTAAACCAGATGGTTTAGTTTTATGGGAAGTTCATAATCAAGGTAGAAATCACCTGCAATTCTGCATTAATCTGATCTTTTTCCTATTAATATAAAAGGTAAACCATGAAGTTACTCTATGGGAATAATAAAACTTTTTTCATAATGAACATATAATTTCAGTATTAAATAAAATTAATAGAAAAAACATGCTAAGTAGATATGTTGAATTAATTTGGAAGTATTTTTCCCTTTCATTATGCCCATATTGCTGCCTAAATACATATTTTATGTGATTAACAAACTACTGACCTTTGCACAGATTCTTGCTGAACAATCTATTTTCATTCAACCTGTGGTAAGTGCCATTAACATTTATGGGAGTCGTGAGTACACATGGTAAAGACAGCAAAACACTTCACATTTCCTTAGTTTTGACCTCTTAAAGTATCGAGCAAGCTGCACTGAAAATTTTTTCATTGTTTCCTAGTAAAATCACAGAACAAAACACGATTTAATGATTCTGATATTAAAAATTTACAAACTAATGAAGTGTCAGCAGTGTGGGAGAAGGTTTTTTAGTATGAATCTCAACAAAGGATCATTCAAAATTCTTCCCCATATCAGAACTGGGCTTACAGTACTGAGTGTGTTTTTCTTTATGTGGTATTGAAAGGTAAAGAGTGAGGTTACCTTGTTTTCCAGAAAGAGGTGCACAATAAAACTCTTACCAGGGGAATGTGAAATACTCATTTATACATAAAATCCTGGGAAAGGTGTAATAAGCTGCATCACTGGTAGGCCAGATGTAACACTGAAAGAAAATGCCCAGTGATCCCAGCTGTGCTTGGTATTGTACAGGATATGCACCTTCACTTATTTGGCTGTAGGAAGAGCAGAAACCTAAAGGTGTGAAACTTGTCACCAGCCCTATTTTAGTTTTCAGCTTTTTCATTCACTCAAATGCCCTTCAGGTCTCTAAGACTGGAAGCTGGGTGCTGCCCATTGTTCTCTTGACACCTTTTCCTGTATATGTTCTAAAGAAGCTTCTCTTTTTCTGGGACATTTAAAAAGCTCCATGAGCTTACATTTGTTACTGCAATTGAATCCTCTATCCTTCTGCTGGTACAGGTGAACTATGTGCTTTCTTATTTGAAAATGTTTATTCTATCTTGGGAGTCCCAGAAGAAATTTTAATAGCTGACCCTTTGGACATATACTGTGACTCCAGAAGCATATTAATGTTGTTTCCACAGGAGGTCTGTAGCTTTTGGCCTCATGTGACAATACAAAAAAATAGGTTAGTTGGTTATAATTAATGTTTCTTTAACTAGGTCATCAGAGTATAAAATCTCACATCAATGGTAATTAATTGGCACTTAAGCAAATATTCAGCAATTCCCTTGTTAATCTCATAAAGGCGTCAGCTTTGTCTGTAATTATCAGAGCCAGGCTTACTCCATTCTAACAAATTTGGAAAACATAGAGCACACTGTATATTTCACTATGGATTTAATTTACTTAATAATGTAACACAGAGCAGAATTTCAAAAGGATATATAACTTTATTGTTTTTCATTTTAAATTATCATTAGTAGATCACACTTTATGACTAGATTCTATTCCAATATTCTACTAATTTCCACTACAGGCCTAAACCGTCATAAATTCTTTAAAATATAATTCAAATTGCCAGTATTGCAAACTTAGTTTTAATATATTCTAACTGATACTTAGGAGACACCAGAGAAATAACCACCCTAGTTATTATTCAGGAGTCATTACATTATGCAAAAATATACAGTTGTTATTTTTATTCATAGGACAAGAGGTAGCTTTTCTGTTTGATTTACTTTTTTTTTAATTTATTTTTTGAAGCCAGGACAGTGAACAGAAGCCAGAAATGTCATAATATTATATTAACATTAACTACTTTGCAAACTACAGTGGTGTTGAACTCATTTACCATTACTAACAGAAGGGTCACAGGACTTGGGCTGCCCTTGCCCTTGGGGGGCTATGGGGCAGCTTTCACCCCTTTCCTGGGAGTCTGGGGATAAGGGAGAATGCTGGTGTAAGAAAAAGCAAAAATTATGAAGTATAGGATTAAGGGACATTGGAAGGGTGAACACGTTACCAGGGAAAATGTGTAGATGCTAAGATTGACTTTTTAAGAAAAATAATTATATTGCACTCTTGTTGAAAATTTTCTATATATCATAATATGCATTTTTAGGCTGTTAAATCATTAATTTGACTAACAATAAATTCTTGGCTCCACATACATTTACTCTTTTCCCTTCTGCTCTTTGCAAGATAAAAGATGAATAAAAAAATGTTCTGCGTGCTTCACTGGATTGTGTTTTCAAGAAGATGTAGAATTTCTCTGCCACTTATACTATGTAAGATAACGTTGGCACATGGTAAAAAAATAGTCACAGAGGCACCAGTGCATTGAGAAATCCCACTGAAATGCTTGGTCAGTGTCTTTTAAGGAAATGACTGAATTAAAAAATAGTTTGTATGACAAACTGAGGTGATACTCTCAGTGATGTGATGATACCATTAAGAAAAGGGACAAACACCTCTTTGGAAAAGAACAACATTAATTCTGGTAGTAGGCTTGATTTTTAACCAAGTATTGAGGATTAAATTGCTGTAATGTGGCCTCTGAGTGTCATTTGAGATTCTGTAATGTACAGTGCCTGGTGTACAGCAGCTGGTACAGAAGAGCCCAGGCCTGCTGTAAACATCTGTGGTGGACATATCCCAAAACTCCAGGCCAGCTCAGGGATTACGTGTTCTAGTTTGGTAGCTAAACCCCACAGAGTTTTTGTCAGGGTAACAAAGGCAGCGCTTGGTTTAAAATAGTTAATGAAGAGTCCTGAGGGCCCCAGGACAACATCTTCCTGGACACATTATTTCTCAATAAGACCCATATTGGGTTTAAAAATGTTTAGAAGTCGTTCTTTGTTCAAATCATTCAGTCTCTGGAGAGACTAGAAACAATCTTCAGAGGGAACAGTTTAGGCTGAGAAAGGATACCCAGAAGAGGAACTATCAAGTGTATCAAGTGAATGCTGTCTTTCAATGCTTTTTTTACCATAGTGTCCACTGAGCTAACAGAGCTCTTCACATAATTAAATATTCCAGTACCTCTGGTAAGCAGCCAAACTCTTCTATTCTTCATAAATTTGCTATGACTCAGGGGCATCCAGCGAGGTTTATGGCATGAGAAACTGTGGATGAGTGTTTTTTCCAGCTGTATGACCACACAGTATATTAATACTAATGAAGTCTCTCAGATGCATCCTGCTGATGCAAATCCAGAGGGATACAATACCTTCTTTAAGTCTGACAGTAGTATGAGTTATTTAATTACATCAGAACGTTATTTAATAATATCAGAACCGCAGTAAAGCCCACATATCCTTGCTGGTAGTCACAATTGCAGTGAAGAAGTTGAAAATGTTTTTTGAAATTTTAAATGCTTTTGTAAAATGCTTTTTTTTTTTTTTATTTATAAAGACACAGTTTGCATTTTTGAGCATGTAGTTTATCCTCTGTATAAATGCATAATTTACTGAATTACTAGGAGCATCCAGTCACCATGAAGTTTACACAGATTTTCTAAACCTGTTTATCCCCTAAACTTGTCTGCTTTAGTTCTTTGGTAAAATCTACAGGCACCAACAGGTAGAATATTTGACTTAATTTATTTATTAGATTAAAAATGGGGTTGGAACACATCTTTGGGACACATATCTTTGATATTATGAATGTCTCCTGGGTTTGGCTGACTAGAACTGATTTTTTTCAGAGGTACTGAAAAGGAATTGTTAGGCAAAAAGCATCAGATATTTGCATCTGAAAGACAGTTTCTTAGGTGGTAATTCATGCCTATAAGTCAACAGCTTAATGTTTTTAAGTTTCCAGTATATACTTAAGGCTTATCAGCTTAGTGGATTATTAAAAAGTCAGTTAATATCACAGACCAGCTTAGGATAGAACCCAAAACAAAAAAAGAAAAAAAAAAAAGGAAAGAACAGTCATGCACTAGATTTTACTTACACAAAAAACATGTACATCTGAGATTTACATTTTAAAATAAGGTCATGCTTTGCCACACATTTCCATGAAATTTAACATCAAACTTACCCATATATATGCACAGAATATCACAATGTGGTTTTCTCTTTTTTTTTTTTTTTCAAAGAAAACTATACAAGCTTTGAAGTACATAAAAATCCCATTTAGCATGGGGAGATGAAAGTATCCATGAGTAAGTACACAGAACTTGTAAATCTGGTATTTAGAAAAAAACACACTTCACTGTCTAGGCATTAATCAATCAGTGTGCAAGACCTTCCTGGGGTAAAGGAAGAAGGAGGATAGAAAGCACTTTGATTAGTTAGAGAAATGTACTGGTTTTAAAAACTAGTTAATAATAAAACAGCATTAAGGATGAAGAAAAATTATTTTAAGGCATCTGAGGACAGGCAGAATCTTCTGTTAATATTCACTCATATTTAAAACAAATTTTCAGTCAAGACATCTGCAGAAACCATAAGCTCAGCTGCCAGAGAGGAGACTTGGTGTTTCAGTCCCATCAGCTCCTTTCCCACAGCCTTACTTATGGTGGTCTGCATTCATGTTTGCAGTTTATTTGAACAGCAGAAGCTGTAAGCTTTTTCCTTTTTCCTCCTGATTTTTCTGTTTGTATAGAACCAGACTGAAGGATTCTTTGATTGTAGGAAATGTATATTCATCACTGGCACAGGTTTCCCAGAGAAGCTGTGCCTGCCCAATCCCTGGAAGTGTTCAAGACCAGGTTGGATGGGGCAACCTGGTCCAGTGGAAGGTGTCCCTGCCCATGGCAGGCGGATTGGAACATGATGACCTTCAAGGTCCCATCCAAGACAACCCTTTCTATGAGTCCATGATTTTACAGTCAGTCTCTGGTTTGTATTAGCTGCATGTCCTCGGGTCATACTCCTGTTTTCTAGAAGTTATGGTCTCGTGGGGTTCTTTACTTAGGCATAGAAATGACGAGAGAACAAATACACTGTCAGTCATGAGACATAATCTTTTCTTTCCTTTTGAATATTTATGTGAACAGAACTTTGTTGTAAATGTAGTTATAACTCTTATAAAAGAAGACTTAATATTTACATACCACCAGAAGTCACTTTGGGGATAAGATGAATACTGCTACAATTTTTATCTTTAGAAAATAATTTTTTACAAGGGCGAAAACTTGCTTTGAATTTGGTGGGTTTTTTTCTTCTGACAGAATTACTTTGATACAGGCATTTCTAATAATCTATTACTTTGAAAACTTGCTTCAAGTATGGTGGGACTTTTTTTCTTCTGACAGAATTACTTTGATACAGGCCTTTCTAATAATCTACTGCTTTGAAAACACCAGTTAGTCTTCATGCAATATTACGGAAACTGCCTACACACCTATATTTTGGTACTACCCAAGCTATTTTGCCAAATGTTTACAATTCATAATGTTAAAGGATGTTGAGGTGTCATTAAGAATAACATAAAGGTAAGTTAATAAAATTATTTAAAGTACAGAAAACCCCTTGCTACTAACATAGATAACAGTACAGTAAAACTTTGATTTCAGTAGATGAACACGTAGAGTACATGCTCAAATTTGGGATTAGCAAAACCTATCACCAAGCTATTTTCACTAATAGTGACTGTGAATCATTTGGATTGTTCACAAGTGTAGTCATGTATATTTAAATGTGTCTACACTGAGGACTGCATTTGCTGTAGAGACATGAGAATTAGATTTCCTCAGGTGGCCAGAACCACTCCTGTTCTGACAGCCTGGAGCTCAGGGTGGTTTCGTTTACACAGATTTCTGACAGACATGAATCGACCTGCAGGAAGGTGTGTTGTCTATCCTGCTTTGCATATTGCATGTATATAGTGTGCAGTATAAGTTAAATAATAGCTATTTTGTGATATATGTGTGTGAAGAAGTTAATAAATGTTTTAATGACAAAGAAACAGAGAAGCAAAATGGATGAGGAAAGGAATGGAATAGGATTCAATTTCTTACAGTGGATGTCCTTCAACCCTTTAAAAAGAACTAGAGCAAGCCCGATGCCATATGTTTCTGTTTAAGAAAGCTTTTAGCATCGTATCTATCTCACACTGTCCCTCTGGGACAATGGTGACTTTAACAATGTACAGTTTAGCTATTTAAAGGAGCACTAGCCTTGAATAAATGGAATGGGATACCAATGAAAGAGTCATCATAATTTCTTTATCTTTCAGTAAGGTATTGAACGTCATGCAAATTTTATAGTGCAAAATATATATATATATCTATCTATGTTTTCAATATGACTTCTAAGAGGAGGCAATTTCTCAACATTTTCTATTTTTTTCACTCATATAAATTTTATTGCAATGCTAATATTGGAATTTAACTTAAGTAATCAGTTGAAGTACAATAATTAATATGTTGTTTTTCCCTGTATGTAAATACTTTATACATAAAGAGATATATATAGAGCATAAATATATGACATATATGTTACATATATATACCATACTAAAAAGATATGGAAAATTTGCTTAGCCATTCCATTCTTCTGGCTTCAACTGAAAACAGATCATATAGGTACATTCTCTGGTGTGAGGGCTGTTAAAATGGCCTGGGGAAAAAAAAAAAAAAAACAAACCAAAACACAGTAAAACCAAACATCACTAATAAGCAACTTCTGTGTGAATTCCCAGTCCTTTTTTATATAAATCAAGAAGTTGACCTAAATTTATTATTTTAATTTACTCAACATTTACCTGCTTAAGCCAGAACTAAAGAAAACTACCATTATGAAGCTTATGCTTTCTGAAACTCAAATTTAATCTGACTTCATTTTGAATTCAGGATGAACACTCCTGTCTCCCTGCCTCTATTCTCACCATTGACTCTGTCTTCCTGGTCTGTGTCATTGCTGAACTATTTCATTTTCACTGTCATTGCTCTCCCCCCTTGAGAGGTGTGCCTGGGATTACCTGTGGGTAGACCAGTCTCTTGAGCTGTCGATTCCACAGCAATTGCTTATAGGAGGTGTGAATAAATTCTGAACAATGCCTGTGGGCCCTGGCTGAGGCACAAAGACTAAAAAAAAACCACCACGGTTTCTGTAAAAACACATAAATGTTGTACCAGCATTAACACTGTTGCCACTGTGTCACATTAAACACTGGGTTAAGTGATGATCTTTTGTAAATGAACTGTGTAAATGCTAATGGCCAGATCTTCAACAAATGTATTTGTAAAGGTATTCACTGTACCTATCACTGCCTTGGGAAGGTGCTTGGTCAGGTGGGACATCAACAGGCTTTTATGATTTCTCTGAATCCCACGCAGGTAGCTGAAAACCTCTGAAGTAATTCTTTATATTTCACCTTTGGGCCTTAAGCGAGCAAGATGTTTACACAGATATTTAATCTGAAGCATCTTTAGAATGCCACTAGCTTCACTGGGATTTCTCATTTGCTTGTAATTTAGGCATGAATGTGAAGCACTAAATGAAGGATTGATTAAAAAACAGCTTTAAAATATGGTTCCTTAATAAAAAAATCTCTGCAGTAGAAAAATCCTATAGTTCCAACACAAAAAACATAAGTGTTATTATGTGGGAATTCCTGTACAAGGAATTATCTTTAAGGGATAAATCTTACTGCGTGTCTTCCATCTATATAATTATCACTGACAAATGATTTTCAATGTAAGGTCTAAAATGGATGATGTTTTAAAACATTTCATTCTATGTGCTTTCTCATGGGAGAGCTAAACCTTACTCCTAAAAAAAGGCAGCTTTTGAAATTTGCATGCAGCAGCAGTCACTTTTCCAGTTCTCAGATGTCCTTCATTGAGAGGAATATTTCATATATTTCCATATTATATACTGACACAGTATCTAAACCCCTCGTGAGCCTGGAACAGCTCTCCTAGGACTTGAGAGCTATGTTTAATTTCAGCACATACAACTGAGTCTCACAGAAGAGGAAGGTGATTATGGAATCATAGACAGGCTTGGGTTGGGAGGGACATTATAGATAATTCCAACCCTCCTGATGTGGGAAGGGACACCACCCAGTAGATGAGGTTGATCCCTTGAGAAAAATCTGTGGTGAAGAGTGAAAAACTGTAAAGCAAAAGAAAGTAACCTCTGTAGTGAGAGACTACAAAATTATTTTTCTGCTTTTTTGAAAGTAAAGAAACCTCATTGAACTACTGAGGATAAGACAGATCTAATGAAGAACCAAGGAATGACTTTTGTTATTAGATGCTATTTCAATTATCTTTATCATTTTAAAATGTCAAAAATAACACGTGACTTGATGAGAATGTAGAAAAAAATCTGTAACCAATGTAAATGTGCTCCATCATGTGAGGAAAGTACATTCTCTGTATGGTATACATTTTATTCTGATAAAATTCATATGATATAAAAAAAAAGAACAGTTGGAGGCTTTGAAAAGTTTTTCCAGACTTTATATAGTCTACCCTTATTAAAACTGTTAGAATGTTTTACTTTTATAATTCAATATTTGAGAGTTTTAAAAAAGCTATTCAAAGATAAAGGAGAACAGGAAAGATATGAGAAAACAAAAATTGTCATGGTCATACCTTCTTGAAATTAATCACATTAAATACAGTTTTGGTAATGTATAACAAACAAAAAAAAGTTTGCTTGAAATTCCTGACGTGAAATTCATTGGTCCTACCCAGGCTAGGAAATCTATTTAATTTGAGAGGTCTAGATTGAGAAATCTGGATAATAGTCCCAGTGAGATCCCAACACTCTTGTTTCTGCACAAAAGTGAACTGAGGAAATTTCAAACAGGGCTCTGTTGTGCTCCAGCAAGGATGTTTTTAACAGTGATTTCAAAAAAACCCCATAAATTCATCCTCAAATAAAACAACTGAAAGCACTACTACATGTCAGTCATCTGGTGAGATGTAGTAGATGCTGACAGAATTCAAATCAGGGAAAACAGATACCTCTGTGTGGTTTTGAAGATGCTTTAAATAAGAAGTACTGATTCAACGCTAGTTCCCTGGAGTTGTGGAAAGTTCTCCTTTGGCAAGCTCTATTTTCTCTGGGATCCCCCATTACTCTATTCAGAGGCAGGAGGGATTAAATTAAACACAGACAGAACCCATCAGTTGTCAAGCAGGGCTATAAATAGCATCCTTTATCCTGGCTTGTAATTTTATGACTGCATAGCCTTAAAAGACAGGTACTCTATTTTACAAGGCTATAAGAGATGGACAGTTCTAAGTCTGGACCCTGGCTGAAGTGGAATACCATGTAATTTTCCAGTATTTTCTGTCCCTTTTATGGCATCATAGGTCTACATTCAGTGCAGCTATATATCCATATATGTAAATTAGATATCTCACATATACTAATATCAAATATCACGTTCACCAGAACTGTTGATCGTTAGTTTTTATAAAAACCTTAAAGATTGAGATGAAGAAAAAAGAAACTGAAAGGCAAGCTTAGTGCTAAAGTATTACTGTTGAGTAGTTAAAATAGTATATACTGTTTGTCACATAGAGTCATATAAAGTGTAGTATTTTGTAGACTTTATATATTATGTTATTTATTAGATTATATATAATATTTCTTTGCATATTTATAATATTTTTATTTAAATTATGCTTGCATAAAATGTATTTATTGCCATATTTTATTTTATATATTTATTTATTTTATATATTGTATATACATTTGATATTATTTTATATTATAATTTAAAGGTGTAGTGATAGATTTATTTAACAGGGACCATTTTTTGGGAAGACATTCATGACTGTTGTTATAATTCTGATAGACAACAGTATTGTGTGAATCTTTATCAAAAACATATTTTATTAGGCATATACAGGTAAAGTTTACCTTAAATATAGCCTAGGGTTACTTATGTGAATATAAACTACTTTATTTTCCCAACATATTCAAAACTGTGACCATTCCATGTTTCCAATACTCTCACTTAGTGGTCCTAGCAGCTGGTTCAGTGTATCTGCTTTCTTCTCTTCTTCTAAAGACATTGTATACTCCTGATGAATGATTTTTTTTTTTAAAAAATGCACTTTCAAGGCTCGTGCTGTAGATTTTATGGCTTTAATGGCCAACTGTTCAGAAATCATTAAAACGAAAAACTAGCTAGTGTTTATAAAGTACTGGTTTTTTCCTTTTTGACTTCTCTTGCTGTCAACACAGCTGGTGGCATTTCATTTTTTTTAATAACTTCAGTCTTCTGGTGAGTTCTGTGGCTGATTCATTGCTGCAAAGCAGGCTACTCAATTCAGGCTGCTTTGAATTGTAGCAGGGTTTCTTCCTTTGATCTCAGTGTATTCTGTATAAGACCTTTTGTTTTTGTCTAGAAATATAAACCAAAGCTTTTGTCCTCCATTTCAACAGAAAATAAATGCTTTCTTGAGAACTTTATTTCCATAACAAAAATCCTGTATATTTATTTTAAATTCTAAAAAACAGAAATAAATGGTGAACAGCTTTTTCTTCAGTGTTACAATGGTCAAACACTCATCTACACTCTCAGTGCTGAACTTATGGACATATGCACATCACTATTTCTTAAATATCAAAAAAGATAGAATTTGCCAAATTTTGAAACCAAACACTGTGATATCTGTGTTTTAAGTCAAGGATATTCCCTGTATTCCATGAATGAAGTGTAGTCTCAGTTAGTTGATTCATGTTGGAATATGTACAGATATAAAACAACCACTTTCAAGCCCTTCTTCTTTCCTTCAGCAGTGGTTTCCTTAACTTTAGTAACAAGCTGAGCCAATTGAGCAGCTTGGATTTTTCTCCCATCATAAATCTGTGGTTGCTGTAATTTTTGCATTGGTTTATTATCTGCAAACAAACCCATCAATACAAGCTCTTCAGAGGGTCAAAAGCAGCTGCAAAGGTTTTACAACAGAGACAGTAGGGATGACTGCTGAAGACAGATAATACTGAAAGGACTGTACATTTCCGGAGTTCTGCAAGATCTAAATTTATTCCTCAGGAGAACAAAGAGAGCAAACTCATCTGAAAAGCTCTGAAAGTCTTTAGCATAATATATTGTAAGTTAGGGTTTTTTACCTTCTATGCCTTGCCTGCTCTTGAACACCTGGCATAAATACTTGCTATTTGTTTTCCACCTCTCCAGATATTGAAATCATACGCTTACATAGAAAAATAAGGACTCATCCAGGAAGTTTCACAAATGAAACAATAAGGACTATTTTAGGATAAATTGAATATACAAGAAAATTTAAAAAATTATCATACCTCTACTTAGTTTCATGAGTCAGTTGCAAGGCTTTCAAACTAATTCTTTCCTGCACCAATTTGCCAAATTTTGAGTAGTTTTCTCCTGATCAGCTAACTAACTTATTGTTAAGGAAATTGTCCAATATTCTCATTAGTGGTGATATGCTTGATTTTTTTAAAATGAGGTTTAAGTGTCTATATTTGTATAATAGAATCATAGAATGGCCTGGATTGGAAGGAATCTTAAAGCTCATCTTGTTCCAGCCCCCTACCATTGACAGGGACACCTTTCACTGGACCAGGTTGCTCAAAGTCCTGTCCAGCCTTGAGCACTTCCAGGGATGAGGCATCCACAGCTTCTCTGGGCAACTTGTGCCAGTGCCTCACCACTCTCACAGGGAAGAATTTTTTCCTAATATTTAATCTAAACCTAATCTCTTTCAGTTTGAAGCCATTCCCTCTTGTCCTGTCCCTCCAAGCCCTTATAAATAGTCCCTCTCCATCTTTTCCTGTAGGTTCCCTTCAGGTACTGGAAGGCCATAATTAGGTCACTCCAAAGCCTTCTCTTTTCCTGGCTGAACAATCCCAATTCTCTCAACCTTTCTTTATAGCAGAGGTGCTCCATCGCACTAATCATCTATATGGCCTCTGGACTCACTTTAACAGACTGATGTCCTTCCTATCACATCTGAGTAATCTCACCTTGGGAGGCACTGAGGTTTACCAGCAGAACAGTTATGTTATGTGCCAGCACATTCATTAAAGCTTCTTATGGTGGAAAAAAGCCTAGTGTTTAAAGCAGGATGTAAATGTCCACCAACAGATTTAAGAAATTATGTTTCTTAGATGAAATGCCTTTATCAGAGCTGGAGAACAGTGAGGAGAGAGGTAAATGTTTCCAGAGAATCTGAAGTAACATCAGAAATGCAAGGGGACGAGCAAAGCAGCACAAATTTATACACTGATGATCATTTGACAACAAACAACTGGGGCTGGAATTTTGAAATATACATAGGGCAATTAGGGACCTAAACTTACAGGGGAATACTTTCGGAGAGGAACTACTTTTTGTTTTTAAAATAATTTAGTGAATTTAAAGGATACAGTAGTCAGATCTCCAGCATCTAAATTGAAAACTGTACATTTTCTCTGCACAGTGACAACTTTTTCTAAGTCATATGTGAACTCTTTTGGAACTTTTGCTTTTGGTTTAGAATTTCTCTAACTACTTACAAAATTTATAGCGATATTTCTGCTGTTTTTTTTATTGTGAAATTTAGTGAATATTGACTGGCTTTACATGATTCTGAGACTTAATATGGAACAGCTATATACAAGCTAAAGGTACTACTAAATATGAGATCAAAATACACAGTGTATACCTCCAATTGTTTTTCATTCTAAACTGCAGAAGTATTTGTGGTTGGTTGAAATTTATTATGAATTTTTCCAACTTATAATGAAATTGTCATAAATACTGCAAATGGGAGTTAGTTTAATCTCAGCATTCAGAGTGCTCAAAAGCCTAGAAAACCTATCAACCTTAGGAAGTTTATTGGATGGTACACGAAACACTTGTCACTACCAGGAAGCTACCAGGCTCCCAGTATCGCATCCAGAGTCTTAAGGGAACAAAGACATTTAAGAAAAAATATCACTTCTGCGGTGTGTATGCAAGACGGTGAAATATTTTCTTTGTTCTGAATTGATCAGAATATAGACACATCTTAGCAGAGGAAGAAAATCATTTATCTGTTAAGGAAAAAAATTAAGAAGCAAAGAAACAAAAATCCCAACTAAATAAAAGAACTGTCTTTAACTTATATGACAGATTTCCTATTGAATTCACTCAGCTGTAATGTAGATGTACCGTTGTTTGGTCAAATGTCCTGCCAGAGAATTCAAACATACAGGGAAAGAATGGATATAGTTTTGCTTGTTCCTTAATACATTGGAAGTACTGTTCCTCTTTTTATGTGCTTTGTGCAGCAAGTTGCTGTCTTTGCTATGGGTGAGTGAGTCACTAATTAAATGTAGGACTAGAACATCAGCCAGCAACCCAACCTTGCTCATGAAATCACTAGAGTAGCGAAGGATCTGGTGCGTTATTGTTATGCACTGCTACTGTATTATCTGTAGTTACTGTAATAAACAGACTGGGAGGATGTTTTACCCCTCTGTTGTGTTATCCTTATATTCAGTCCAGCTCTTGGTAGCTGAAAATATTAAGAAAAAAAATCATGTAATGACTTGACCGATGAATAGGGGAATTGAAGCGTGTAAGTGAAAGTACCTGACATACACCTGGAGAGAATTAATCAACCGAAAGCAATGCCAAGTAGGATATTATATGTTTGCAAAGTACATACTCAAAATGAAGTGCATGCTTTATTAGGAGGCTATGATTCAAATGTTTAGTTTGATCCCTTATTATTGATGCTTACATCAAACATAATTTTTTCCCTTCAATTAATCTCTTCTCCCTGAAATCCATCTATTATTAGGCCATAATTTTCACTTCTGATTTTATTCTAATAAATATTGGTTCACTTTAGTCCTTGTGTTGGTGACTTTGTAAGCTCATACTGCTAATGTAGGTTAATAGTGCAATATATTTAATAGAGTTTCACTGAACTCTTACTTGTACAGCTAATGCTGAATATTACAAACTTTTGAGTTAAGTGAATATTGACCAAATACATACATTATTTTTATTATACTTTTGACATATACGAAAACAAAACTTTGACTGAGAGCTTGAATGTGTCAGAAGCCAGGAGTAGAACAATCTCTGCTGAAAGAGGAGAGGAAATTGTGAGGGGATGGAAGAGATCTGGGAAAGAGCCAGGAGATGTAAGGGAGGATGCAACAATCCTCGAAGGCTCCAAGGGAGATAGAATTAGAAGAAGCAATTGTAGAAGGGAAGAAAAAGAATAATCTGGTTCAAGGACAGCAATGTTTCAAGGCTTTAGAGGAAGAAATGAAGATTAAAATTTGTGAGCTAGGTAGGACGATAAAGAAAAGGAAGAGCAGGGGAAGAAAAACTGTTATATATGAAAATTGGTTTATTTGTAATTGTGAAATTTATTGCTATTGTTTTAGTAGCACTACTGAAAAAATAACCTGACAAAATATATGAGCTTTGTTCTTGGACTGGATGGATTCTAAGTATATTGATATTATCGTATGATATGATAACAAATAAAACAGTACACACATTCAGTTGAAATTTCTTTCTCGGGAAAAGTGATTATTACTCAATCCCCTCAAATGTAAAATACTCATGTCCATATATTAAAACAAACTTAATGCCAAGTGTCAAGTTACCAATACTGCTTACTGCTAACGTTATCCATGCAATAACTTTGGCACTGCACTGTATTCTCTACTGTGGAAAGTTTATTCAGCCCTGGTTAACTATTTGCTGAGGCAACAGAGGAAAATTCAAACTATAAAATCTTCAAATTAAAAATTATGGAGAGAATTACTCAAGATATCTGTAAACATCTCTCCTATGAAAACAGACTGAGAGAGTTGGTGTTGTTCATCCTGGAGAAGAGAAGGTTCTGGGGAGACTTTTTGGGGCCTCTCAGTACTTGAAGGGTACCCAAAAGTAAGATCGGAAAAGGATCTATTGTGACAGGACAAGGGGTAAAGATTTTAAACTAAAAGAGGGTTGATTTAGACTAGACATAAGGAAGAAGTTTTTTACAATGAGGGTGGTGAGACACTGGTAGATGCCCCATCCCTGGAAACATTCAAGGTCAGGTTGGATGGGGCTCTGAGCAACCTGATCTGGTTGAAGATGTCCCTGCTCATTGCAGGGATGTTGGACTGGGTGACCTTTAAAGGTCCCTTCCATGCCAAACTGTTCTATGATTCTATAAAATCCAAAATTTGCCAAAGGATTTAGAAGCATCACTTCCTCTGTAATCAGGGGAAATTAGTTACAGAGCTGCTTTTGTCTGTGCCTTTATAAATATTTAATCGTCTAAGCAAAACTTTTGATGAAAAAATCAAGGAAAGGAGCAAGCCTATAGAAATAAAAATCTAATAATTTTCATTATGAATGAAGAATTTCATTCAAGGAAGAAGCAAGTCCCTTTCTTGGGATATTAACTAACAATAGCTTTTTGAAAGGTTTTGATTTGTTTAAGACCATGCTTCTTTCCTTTGCCTTTGTTGCTACTTGCTCAACACTTATGACCTTGTCTACCTACAGATACTATACCCATTAAATCCTGTTATTACAGTCTTTATTCAGCCTCATCAACTTCTCCAAATAGAGTTGAGAGAGCAGGAGAGGGAAGAAATATGAAAGTAGATTTAATAGGGATAGATAGTGATTCACAGTGTTTCATAGATACCATTAAGATAACAAATAATATATTCTCAATGAATAAATAGGGTTTTATAAAAGCCTTCCAGCTTGCTCCTGGTGATAGCTTTTAAAGTTTCAAGAGCTAAAGCTTACATTTTCTTCAGTCAAGGTTGTACTTTGCAGTCATAGGGACATTAATGTTCTAAGGACCCCACTGAATGAAAGTCAGTCGTCTTTCATATTCAGTGAATATATCTTTCTCAGCTCATTAATTGAGAAGAGATTGTGATTTTTATGAACTTGTTCTGTTTGGTATTGTTCACTGGATGTTTTCGTGTGACCCTGCTGATTCCAGTAAACACCCTTCACTATAGGATTGTGTGGGCATAACTGAGGAAATGTCGATATAGCAAGTCAAATACAATTGGTATTTGTTAAATGAATGAAATTTTGTGCCCCTTTTGACACCTGAGATGTATTGAAGCTACACTGCAACCAGTAAAGTAACTTTGCTCTACTTTTGTAGTGCTCATATGCTTGATATTGTGTAGACCCCCATCAAAATTCAAGACAAACTCCCTCAGTAGAGGAAAATTCAGAAATATGTGTTATGTGGGAATTCTATAATTTATGTTCAAAATCTCCATCTTTTTCCTACCTCTTTTCTGTGTTTAGACATCCTACCAATGAATAGATTAAGGAATAGCCACACCACCTGCATTAACATCCAATGTGGATGCTGAGATTTCTTTTCAGCTCCATTTCCCCTCATCCTCTTTGTGTTACAGTACCACTACCTGTCTCTTGACGGTATTGTTTTTCTACTGACCGTGTAGGCTTCTTTAGCCCTTTCAGTGAGGAAGTGGGGGAAGGTTGTATTCCCCCATTGGTCTCAAATAGTTCCCCAGAAGAAAAGTCTCCCAGCACAGAAAGGCTGTTAGTACAAAACCAGGGCGCAGAGCCATTTTTTGTATTAGTATGTTCCTGAGACTAGCAAAATAAAGTGATAAGTGATGCAATGTAATGCAATGTGTATATACATATATATACATGGCTGTCTCTCTCTTGCCTCATGTTGGGCACCAAAAAGGACTGTGGTGGGTTCACCTTGGCTGAACGTCAGGTGCCCACCCAGCCACTCTATCCCTTCCCTTCCCAGCCGGACAGGGGACAGAGTAATGTGGGAAAAGAAAACAACACAAATTGTGGATTGTGATAAGGCAGTTTATATTTACTGAAAAAAGAAAAGTAGAAGCTAGCAGTTAATCTCTACTTTCCATAAGCAGCTATGGTTGGCCACTTCTCTGAGCATCAGGGCTCCAGCATGTATGATTGTTGTCAACAGGCAGCCATCAGAGACAATGAATACCTCCAGTCCAGCTCCTCTCATCAGCTTTTATATCTGGGTTGACGTTATATGGTCTGTAATATCCCCTTGGTCAGTGTGGGCCAGCTGGTTACTCATGTCCCCTCCCAGGATCTCGTCCTCGACTGAAGAAGGAATGTTACAGTGCTGTGCTCAGCAGTAGCCAAAACATGGGTGTGTTATCAACACTCCTCTAGCTACCGATGTAAAGCGGGGCACTGTGAGGGCTACTGTGGGCAAATAAATTCTGACTCACCACAGGGGGTTAATAATCTGAGCCCCCATATTATTACAATGGGCTTTATACAGGATTTAAGAAAAGTCTACAATGAATTCTTGTAGTTAACCTATTTTTCCTTTTTTGTTTGTTTGTTTGGGTTTGTGTGTATGTGGTTGGTTTTGGGTTTGGGGGTTTTTGGTTGGTTGGTTGGTTTTGGTTTGTTTTTTTTCCTGCTTTCCTAGAATCAACCATTGGAGAGATTTCTTTTCTTTGTAGAGTCTAAGAAACATCATTACTCATAGCTGATACAGTCCTTTAAGGGGTCTTTTATTGCAAAATAAACACTTGAAATATGCTCCCGGATGTGAGGAATGGTCTGGATGGCAACAGTTTATAGTGACAATGCAATCAATTGTAGGTATTAGTTTTTACTATAGCAACAATTTGTCATTCTCTTTGTCAAAATGAAGTTTGACTTATCTTTCTGATCAACAGGACTAGGAATACCAAGGTCAGAGAAGACTGGAGAAATTTAGAAAGTGTCTGGGTATTTGTAAGTTTCTCTCCAAATTTACCTTTTTAATACTTTATATAAACCAGTGATTAAAAAGAAATGAAACTTTCCAGAGACTTAATTCAGCTGACTCATTTTGGAGAAGTCTAATAACAATAATTCAAATGGTTTTGGTTAGGATATATTTAAACCTTTCCAAAGGCTACCTAAATCACTTTGCTAGTCCATCTTTTAAAAGCCATACATCGTACTTTGCATGAAAAAGGTCAGAACAAAGCCTTTAATTCTCTCATGAAATATTTTTTTCCAATACAACAGTATTTCCCCAGGTGTTATGTAGCTATGTCTCATTGAGAAGGCAGCAAGTGAGCTTGTTTGTCATTTTTTTCATCAATAATGAAGAATATTTCTACTGATCTGGTTCATAAGAACTTTTTGAACGCATACAAGAATTTTTTCTAGATTGCACGATGCAAGAAAACAAACAGCATCAGTAGAGTAACTTATCCTTGCATTCCACAGAAGCCAGGATAAGGATTTGATATTTTGAATCCTGTCACACTGATGGAGTGAGTCTCCAGTTGTCTTTTGTTGACCTTCATAGGATAAAATGGAAATCCATGCAGTTTTGTGGACATATTAACAGTGAAGGGACATGTAAAAACCACTGATATTAAAACTATTTCATTGTGTTTTTTTAAAAAGAAATAGTTAATCTAAGGAAAGTAAAATCCATAAAGCAGTATATCAGAATACTGGTTGACAGCTGGGCACAAAATATCGTAGTAAACAATTAAAAAAATCAGTAATAATATACATGGAAAAGACTATTGCCCTTTCTTGTTGGAGAAGTTTGAATTTTTAAAGAATATATTGTCACTTTGAAGACTGAATTCTTGTTCTACTCTGAAGCAGTGCTGAGTGCAAAGTTGAAAGCTACATTATACTTGCTAAAGAACTAATGTCCATTATCTACTTTAGAGGTATTTATAATTACTGGCTGCAGCTGGTAGATGATATGTTACATTGCAAACTGTCAGGAAGCAGAGGGCTCTTTCCATTAGCCAACTAAACTTCTGGACTTCATGTTCCCTCGTCTGGAATTAAATTTGTAACAGAATATGTGATTATGAAGTGTAGCTTCATAGATGTTGGCTCTTTTGCTATATACCTTTCATGTGCATTGAGCAATCTCTTACAAGGCAAACTGTACAGCTGTACAACTGTAAATCCAATTAATGTGGAAAGACATTAAGAATGTGTGTGAAGGGGTAAACTGGTTCTGTCAAGGGTCAAGTGGAATAAAATATAAATAAGAAATGCATTTCTTGGGAGAATTGTCAACCTTTCACCTCTTGCTATCTGACTTTTCACTATGTATTTCATTTATTTAGGCTTTTTGTTTGTAGACTTTTTAAAAAAAATCATATTCTGAGCTTTCTTCTGAATGGTGAAACAAAGCATAGTAAGTATCAAACCAGTTTTACTTCAGGTTCCATGGTAAAACTCTTTCGAAAGCAATTTCCCCCCTGTATTTATATATACTCCCTGCCATTTAACTTGAAGGTTCATCACTCCATTTTGTCAGAAACCTTATTCTAATATATGACTTCTTTACACAATCTTATCCTTTGCACATGTATAAGTAAAATCTAGTGTAAAAATGAGATAAACAGGAAGAGAAGGCAGGGGAATACGAGGTGCACTGGAAATAGCTGATTAGTGCAACAAGCTGCAGAGACAAAACATATTTAGAAGAAAAGAGGTAATAGATTTATTCTGAACACTTGATATTTACTTATTTTTCTTACTGAGGTGTATGTATTTAGGATTTCTGAAAGTAACACCTAATGTGTGTTGCAATTATTTAATGAACATAGAAACACAAAGTATGCATTTTATAGCATCCTTTTATAGTATATTTTACTTTACCTGCACACTGTGTTACACATTTTGTTGTGTTAAATTCCACATTTTTTAAGCTCTGTGAGAATTTACCTTCCAAAATTCAATGCTTTAAAATTAAAATTTACACCAGGGTCCTGCCAATAAAGGAAATATAAATGTTATTATTCTCTTGTGCAATATTAAATTACTATTTTCATGGCACAACCTGATCAATTGTGCTTCCCTGTGAAAAATCTATGTGTTTGTGAAGTTTTGAAGTGAGAAATCTCAGTTAATTTCTTTAAATGTATTAACATCACGTGAAGAAAAGAAAACAAAAAAAGGGGAAAACCCTCCCCCGGGTTTTTCCATTCTGTAATTTAGTGTGTGCTGCATTGTACTACTCGATTGTACTTCTACAATGCATATTTTTAATGTACTTCAGAATTACAATTATGTGCATTTGAATTATAATAAACAGGATAAATTGCAGAGATTTTCCAGGCAGCAAAAAAAGATTTGAAATTCTCCATAGCTTTCTTGTCTATTTAGAAGCATAGCAATTATCACTTAGCAGTATCCAAATCATACATTTTAATTAAAGATATTTTACCACTGGGATTACACTCAAAGCATGGTTGCTTCTCCCTGTGAACCAAGGCATTCCAGCACTTCAGTGGTCACAGCTTGTCTGCCACCAGGTTTTCAGGTAAATTATTGTCCTGAAGTGACTGTGGTTGTTGTTGCACAGCATGGAAATGATGAAATGGAAATGAAAATGGAGGGAAACTGTAAAACATAAATCCTATGCATAAAACATGTATTCCAGTTCACAAAGATATAGTTAAAACTCATGAAACAGACTTTCAACTTGCTTAAAGAAGCCAAAATAGTCATAGGTAAGACGTAATTGCATGGATTATGTTTTCATTTTTGAGCCACTTTAATCTTTTTCTGGAGTGAATTAAAAACACTCACAAAAAAAACCCCAAAACACCCAAACTAAAAACCCAAACCAAAACTTGGCTAATTTTCCCTGCTGTTTTTACTAGCTTGTTACACCAAACTAGGACTAAAATAGACTTAAAAGTCTGAATTGTGACATTTACAGGAATATTTACTACACTTCTTTTTTTTTTTTAACTGAGTACCGTGAATGGAAAACATTAATTTTTAGCTTAGAAATACCTATGGTAGAATGGATTGCCTCTTTTTTAAACTACTGTATATTGCTTGATTGGTTGCAATTCTAAACTTTTTTTGCTTGGCATTTAAGAGAGTGAGGTCCCTAGGACTGGAACTTTTGGCATATGTATGGTATTTGGCTTTTTGAAGGACAACCAGTTGGAAAATTTCCCTCTTAAAATGACAAAATCTAGCTCTTATTGATGTGAGAGAAGAGCAAGATAACAAAGCATATAATATTTTTTTTATTATAATCACAACAATAAAGCATTATTTAATTTTAAAATCAGTGTAAGACTGCAATCACAGTACATCCAAGAAGAAGAATTACCTGCTAAGGTCTCTGACCCAAAGGGAGATTAAGCTAAAAGCTACTTGTTTTATCATTTCCATTTCCACAGTGAATGAATTGGCTACTTGTCAGAAGGGGTCTCAGCACTGCCTGTAGGTCCATATGGGATGTTGGTAGGTACACCCACATGGGTTTCTTTTCCTCACCCAAGATTTTACAAGCATCTTCAGGGTTTGTAGTGACTCTGCTTTGTTGAAATGAGCATCGTCTCTTAGTTTCAGAAGCAACTTTCTCTCTTTCTCCTCACAAGTACATTCTTTAGAACAATATAAGGGACTGTTGCAAGTGGACTAAGGAAAAACAGTGTAAACAAAATGTGGCTACACAGTGAGTATATTTTCTCCCACAGGAAGCAGTATAACATCACCTTTTAAAATTGTACAGAAATGTATGAGAATATCACAGCTAGCACAAGTGGGCAGTAAGATTAGCACTGTCTGGTGATTTCTAATAGGCTATTCTACTGATGTGATTCCCATATTTGGAGTAATTCTGAGTTACTCTCCTTCAAGTTATGAGACCAGAACCTTGTCAAACCATTTTTAGTAGAAGAGAAAATGTCAAGATCAACTAAATATTTTCTTTTTTTATAGAACCGTATATTTATTCTGAAACAGTGATTCAGAGGTAGTTTTTTTTCCCACAACACCTTTCTCAGGAGCTAGGACTTCTCTCAAGACCAGTTCCAGTGTTTTTTAAAGGAAATTACATGTTTTAGCTTCTAATTCAATTGTTCATATCTATGTTCAGCCTCAAGGGCTAAGAAAACCATTTGACTCCCATTAACACCATATCTGCTATCGTGTGGCTTCTATGCCCCTTCACATCAATATAGATGTAGATTGATTATAACACTGTGCCATCAGTACTGGAGCTACTAAATGAAGCAGTTGCCTAGCAAACAATGAAGCAAAATCAATGCAAACCTGTTAAAAGTTTTCATGTTACCAATCTCTGTATTCCTCTGAAAAGACATTCTTTCAAAAATATTTCAGTCAGTTCTAGCTTATTAGCTGCAGATACTTGTCTTTGATGCCAAATGTCTTAAAATGGCCATCGTGAGAGGACACTTTATAGTATTGAGTTTAAAGAATAATTATATCTTTTCAGGCTTTATATCTAATAGTGAGTTTCTTGTAACCAAAATGAGATTTTCCTTTTTAAATAGGAGAATAAAATTTTTAATATTCGTAAATTAATTTCATATAGGTTTCATAGAAGTCTTTGTTTTAAAAGTGAAGTACCTTTCTCTGTAGAGAAGGCAGGAGGTAAACATATTTAGTAGAGGAACACTCAGTTTATCCTTTTTTATATCCTTTGTATCCATAGTGTTTCTTTCAAATACCTTTGGAGAAGAATATCTTCACATTCCCTGAAAAATGAGATGTTCTGTTCCTCGGGAACAAGTTCCTGTTGGGTGCACGTTTTTTTTGGTAAATCAGCTCCCTAAATAAGAGCCTTATTTTCTTACTGTGTCATGAAGATAAAGGAAACACAGTAGTAGGGATCTGGGTCTGCCTTTCTAATCTAGTACATATTGTAAAAGGAATGCAGAAATCCAAGCACTATATTAGAAGTGATAAGTGCTAGAATTTTTGTGGTAAGATATCATTATTCATGGTACTTTTAATAACTGATATTTGCAGAAGAAAAGTGAAGGCAATGTAGAATTCCAATAATTAGTCTCAGTATCTAATTTAATAAAATTAGCTATGCAAAAAGGATGTGCATAGCAGCTACACAGCTCTCAAAGCATTATTTATAGCAAAGACAGGCTTATTGCAACCGAAGATTACCAGGGGTTTGGGGTTTTTTTGTTTGAGTAATGAGATATATTTTGATTTCCCCATAAAGGCAATTGTGAGGTGAAAGTTAACGATATCCTTTTCCCCTTGAGAACATACAGTAATCTGCTTTATTGCCTACTTTACTCTTTCCCTGAAAAGCTGTGTGGTTGCTGTAGGAAACATCATGTATTGAATGGAGGGAGGAGAAATGGTGGAAATCAGCTGCATATGAGAGATTAGCGTCAGAGACTGTACAGAACCCCCTCACCAGCATTTCTGATCGCAGATCAGACAGAATGTCCTCTTTTTCTGCACAATTCCAGCAAAATACTTACACATGGGAGATGAAGCCAAAAGAAGCCTCTGTGTGTTGAAGTGCTCGGCTGGATCAGGACCAGAGGGGCTGGCCAACCTTTTCTTGCTACATTGATTTCATACTAAGTGTCCATATGTTTGTAGAGAACATTACACATTCGTGGAATGTCTCAAAACTATTTTACATCACAAGCTATATAGGAAGAAATTGCTTCAGCCAGCTCTGCAGTACATTTGTGGTGTATTATTCTGCAGTGGTTAATAGAGCACATCCACACTGTAAAAGGACAAAAGCAGAAGAATGCTGAATCTAATTAAAAATGCAAGAGAAAATGAAACAGGTAGAGTGTAATTACCTGAGCTGAAATTTAGCCAGGATATAAGAATTAAAACCTTACTCTTAGAAAGCTTTCTTGACTTCTTAATAAACATTAGAGGAGTAGGATATTGCTAAAGCATTTGCCTATGCAAGTTCACCTGAATTTATATTGAATTTATGCAATTCACTCTCAGCATTAACATACTGATAAACTACAAGTTAAGGATTACTTAACTGCATAATCTTTTTATGGCAGGGAACTGTGTTTGCAGCCAAGTTATTCACAACTAAAGTACTATAATTCACATGGGGTATAAAATGCAGATGGAATAAGGGCTACCCAAACCCAGTTATTATAGCCTTGGCACAGAAATGATAGAAAATGTGAGCAAAGACAATCCAATGTATGTAGATGTATTTGTATTTTCTCCATATTGGAGAAAACTAGTCTGGTCCAGACCAGTGACACTTTGCTCTGGATGGGTTGGTGGATGGGTTTTGACATGGTTATACTAGAATTCTTGATCCATCTTCCATCCAGGTGCTCCCTTGTTGGCTTCCTCCTGGTTGAGAAAGCAGATTTGAGTTTTGTGCTAAAGTCAGAACTATGGGTTTGCTTTGTTGTGCTGCAGCAGCTGTGGTAACCACATGCTGGGCTGCCTGGCAAGCACCGCCCTGCTTAGGTCCTTTGAGTAACTTGTCCATTTTCCTGTGTTCTGCCTCTTCTTTTTGATACTTCTCTACTTCCCTTTCCCCATCCCAGTCTCCTCTCAGACAGCCTGCCCTGTTGTGTTTTCTGTGGTTCTATTTTGCTACACCTGTAGTCAAGTCTCAGCCTTATAGAGTATAAATGATATTTAGGAACTGCTGGCTTACAAGGTTTTAGTCCCCTGGACATACCTAAGACTGCTCTCTAAGTACCCGTGAAGCCCGGCACAGACCGAGTCACAATTCCCTGTCTTACCAACTATAAAATCTGCCTTCTTTCTCATCACTGTCTGTGACTTCTGTCAGCTTCTTACACTTACCTGTCAGGTACAGCCATTCCCATCTCCTGTCCAGTGGTCCTCCTTGTCCTGTCCAGCATAAGCTTAAGGGCCAAGCCAGCAGCCCAGGGAGTTGCCCAGAACTATAACATGCTTGGTCCACTGGAGATATAACATATATGAAGCTGGTTGTAGGAGTTTCTAGTGCAAGGAGATCATCTCGCATAGACTAAATTCACATTTCAGAAATATAACTACAGATTTCACAATTTCACAAAAAAAAAAATTCACAATTACTTTTTATGAGCAAAAAAATAATGAGCGTAACTTTAATCTGCATCTCTAAATATATTCTGCGGTGGTCTAATGATAGAGAAAGAAGGAAAAAAAAATGCAGAGGAAGAAAACAAACAACATCTTCAGCAATTCAATCTCAGACATATTCATCTGTGAGCATATTTTTCGTTGGTGCCACCTACGTCTGAACTTCTGAACTTCACCTGGAAACAGTAGGAGTGTCTTCAAAGAAGTCCAAGGAACGGTCTCAGACAGAGCAACCTATAGGATGCTTACAGAGGGTGACAGCAGCCAGAGGTGATTCAGAAAATCTGATGGGGTTTAGGTTAGAGATTTGAGGCAGGAAGGAGGAAAAAAGATTGAAAATTGAGATGGCCTGTGGTCATGATCTAGGAAATTGGTTTAGAAAGCACTGAAAGCTTCCGGTTAGGAGAAGCTGAAAGCCATGAGTTAATGGTCAGGAGTCAGAGGTGGGTTAGGTTTTGAAAGCATGAAGAATTCAGGACTCTTATACAGCAGATCTTTACTTAGATACCTATGAAGGTATCATTCATTTCATCCTGTTGTCTGTCTAACACACGGGACCTCTAGACAGCCTACTCCTCTTTACTCTCCTCTCCACTGTCAGGTATGTGGTACTTATGTATCCGTTGACTTCAGCGGGAGGTGAACATTTAGGTATGTTTGCAAATCTTGAAGCCCCAGAACTAACCTCTGTGACTTTCAAGATGAGTGAGAGTTAATGTTGTAATAACTCCTGTGACTAAAATTACTAAATGTGAATTTTAAAAGTCGGATCACAAATGCAGCCAACAACATATTCATAATCTATCTACAGATTAAAAGAAGAAAGATTTCTCCACTCTGGTCTATTAAAACTAAAAAAAGGAATTTTTGTTAACAAACTTGAAATCAGTGTGCAGACCTTCCTAAAGTACAAAAAAAAAAGAGTCGGTGATTCATTGTGATTTGTGCTCTTAAGAATTTAATAGAACAAAGGAATCTGCTTATTTACCTTTTTGTGTTTTTAAACAAAACTCTGTTAAGGAAACAAACCATCATTCCACAAGAAAAAAAATAGATATTTAAACTGAAAATGTATGTTGAATCTGACAAGAAATCTATGTTGCTTTTCTTACATGTACAAGATTTATGGGTTTGATTTCAATAAATATTCACTTGTAAGCAAAAGTATCTCTAGACATTCAGAGTTAGATTTTTTAGGTAAGATAAATAAATGAGTCAAAATATCTGAAGTACCTAAACTGAATTTTAATTTGTTTGGATTTGGGGGGGAGGGGGAGGTTGAGAGTGGTTCGTAGAGAAATTTGAGGCTGCTAGAAATGTGTATGTATCTAGCCTTTGTTTGACTCTGACAGTCTACAGCACCGGGAACAGATGAACATTTTGTGATATGAAACAGGCTCCTGTGTCCAGCCAGTAGAAAAGACTAAATCAACCAGCTGTGACTTCCATCCACTGCCAAGGTCACTGATTTCAACCAATATGAGGGAGACAAGTAATTATTTTCAAATGTGAGTCTACTGAGTACAGAAAGGGTAAACTCACCAAGAGTCAGTGGACCAGTGCTGTTTCCATTCATACTCCAGCAGCTCACATATGAGGAACTCAGCAGAAAGACGCTATAAAGCTAAAAAAAAAAAAAAAGTCAGTATTGCAGTAGAACAGCAAAGACACACTCCTTTAGCTACAAAAGAGAGTCAATTGCTGCTCAGTTGCATTCATTTGATTTATATATTTTTCTTCTGTCATGCATTACTTTGCTTTAGGATTTGTACAGCCATAAGCAGAAGGAAAGAGGCTGTGGTTCACTCACTGATGCTTTATGACAAGTGATTAATTTCACTATTAGTCTAAGAAAACTTGTTGATTTTATGTAATTCTTAATTAAATTAAATCTTTCATGGGGATAGTTTTTAAATTATCCAAATGAGTGTCAGCAAAATAATTTTTTCTATCTGGACGTATAACTATTTTCTCCTGTAAATGTTCTTGTAAACATTGCAATAATTACTTCAAGTTTCAATTTGTAATTATTAAGTGGACATTTGGACAACAACAGAAGTTTCAAGGAACTTGAACTACTTTTTATGCGATTTTCCTATGGACAATCTTTTGAGCAAATATCTTTTTTAGGTGTTAATTTATACTGACTTCTACATCCAGATTATATATTAGCAATTAGTATGTCCAATAAATTATTGGACATCTGTGTAGAGAATTTTTTAGTATTTTTCCCCTACAGAGTTCCTATGCAATCTTGTATTTCTGATTAATACTCTAGAAATAGAACTGTAGTCTCTGTTATAAAAAGAGAACTTGGAGGTAATTCAGTTTCTGATATTGTGATTTTCTTGGAAATGTAGCTTTCAAAAAAAATTATGAACATGTATGAAATAAGTAGAAATAATTCATTAAACATTTGATTGGTAGGCTGAGATGCCAGCTGGTTTGAACCAGTGCAGAAATCCTGGCTTGGTTGGAGAGACAGTGATTTACATTGATGGTGGATTAGGTTCATTGTCCTTAACTGAGAGAAACATCTATAGGGCAATTATACCATTAGAGATTTGTTGTAACTGGCAGGATGTATGAAAGCTGCGCAAGCACTATTCAGAAATAGCCAAGACACTGCTGTGTTATCATGACTGTTTAGCCACAAATCCAAAGCACAACACCATGCAGGCTGATAGAAAGAAAATTCTCAGCCAGATCCAGGGCAATGAGACAAGGTGCTACCTCAGGAATAGGAAGAGAGTGAATGCAGAAGTTCCCAGGTTTACGACATTCCGCAGAATCAGGCTGTTGTCCAAAATTCAAGTTAATGTTTCTCTTCCTCTCAGGGCTGTGTTTTAAGAGTTGTGTTCCACTCATTATGGAACACTATCCTACATGGGGGTCTGATTCTGGAGTGGTTAGTAGTGCGCTTCCATTTCTAGCTTTGAGCATTTAAACTCCACAGAGAACTTGACTACAGTGAAGAATTTCTTTCCCCCCTTCCTCTCTTCATCCTCCCCTTTCCCGTTTTCTCTTCCATCCCTTCCCCCTTTTTTTTTCCAATTTACCCATTGGGTAAATCCAACCCTGCTTTGGAGTCAATATTAAGGCAAAGATACTAAAATGGGAATACCCTACTCGGTCTCTGTTCGGGAATGTAGATGGGAGGAGGGCCAGCTGCTCAAATAACTGCTTGTTCACAGTTCTTTGTGGTCTGAAAGTTCATGGCACATATTGCAACTTGAGGAAATAAATCAGTTCTATGAGCCAATTATGGATTTTATAAAAGAAAAGAATAAGCAAGCAAATATTATCTTAATGAAACATATTTCTAAGCTAATATGCTACAGTTTTATTAGCTAATTAAAGATGAACAGTATAATGATCAAATAATGGGCACATTTAAAATTGAATCAATAAATCAGTCGGATCTAATTATTCAGTCACTAAATTACTGCATTGAGTAATCAGCTCAAGTTATGAGTTTGATATGGGAAGGAACTGTTCAGTGTTAGCTTTGTCTTGGGAGAATTTAAGAGGGATCTAGTTTCCTTTCCATCCTAGAACCCATAAAAATTTTGGTTAATAAAATACATATTCCTTCTATCTTTTGGACTTGAGCATCAGATGAGCACTAAAACTGGGATTGAGCAGGAACTTCTTACATTCACAGGTGTGAAGAAGTAAAACTTTCTTCCAGACTTTGAGGACTGAGCAGATGATGCTCTTAGTCATGTGGTTTAGTTTTAGGTAATCCTGTTAGGATCAGGGAATGGGACTTGATCATCCTTATGAGTCCTTCCAAACTCAACACATTCTATGATTCCTTTATCTCTGTGTGCCTGAAAGTCTGTGGGTAGCTGGTTTTACCTTGGCAGCCCTGTGGAAACATTGAGAACTGTTATGGATTCACAGATGAATATTCTATGTAGAGGATTGAACATTTAACATTCCCACTGACATTGAAATTTTCTACAAGATTAAAAATAGGCTTTCCTATACTGAAATGGGTTTTTAGGGCTGAAGCTGTTGACCTTAAGACCCAGGGTGAGCATAACCACCATAATTACCCCAGAAAAGGACACACAAAGGAGGGCATTGGGCAACAGGTTTAAGAACATTACAATTGAGGTTTTCTTTAACAGGTAATTTGTACTATTGGATTATTGCTGAAATACTAATTAAACTTCCTGATAGATTACATGGTATATTCTCCATCCCTGAAGGTTTTTAAGATGAGACTGGATGTGGCACTTAGTGCCATGGTCTAGTAACCACAATGGTGTTGGATCAAGGGTTGAACTTGATGATCTCAGAGGTCCCTTCCAACCCAGAGGTCCCTTCCAGCTGTCTCTATGTTTCTATGATTCTAGTTTCTTGGGATAACATGCATCCTGAGCATTTAAGAGTCATATCCGTAATCAGTGCTTTAAACAGCATGAAATTTAAAAACTTATAAATGTCTGGCTGAGGCTTATTTGGTCAAAGTCTTTTGTCTTCTGGGATGTATGACAAGTAGAGACTTTTCAAAAACAGAACAACAGGATTCTGGGTATGGAACCACAATGAGTGGAACTAATTGTAATAATTGTGTTAGATTGTTCAACTTCCCTGATATTTCTTCCCCCTGCTCATTACTGTGCAACACATATTCTGAGGTATATACTCTGTTTTCATTCCTGATTTCCTGATTTTTTTCCTCTTTGGATAAATTAATCTATAGAACCGTCTTGCTTTGTACATGTTTATTCTGATTGCTACACCTCTTTAATGCTTCCAATTAACTTTTATCTAGAGAATGCAAGTTTAATAGGAGTACTCTTTCAGTCCAACCAATGTTAGTACATTTCGTGTAAGAGGATTTCAATGTAGAGAAAACCATCTCAGTGCATTTCTCTTTCTCCTCGTTACTCTCTTTCTTCTAGAAGTGCTTACAGAGAGAGAATTAGATTTATTATGAATCACTTACATGTGCTTTAATTCCGCTTCAGTGTGCAACATGAGTCTGTTTCTGTGTTTTCTCTTAGCTGAAAAGCTAATGAAAATATAAGTGAGAAGAATATTTTAATGTAAGTATATATCTATATGTACACATGATTAATGTATTAAATGTGTGTATATAGCTAATATGCATGTAAAGTATTCCAAGATTTCTGTTATATATTTGACTAGAAAGCCATTTACAAAGTATATTTAAGAAGACAGTCCCTCCATGGGAAAGCTATTTATGGATACTCCTGGGCATTTTAATAAAAAATCTTCTGGTTCCTCCTGTCAGATTTCAGAAAGAACATAATAAAGGGAGTCACTGTAATCCAATTCATGAGTTCCCTTCCCATCACTACACTGTGATGATCTCAGATACCTCCACTAAACAACCTCAGGCCAACTGTAGCAGCCCACCAATCTCCAAAATCTCCTACAAAATCTGCTTCACATTGTGTATCATTTTGGAAAAAAAAGGCAGATCAGATTTCATTTGAAAGAGTATCAAAGAACCAGCCAAAACAAACAGCTAATATTGCCCTATATTTTATAGAAACACCATTTTGGGATTACCTTTCTCCTGAGTGAGGTAGAAACTTTTGACTTGAGTGCTGATATATGTAAGGCCCACTGAAAAATTTCGTGGTAGAAGCTAGTGTTAACTCAGTGCCATACTTCATGCTTTCTGACACTTCCAATTAGCATGGATCAGTAAAAGGAAAGGTGTTGGATCAGGCAGCTTCCAATGGTGCATTAAAGTTGAAAATTAAATTCTGCTAGGTTTATTCATAAAATAAATAAAGAGCTTTAATGGCAGCTGCCACTTGCAAAAGAACCAATCATTCATGACTCAGCTGAGCACCTGAGACAGTTTTCGGTACAATCTTTTTGTTTGGTGGGAAGTTCATTTATGGGTTTTTCATGTTGATCTAATTGATTTGCAGGAGGGCTAACAACCCTGTTTCCTGCACCTGGTTTGACAATTGATACCATCTGGTTCATTGGATTAGCAGCTGTAGTTCACAACTTGTATCAATGCAGACACGTTTGACATGTTTGCGTCTTTGGTCTCTTTCAATTCATTTCCCTCTTTATATGCTGAAATCTGCAGAGCTTCTCCACTGCAAAGCAAGGGGTTTTTTAATTTATAGCACAGGGATAATAGGATGGTGACAATTATTATTCTAGTCTAGTTAGAGCTGAAAAAAACCTGCATCGAGCACAGAGCAAACACAAGGGGATGAATTAACATTGAGGGCCACATCTACATGTCATTTACTTCAGCGGAGATGGAGGGTGCTCAGTATCTCAGAGGAGCAGAATACTCATCATGAAGAAAATAAATATAATTATGGTGTTTTAGAAATTATTATCACATCTACATGATTCCTTGTTGGGTGTCTCATCTACCATAGCACGACTCCCTGATAGTTCAATAAATGTTTCAATATGTCTCTCACAGTGTAAGAAACTGGGGTGCATTGAAACCTGTAATTTCCTTCACATATAGACCATTTTAGAACTAAGAGAAATTGCACAAGGGACACCCTACCCTGCTCTGGGGACACACTTAACTATCAGGAGACTCGTTTCTGTTCTCCATGTACACAACTGATGTCAGTCAACTTGTTCTTAGACTTCCCCACCCCACAGTATGATGAGATACAACCATGTAGTGGTGGGCAATTAATTTGTGTTTTAGAGTAGTAAAAACAAACTAATTAAAGGTTTCCTGGTGATTACCATAGAATGGTGCTAATTGGGGTGGATTACTGACCAGCATAATTTACGGCAAACTGCAGCTCATTATCCAAGAGTTGGATAGACCATTATGGAGGGTAGTATCATTGTAATTGTTCCCTGTTCTCTTATCCTCTTTGCTAAGCCTTACACTTTCTCAGTCTAGAGAGGAAAAAACAAAACATGAAAAAAGATACTTTTTTTAAAACAAGACTGTTTTTACCTTCTGCTGTTAGGCCAAAAAATCTGTATTTTCACTGTCTGAACACCACTGCATAGAGCTTTTTTGGTCGATGGACTGCTATGTTTTGTCTCATCTACTGAGATCCTTCTCCTCTCAGTGTATAATTTTATAACAACAGTATAAGAGCTGATGAACCAGAGTCCTTTACAAAATGAAGGGAGTTTCTGGAATACTATCCTACATGAAAGTTCTGAAGAGCCCAGATGAATATCCATGAAGGACATACAGTATGCATGAACAGGTTGCTATTTCAAGATACAGCTTTAACAAAGAAAATGAACCTACATCTCATTCATATTTATGTCCATGATTTCTCAAACCTTGAAAATATCTCAGCCTATTTTACAAACTCGACATGCTCTTTAGATCTCTCTGTGGTGATATGGTATAACAAGAGTTCCACTGTTTGATACCAGGTGAATGTCTATACAAAATTCCAGTGCTGTAATATAGAAATATGTATTTGTAATAGTGCATAAATACATGGATATGGAACTTGTAATGGGCAATAACCTCGGAAGAAAGTGGCCTAAAATACACCAACAGAAGGTGTCATGCTGGAAAAAAAAAACAAAAAAGAGAAAACTACAATAAATATTTAAACTCTATCCATTTAGCTGCTATTATTAACATCTGAGTGGTAATGCTAGTGATCAGATTTTATGTACAAAGTGTAGCTTGAATATTAACCAATTAAACCTACAATGTTTGATTAAAAAAATGATTTTACTAAAGTATAAGGTGTTTTACATGACTCATTAGTTCATTAAAAAGATTTAAATTAATGTTTTCCAGACATTGAAGAATAAATTTCTTAACAGGGAAAGTTGCCAGTGCTGAAATCTTTGCAACACATTCTCTCCTGAAGAATAAAAAATTCAGGTCTTGTGAATGCAGGTACCTAGCAACCTTTTTCTGCTCTTGCAGCTCACTGTCAGCAGTCTGGTTTTTGAAAACATGTTAATTAGTAGTACTGCTATTTCCCGGGAGAGAAGACTATCTTAACAGTCAGCTACTACCCAGAAACCCTTTGTTTCAGAAATATTTCAATTAGTAAAAATAAGATAAATGGAAATTCAGCTTTTCCCATGGTGTCTAGATACTTTTCTACTGCAGAATTATATAAATTGCAGCAGAAACATCTCTATTATAATTTGCATATCTTAATAATAGCACTATCTAGAAATGTAGATGTTTATTTTCCACATATCATAGACCAAATTAGCAGAGAGAGCAGAGCATTTCAGCATTATAAGATTGACACATACAAACATTATTCTATATGTGTGTGCAAGTATGCACAATATGCAATCATTTATTTATTTATTTATTTGTTTTATATATGGAGAAACAGAGGGTAGCATTTAGCCTTTATTTGTATTATAATCAGGTGAAAAATAAGATTTGCTAACATTTTTATTTGACATTTACTGTACATTTACAGCAAAAATTGACCCACTAGATTTAATGATTATTATAAAAGCTTTTTTCAGTAAGAAAAGAAAGGTTGGTCTAAAGATGAGCATTTAAAATTTCTTTAGCATTCCTTACTATAATTTTACCTCTACTGTGTCTTCTAAATTCACACTTATCAAAACTGACAATAACAATAAGTTGCTGCTAAAGCTAGTACAACTAGAGAAAAAGTAGCAATTACTGTGAAATCACTAATAATTTAATACGTTTTGAAGTACAGAAATGACTATTCACAAAGAAAGCAGACATTCCTCTATACCCACAAACCAAATAGGATTTTAACAGAACATGGAAATCAAAAGTTTCTTCCTCATAAGGATAAAAATGTAGTTGACAGTGTTTGTTTGCAGGGAAATACTGCTATTTTCCCCATTCTGCAAACAGGCACAGAATGGTTTGGGTTGGAAAGGACCTTAAAGATCATTTCATTTCAACTCCCCTACCCTGAACAAGGACACCTTCCACTAGATCAGGTTACTCAGAGCACCATCCAACCTGACCTTGAACACTTCTAGGGATGGGTGTAGTGGTTTGAACCTTGTTTTCCCCCAGAGGCTAAGAAAAGTGGTAACCCCCAAGGGGTGGAAACCCCTGGAAGTTTTGAAGTTCTGTCCAATGGGCGCTCCTGCAGAAATGTAAACATACCACAACCAGACCGGAAGAGATGAGTGGTAGTTTGGTTGGTAGTAGAAGTAGCCATGTTGTAGTAGCCACGAGGAAAGGAGCCCGGAGCCCCTCGGGGCCTCTGGAGCCCCCCAGCCCCAGTTGGGGGCTACAGAGACTTGGAACAGTGTTAAGCTGGACTATGTATCTGTAGCTGTGAGCTGGGAGATGTTTTCCATCTTGAGTGAGCAGAGACAGAGCAGAAGCGGCGGCAGCGTCCAGAGGTTATGGCTAAAAGCCAACTGATAAGACCTGAACCAGAGAAGCAGCAGAAGCTCGCAGCAGAGCTACGGAGTTCTGGGGGTAAGAACTGATACAAACTCCTTTGAGACCTCCTGGAAGGAGGAAGATGATGGACTCTTACTTGAAAGAGCCTTGAAGTGCAACATGCACTGCAGAGAGGAGCTGAGAAGCTCGGTCGTCCTGAGAGCTGAGCCAGGACGGTGTGGGAGGTTGGCCTTGGGGGCCCTCCCTTGCTGCAAGCTACAAAGAAGCTCGCAGCCTGAGACAGGGCACAGAGGCCCTGCAAGGAGCTTGAATCTCCTGGAGATACCAGACCGTCACAAAGACCCCCTGCGTCTCGTGATATGACGTGGTGGAATGGCCTTGTCTGGGGTTACAAAGCCCACGGAAGACCCCTCGGTTGGCTGGCGACGGGGCCGAGGGAGCTTGGATACCTCCCTCGTGAGTGCTGGCAGAAATCCAGCAACAGCTGCATGCACGAGAGAGAGAGATAGACTGCTTTCTGCTACTCTGAAGAAGCTGCTGCCCTGAGAGACTGGAAGGCATCTGTCCTTCTTTCCCTCCTGGACTTTTATTTGGAGGGGAGAAGAGATCTGATCCATTGTAAATACTATATGTCATGGTAGAGATAGTTGTGATCGTGTGTATAATGTGTTATAGTATTTATTTGTACAGTCATTGTAATATATTCCCTTTTCCCCCACTTTGAGTCTGGTTGTGTTTTGTCTGGAAAAACCCATCTCACATTAGGTTCAGATGTGGGAGGGGGGATGGAGCTGGGGAATTGGATTTTGGGGCTATCCCAAACCATGACAATGGGTCATCCACAGCTTCTCTGGGTAACCTGTTCCAGCTCTCACCACCCTCACAATAAAGAATTTCTTTCTGTAATCTAATCTCAACCTAATCTTTTTCAGTTTAAACCCATTATACCCCTTGTCACCACAGGGCCTTGTATATAGTCTCTCTCCATCTTTCCTGTAGGCTCCCTCCAGGTACTGGAAGTTTGCCATTAGGTCACCTCAAAGCCTCTTCTTCTCCAGTCTGAACAACCCCAGTTCTCTCAGCCTTTCCTCACAGGAGAGGTGCTCCATACCTTTAATATCTTTGTGTTTCTCCTCTGGCTGTTAAAGTGGTACAACAAAGTCCAAGATTTGTGCTGAAGCAGGTTATCCAGCCATGAGTGAGTGTCCTAAACAAGACAGGCTTGCTTTCAGTCAGGTGCTTGTTACATTCCGCAATTAAGAAGACATACACCCTTTTTTTCCCAGAGTATAAATGTAGTCTAAGCATTCTAGTAAAACTCAAATATATGGGAGAAATTCATGGAAGAAAAATGGATGAACAAATTCAGAACACACAGTTTAGTCAAGGAGCTCATAACTGATGTGAATGCCAGAAATCCAGCGTGATGCAGGAATTTTGTGATAAAATTTTGTGGTGTTTTCTGAAAAATTAAACTAGCCTCTCTTTTCATCTGGGAACATTTCAGTCTCATCAAGTGTAATTTTTGGTTTAAATTATTTCCGGAATAATTTACTGAAAGTCCTTAGACTGTAGGGGGTTGGCAGTTCATTGACACATACCTGCTTTTGACAACCAAGACCTATTGTCTAGTTTTCATTGGACACATTTCTGCAGTAATTTAACTTATAGAATCATTTACCCTGTATAAAACCAGAATACATAATTATAACATTCATTTCCCTTGCACATGTTGTAATATTAATTTAAAATACATTCCTGGATAAATATTCTTTTCTGCAAACTTAGTCTCCAGTATATTTTCTGAAAGTGAATATAAGAATATAAGAACAAACATATTATAGCCAGGTGAAGTTTCCTGTCTTTTTAAAAATCTTGCCCTAACTCTGGTAGTAAATCTCTGTGTGTAGTGATACCCTGTCAGAACTTAATTCATGCATAACTTGTTTTTAATTTATTAAAAAAAGTTCTTTCATCCTTTTTCTTAAATAAAACAATTTGGAACATTGTAAGCTGAATGTGCTTTACTGCAATATTATTAAAAACATATTCAGTTATCAAAGTAATAACTAAACTGGCAGAATGGTTATGGGAGCTGTGGATAAATGTGCTTTGCAATACCCTACTGAAATAATTTTAGTTAAATGTGACTATTAAGAAGCCACAAAAGAATTTCATTTAATTTTTTAAGTCACCTTCACATTACTGTTATCTAGCAGTTTATTTGTGTTCAAGGTTCATTTGTAGAGTTACGTTTAAATGGGGGAAATAATTCCACAAAGCTACAAACAATCATTTGTTTTCTACCTCCTTATTGTATCTAGCAGTTATATTTAGAAAATTGCATAAAATGTTCAGTCATTACTTGACATTAAGGGAACTTCTGAAATTGGCAATGAAGACTCTAAAGTCAAAATGTTCACTTTTACTTTCACATTGATAGACCAATTGAATAAAAAAAAAGGAATACGAACAAGTTAAGATATAAATTTCTTTAACAATTTCTAAAATATTTATTTCTAAAGTGTTCTGAGTAAACATAGAGTCTGGAGTCAAAAAAGCTTTTCATGTCCCACTTATATTATAGACAGGATAGATCTGCTGCTACAGTGATTTACCATGGAGAATTGTTGTGATTGCACAAAGATGGAAATCATAATGAACTTAGAGGCAAAGACCTGAGCCTCAATGCATCTCATTTATGTCACTATAGGGTGGGTTTAATTGTATTAAGTCAGTATTGATCTGTAAAAGAGCAGAGTAGGACCAATGTTTATTTCTGGTCCCTTTTCGGTGTGCTGTGTGATCACAGATGCCAACTGTGATCCAAATTTTTCCTATCCTCTCGCCTATCACATATACTTCCCCAGAGAATATTTTTTCTTCAAGGAGCCTCTAGAGATGTCAGTGCCCCCACGTGGCCTCAGAGGATGCTGGAACACATTCTCACATGCTTCTGTTTCTTTGCTGAAGGGTCCAAGTTCTTCAGTAATGCACAGACTTCTGAAAATATTACTCCGTGATTTTATTCCCACAAGCTGTCCTAGGAAAATCAGTCGAGTTAGTTCTAGCTAGTGCTGGAAATATTAAGCAGATGTTTGCTGGATTGGTTCCCGAACAGTGTGGCTCTTATTTGTGGTGTAAGTGTCATCTTTTCTAGAGAAAACTCTGTGTCTATGTGTGTGTGTAATGCATAAAAGAGAGGGAGAGGCAATGACATACATACGTGTTCTACACAACCAAAAATATGCTTTTTACATCATTGGACCTTGGACTTACCAATTTAGATCCTTCAGATTTTATGCTCCTTCTCATAGCTATAACATTCATAGTAATTAGGAATACAAGTTTTAAAGTTGTTTGTGTTTGCAGGGGAGTGGAACTCTTAATGAGACAAACTGTAATTCAGTTTGAGAAACAACAAATATGTATATAACCTGTAAGCACCATACACAATTCCCTTTTTCAGGGATCAGACCTGAGCAGTGGATAGAGATGAAAATAACCTACTTGACAGTTAAATTAATTTTAATGTAGAAAGTTTCTATTGAAACAGAAATCAGAATAACTACTGGTAGTGAGTATTCAATAAAATTCTCAGAGCATAAAGTGTCATTGTTATCTCTTTGCTGAGTAAATCTTTTCTGGCCATATGCTCACACTTCAGCTGTGCAAGAGTGCTTAACAACAAAAGCATAAACAAATCTATTAAAACATTGCTATTAAAGTCTAAAAGAGACAATTATGGTGACACAACTGTATTCAGGAATCAGTGTTTTTGACACACTTCTGGCTTTCTGTACACTTCTGTCTTCCCTAAGGGTGATGAGAGACTATTTCGAATATTGCTTTTGCCAGCTGTGCACTTTGTGACCCTGAATCAAAACCCACTGATAAAAGTGTGCTTCAGCGTAACCCAAAGCCTGCACTGTTGTTTCAATCTCAGAAATCATAGGCCTCCTCAATTTCTCCTCCAAATTATAAAGTCAAATAAAACTATCACTAGGGTTTTTAAAAAGCACAGTTCTTGCTCCTCAGTCCCTAAGAAATAGTTCTGGTTGTGAAACAAAGTGATTTAGAACTGTTTGAGATAAAAAGGAATCCTTTCCTTGTTCTAAAGCTGCATAAGCTCTTCTGAGTTTGAATTTCAGGCAAAACACCAAGCTCTGAAGGAGTCTCAACAAACCTCAGGTTTTTGCCAATGCCATTCTCAAAAAATTGCTTCTACTATAATGGTGTGGTTCCTAAGAATGTTTCCAAAATACAGTGTTCCTTGGACCTAGACAGGCTGGAGGAGTGAACTTTGTGAAATTCAACAAGGACAAATTAAAAGTTTTTTATCTGGGAGGGAATGATATTAATTTTTTTAGCAAATATGGGGTTAGTGCCCAGTTGGGAACTAACCAGTTGAACAGCAGCTCTGCTGAAAAGGCTCTGGGGGCCTGACCTAAGAGCAAGCTGAGCATGAGCCAGCCAAGACACTCTGTCCTGGGTGATGGAGGGAAGGCATTATCCCTGTCTACTCAGCACAGTGAGGGAATCCTTCACATACAGACTCCCCTGTACAAGAAAGACATTCATAAACGGGGACAAATTCCAGGCCCCCAAGATGCTTGAGCTGGAGCACTTGCCCTGCGAGGAGAGGCTGAGGGCCTGGGACTTATTGTACCTGAAGAAGAGAGAACTTTGGGAAGTCCAACAGCTGCCTGCCTGCCTTTACATACAAAGAGAGTACCAAGGAGGTACTGGGAAGACACTTTAGAGTGATACATGGTAAAAGGACAAAAAAAGAGCATAAGTTTAAATGGGGGACATTCTGACCGGATATAAGAAAAAGGTTTTCCACCCTGAAGGTAGTAAAGTGTTTGAGCTGTCTGCACAAGGAAGTTGTACAAGCCCATGTTTTCAAGCTCTAAGCAGCCTGATTTAATGTCTGACCATGCTTTGGGCAGGAACTTGGACTTAGAGACCTTCTGAGGGCCCTCTCAGCCCAAACAGCTCTTGAGGTCTGGACTTGTGCAGAAGCCTGCACAAATGAAACTCCCCAGCAGTGTCAAAAATATGGGTAGATGTGTAATCGTTCAAAATTACTATTTGCTTCACTTTGTTAGAGAAAAAACACAGTTATCTTGGAATTTTCCACTCAGTCCATTACGGCCAAGATATTTCTGAAGTGCTACTTCATTGGGTGTTCAAATACTTGGACCAAGTGGTGGAGAACTATAGCGTATTTTACTGTGACTGAGGGGAGAATGGAAATGAAATAAACTGACATTTCCCATTGAAAATGCATCTGAAAATCTTATAAAAATATTAGAAACATTAATAAAAAATTAGGACTGAGCTGACAGCTAGGGTTTAATTGACATTTTTTCAGTTGACATCTGTTATTATGTTTTTTTTTCAGTTCGGATTTTTCCATTGAAATTTCAGAGTTCTCCTATAAGATTCTGTCTGAGATAAAATCCAACTGTGTGGTATTTCAAGGCTGAATCTCTGTTTCCTGTAAACTTAATGTGACTTGTTATACTGCATCTGCCATTTGTGAGGAAATGGCTTCCTTGTGGAAGCCTTTAATGGTGTAAATAGGTATTGACATGGAAGACACAGAACAAGTGATTGTGTATATATATTATTATTATATATTATATATATATTATTTTATCTAGGGTAAATAGCAGACAGAACAAAGAATAGTAATCTCTAAATATTTTTTCTTGAATAATAATCTCTCTATATATTCCTCCTTATGTATAATTCATCATTTCAGTATTTCCTTGCATGGTTTCTCTGAGTTTGCCTTGGCTGCTCTATTTCCCTTCCCTTATTGCTTCTGGAGAAAGCAGACTGTCTCAGCGTGCTCTCAGCGTGTTCCTTCTATCTCCCTATGCCTTTTTTGTGTGCACGACAGCTTTCACTGATACGTTGTGGGTGGTCTGATCTCCTCCAGAGTCTCTAAAGTTTAGGAGTTTTGATGTGGCACCAGGCTCATGGAAAGCATGCAGTTCTCCTCCCCGACCTTGCTCCCTTGAGCACTTCTTCCTCACTGATTCTGTTCCTTTTTGCTTTGCCTTTATCCATCTCACGTAACCCTTTACAGAGAGACAGATCAGTGTCCTGAAGAAAGCCCGGTTTCTTCCCCAGAATTCATGTCAAACTATGTGTTTGTGCAATATCTGACACTGTAAGGTCCAGGCTCTTATCAGGACATAAAAGATTAGAGAACAACTATTTCCTCCATAAACATCTCATCAAATAGCAGAAGGATATAGGTACTTTTCATGCACCAGTGAACTTCAGCAGTGTTCTCTGTAGCATGCATAAGCTATACATAACACTGAGGTATTATTATGAAAGATGACATAGATGTGAACAAGAGTCTAGTTTGCTTATTTTCACTACAAAATGTAATTATGGAATTTTTCTACAAGCTTAAAAGGTCCTGATAAGGAAGACTGCAGGAAAAATGCAAATACTAGCAATGCTAGATGAGAAACAATTTGGATTTTAGTTGGGACTGATACATTAAACTCAGAGATCAGGAAGCAGACTGAACCAAAGTCTTCTGATAGCTAGTTCATAACAATGTCACTAAATGGCTTTCTAAGGCCCATCAGACTTATCCATCAAACAGAAAAGAAACTCTACAAAGGCAGTAGGGGGCCATCTATTTTTACCAGAAAACCACAGGAAAACCTGGCAGTAGAGATGGCAAGAAATTTTGACCCACAAGGAAATATTTTGGCTGAAGATATGAAAATCACCGTAAAATAAAAAAAAGTCAGATGTACCTATTTGAGTTATTAAGACATAAAACGGATTTATGTTTGCTGCAGTCTTCCATGAAATAACACTTAGGAATTCCCGCTCAAACACTTTTTATTGTTAATTCTGTTTTAGGTCAACTCAAATTAGAAAAAATTTTGATACTGAATCCAGTCTTGGACCAGTTAGAAAAGATGCCAGATTCAAGGCTCTAGGCCATTCCTTTTCTTGTGATATGGGATTCTGAGTTCAAGTTGTCTTAGATGAAGGCTGGACTTCAAAAGCAACTTTAGACTCATGGGTTGCCTGACTTTTTTGTCAAGCAGTCAAGCGTAGCTCAGTTTTATATCTAATATATAGCACAAAGAAAACACAGGAGAAAAACAAGAAGCAAAAATTTAGCAAAGAATAACACTTTTTCCTAAAGCTTCCCGTGGGAAATTTAAATCCTTTAAAGTTACTTCTTTTGTGGTGTAGTCCCTGTAGTCACCAAGGTCTGGGCTCTACTCCTGTCTCTTTACATCCATTTCACTCACCACACATTCCTTACTTATTCCTGGACTTCTGCTGTCTTTTTTTCTGCTTTCACTGGGGACACACTTCTTTGTGCCAATGCAGTGATATTAGCATTAAAACTGCAATATACGTACACCAGCACCTCCTCTCTCTACTCTAACTCACAGTATATTTGATCCGTCTTTTTATAAACTATTTTGGTAAAACCGATGTCTGTTAAAGTAGGTGTTTCATCAGTAAAATCCCCTCTAACTGTGAGCAGTCATTACTTCAAGTAGCTCACTAAAAGCATGTAATTTTCCCAGTACCTGCAAATAAACACCCCTAGCAATTGTATTTTTCCCCATAAGTATTCTGTCTGCGTTGACTGGGTTTATTTTCTGCCATTCTCGTAAAAATGCAGAGGCAGTGACTGTGTATGTGTAAAAGGCTGAGGGAGATATAAGGGTCAATGTATGAGGGCTATATCTCGTGCATTTTCAGATATAATTGTGTTTCTATTAATTTCTTCTTGTTCAGAAAAAAATGGAAAAAAAAAATTTAAAAAAGGAGGCTGGGAACCCCCCAAATTTTAATACTTTCAAAATAACAGGGTAATCCAAAAATAGTGATGAACATAAATTTTTAAATAGACAAGCCGTAAATTTTTTCATCTAAAAATTCCAAAGGTGTTGTCACTGTCATTGACTTTATGATGGTCTGAAAATGGATAAAGACAATACATGAGGAGCAAGAGCATCATAAATCTTCATTCAGAAATTTCTTCTATCTCCCAATATAACAAGAAAAGTGAAAGGAACAGATTGCATACAACTAGGCAGAGCTGTATTGCTTCTCAAAATTAAATGATCAGCACAGTATTATGTCAGTTCATGTTGTTGCAATTTACGGAACACTTTCAAAATGAACAGGTGTGCCATCAATAAAATACCATGTTAAATTTCCCTGTCCTTATAAGGATGTCTGTACAAAGATCAAATTAGGCACCTTGCAGCTTTTCATGAAAACAGAAGCAGATAATGACTCCTTTACCCCTCAAAAAAACCCCAAAAACCAACAAACCTGTGAAGAAACTGCTGGAATGAAGTAAGTAATTAACCTGATTAGGTTAAGTGTGTTCTGTAGTGGCATTTCATCATGGAGATTTCTTTAATTGAATAAAGTCCTATTAATTTTACTACATTGTTAAAAAAATAAAAATGTCTTTCCTATAGTGGCTATAGAACCTAAACATGTTCTACATTTATTTTATTAACAGGACTAATGCTGTGAGAAAGTGAACAAAGAAATCTGCACATGAATTATGAAATGTCTAAAGAAACATAACTGTTACCTGATTCTGCAAGTCTGGGGGGATTGTCTTCAGGAAACAAAGTCATCCTATGGTGATTTGAGATCAGTTCATAATTTAGAGGCTTTACAAGCTAATTTTATTATGTAGCAGATAGATTAAAAAATGGAACCATGTGATGAACTGTAAAATTCCAGTTTATTGAAGAAGATTTGATCAATGGTTCCAACTCCTGCATTGTTTTTATCACACAACAAAAGCTGATGTCAGAATTTCAATACCAGCTGATTCTACAGAGCCCAGTGGACATAAAGAAAACAAAGGAAAAAGTCTGATCTGAAACTTCAAATGCACAAAAAATCATGCATGATTTTGTTTCAAGGCAACTGGCACCTTCAAAGTAAAACACAAGTGTATATAACTGTAGCGCCTATTTGATAAATTCTGCCAGACTTCCAATCATATTTATGAGCTTCAGAAGTCCCTTGAAGGACAATGTATTAATATAACCATGAGATAGGTGGAAAAGAGTCAGGCAGAAGATGAAGAGTACCGTTGGATGGCTGGTATAAAAACTTTGATGAATACAGGAGTAAATGATAAACTCATACTAATGAATAATAGACTATAATGAAAGTAATTGAAAGTAAGAGGGTTCACAGAGAAGACAAAACTAACATAGACAAAAAATACTATAAAATATACAAGAATGGATACATGTACTGTCTGATCTCAAAACAAGGAATGGGGTAGTTAAAACATTCAGAACTTTCCCTTTACAATCACTGTATAATGTTAGAGGAGGAAGAGTTCATGGAAGTGCACATTTATAGAACTATTAAATAAAAAAATCTAAAGGATATTTTTCTTCACAATACCAGTAAAGAAACTTATTGATCAGTTTTTAGACAACATTTTTTTTTCTTGACTCTGGAAACCTCTTCTTAATCAAAATTTTTTTTTAAGGCCTTTGATAATATTTAATTTCCTCATTATTCTCTTTCAGAATTACAGTGAAGAGTAAATTCCTTGTTTATAATTTCTTCCCATCAGACTATTCTTAATATTTGATTTCTTCACATAGGACCCCAAATCTCGCTCTTTTTTCCTGAGTGCCTGGCACAAAAAGGGCAATATTGCATATTTGAGGGATCTTAGGTTACATATTTATTTATTTTCACTCCCTTTTCCTGCTTTTACTTTTGGGCTATTCAAGTTTTCAGTTTCTGCTCTTCCTTTTGGTCACAGTGATACTCAGATTCTTTGAAGGCCATCATTATGTTAGAGGTTTTAAATAGCTAGCTAATATGTTGAACTGATTTAGCTCTAATGATGAACTACTCAAGAGTGAAGAAAATTCTTGCTTAATTTCAAATGAACATATATTTTAATAGCAGGGACAAAAGAGTAATTGTTGTTATTTCACCTAACATTGATACGATATAATGACAGGAATGTCAGATACAGCAGATAGATCTTCACTGAAAAAAAATTATTGTCTGACTGTAAACCTTGCCTTAAAGTTGCTTTATGTGGAAATTATCTCAGCTAAACGGTTGAGAGTAGTTATTTGGTATTCTTGAATAGATGGAATGTTCTTATATAATTTTTTTCTTAACAATTTCAGTTCTTTCTGGTTTTCACTGTTATCTTGCTATATCTTTTCAAAACACAGGTGGGTTTAAAACCTTTGGCATATTGTTACTGGATGGTCTTTAATTCATTCTCTTTTTATGTTACTAAAGTTTCCAATCCCTGCAACAGACAGTTAACAGACTTTTAAGAAGTGTGACATATAGATGTTGTTTCTAATGTTTTAATGAGAACACTTTAGTCCAGAAGAGAAGGTGAAAATGCATTGTGTGAAAAGTATAATGAAAATAGAACAGCAATGAAAAACAGTACGAAAAACACCACTTGTGTATGTTAAAAAAAAATTTAAGATAATCCATTCAGAGATAATTTAATAAACAACCTAAAGTGAAATACAATTCTGATTAAATTATTTTCTCTCATGGATTGTACACAATCTCATCACACAACTATGTTGGAATTAATAGAAATTATATAAATTCATAGAAAGGGCCATTGTAACCGTTCCTTTGCACCATTTAAATTCTATTTAAAATTTAGCTGTTATGAGTTCTTTTAGAGAGGTTTTTCAGTACAGACTCCATAAGTGGAACAATTTAGCACCTGTGCATGTAAACACCCCAAGGTAAACAATACCTCAACCAGGGGCTGAGACCCCACCCAGAAGGTGTTTTGAGGGGAATAAAATAGCTTAAACAATATTTATGACACATTTATAGGTTAGATTAGTAGATTGGGATACTGCATGATGAGACACTGTGTACAGGTCTGTCTTGAGTCCTCTTACAACATACAGAGCAGCTAAGAAACAAACTGTGCCTTCAGCTGTTGTCTGAAGGTTTTATCCTCAGATACTTCAGTCTAACTCCTTTGGTCGGGTGGTCGGTTGATTGTTGGGTTTTAAAAGTTACTTGTAAAACTTGAGATGTCTTTCATTATAAAATGTGTCATAAAAAGGATAATAAAAGAGGAAAGGAAGAAAAAACCATATTTAGTTACAGTACGCAGCTTTCTTGCAAAAACCTAACATGAACAAATTCTCCTTGAGAGTCACATGGGAAAATAGATGTGAGACACCAGTTCTTAGTTCAGGCTTTTACTTCAAAAACTGTTGCTACATTTTACATTATACTGTCAACAGTAACAATTCAACATGCCAGGATGAGAATCTGGACTAACCTTCAATGCTTACCTGCAAAGTCTTGTTTAAGGCTGAGAAAGTTTGACTTGCTCAATACGAAGAAGAGAAGGCTTCAGAGTGACCTAATTGTGGCCTTGCAGTACCTGAAGGGATCCTGCAAGAAAGATGGAGAGAAACTATTTACAAGGGCCTGTAGTGACAGGACAAGGGGAAATGCCTTCAAACTGAGTAGGTTTAGATTAAATATATGGAAGAAATTCTTTACTGTGAGGGTGGTGAGGCACTGGAACAGGTTGCCCAGAGAAGATGCCTTATCCCTGGAAGTGTTCAAGTCCAGTCTTGATAGAGCTCTGAGCAACCTGGTCTAGTGGAAGGTGTCCCTGCCCACGGCAGGGAGGGGTTGGAAACAGATGATCATTAATGTCCCTTCCAACCCAGGCCATTCTGTGATTCTTTGATACATATTTTTCATCTAGGTTAGGTCAGTCATCATATTTCATCAATAAAAGAGCATTCTTTATTCTTTGATGCAGAACAAATTACTGGTGATTGTAACATATTGTAAAATCAGAAAACCATGAGTCTTCATTCCTCTACTACAAGGTGATGGGCATGCACGTCATCTCTTACAGATGAAATTTGGGATTGTTGAGTTAGTTCTGTGAAAGGATGGGGGAAATTTCTGCTTTTTTGAAGACACCAGCAACAAAATGCATTTTGCTCAACATCAGTACCGTACCTCATGTATTAAATGTGTTCTCGGGTCAAACTGGTCAGATGATTTCAGGTATATTAAGGGAAATCTGGCTCCTTCGTAGCCTTAAGTTAGCTAAGAAATCCCAATTGTGAAACACCACAGTGAAGTTACGTGCAGGTATGTGTAGAAGCAGAACTCTGCAGTGTCTAGAGAAAGATAAAACCCCATACCATTCATTCTAAAAATAGCAGAAATATTTTGTAAACTATTTATCACCCAACAACGTCTTTATTTTTTTTTCAGATATTTTTCGTAGGTCTTCTAAAAATAAATCTACATGGTTTTGTATGTAACAAAGTCTATATCTTGATCTTTAACACACTTTTATATTATACCCCACTATTTTACATTAACTGGACTTAATATCATTAATTGTAATCAAACTGACTGCCACTAAACAATAGACCAGGAATGTTCAAAAATCACTTTTTTTTGTGACAAAGTAGAACATCTCTTACTTTTTATTCCAGAGCAAGCAAAAAAGTTTTAGGTACTTTTGTCTTCCTCTAAAGACGTTCCTTCTGAATGCAAGATAAATATTTTTATAGGTTGATCATATGGTCAAAGAAATCAGAAATAATAAGATTTCAGGTAAATTGGCCATTTAGACGTTTCATAATTGTAAGAGGTTTCATAACTGTAAGAGGTTTCATAACTGTAAATATTTTCAGAGTGTCAGGCTTCACCTTTTGATAATGTTATTTTTACCAGGCTATGAGTCAGTAGTTAAGAGATTTTTTTCATCAGACTTGTTGGCTTATTTGGATCAGAATATTTACACTGGAAATTAAAATGGAGGGGAAGAGCTAAGGAACATGAGGAAGGATTAGGGGACAGCTTTCTAAAAAACTCTCTGAAGGTTTATTTTAGAATGTAATATCCAGCTGATAACCTATTTTATTTCTTGGGAGAGAGTATCATACATTACAAGAAAAACCCAAATAACCCAAAATCGAACCCAACAAACCACTTCAAAGACACCTGGGGAAATGAAAGTGGGTCATATAGGCTTTTAAGAAGAAAAGCAACATTTCTAATTATGGCTACTTAGCAGATAGAAATTTCTATTTCAGTCATCTCTCTACATCAGGAAGCTGGGCTATGTATGTAGTGTCTGATGTAACAAGACGTTACATGACTGTTATGCAATTTTTAAAAATACTAAAAAAAGCAGTGCAAAAACAGAGTTGTATCAGCCCCTGGTCCACAGCGTAGTAAAATAAATAAGAAATACTAAAAGTCTACTTTTTCCCTTAAAAGGAAGAAATAAAAACTTGCTTCTAAACAAAGTCATAAACCATCCCCTCTACCCCCAGTTAGGGGATAAGATTTTGGTAATGGATTTAAATTTGATTGATAATATGTTTCAATTATTTACTTAAATAATTATAGTTGCACAGCACATAAGTTGGTAAATTTATAAAGGTAGATTTCATATGTCTAAAATGAGAAATTTATGTTAGTGAAAGAATGCAATATTATATTTATAGGAATGACTACGCTTATTGCTGTGTTAAAGCTCATATACATTGTGTGTTAGTTTGAGTAAATGCTTTGCCAATTCCAATATGCTTATGGCTGTAATAATGCATATCAGTGTTTGGCTCTAATGAATCCAAACTCTTATGGAAATAAGCTGCTTTACTTGTTATGATTTCCTCTTACATCTTACTAAGATGTTTATATAGGCAGTATGATACTTAAAACAGAGTGAGTAAAAGAGTACAGATATTAAAAGCTAGCAAATCCACTTTTCTTTATATATTTTAGAAGGAATCTCAGAAAAAAATGAAAAAAATTACAGAACAGATTCTTAATCTGTAACAAATGCATATTTATACAAAATGTGAAAACAAACTTTTGATTTTCTCATGAAATCTGTATATTTTGATCAATCTTAAATATCAACAGACAAGGGAATAATAATAAGAAGAAGAAGAACAACAACAACCACCATGCTGTTAACTTTTTTCATTATTTTGTGTATCCTTAGGTATTCTTTCTGATAACTGAGTATTGTCTGAATAACAAATGTAAAATGGAGCACTTTATATGTTTTAGGTTTTTTTAAAAAATGAAAAGATGAATCTTCCTAAAACTCTATTAGATTATTTAAGAAATTCAGGAGATAAATGAAATTGGCTTCTGAAAAATGTCTAGAGTGCAAGACTGCTTTGATTGTAATTATAATAATTTATACATAAAGCCACAGACATAGAGGTTGATTTAAAAATGTATCCTTAGCACATAAAGTTTCTTTTCAGAAATCACTTTCTGCAACCTTTTTCCCATGAGATATAACCAGTACTGCCACTGAATCACAAACAGTGTAGTCAAAACATTGACCATAATAGAATAAACACTTGTAATAGGTGTAAAAACTCTCTACTGGTGTGTGGGACTAAGATCAAGAAATGAACCATGACTGCAGCTAAACAATAGATTTCATGCCTGACATTTCAGGCAGATAGACTATTCTTGTTTTCTATTGAAGAAAACTTGAAATAATCCAAGTCTTCTTTGAACTTTAGACAATCTCCCCAAGTATTTGTGTCCATATTTCTCTTTGACCTCTGAGCAGTAGACTTTCTTATTCCATTTGCTTTCGTGCAACTTCTTCCAGTTTTGCTTGTTTTCTCCTTGCAAGTTCTTCTCCAAACTAGTTCATAAAGTGCTCTCAGAAGCACTCCAGAAGAAAAAAATGTTTCTCCTCATGGAAGAAACTGGCACATGAGACCTCTGTGATGCCTTTACTCCAAGATGACAGTCCTGCCAGATGTGAGCTAAACACAGAGAAGAAGAAATCAGAAGTCATAAGGCAGTGAGTGCTGGTTGAATTCCGACTTTCTGAAGCCTAACCATCTAATATTCCTGTTCTTTTGAATTGTGTCATGTTGAGCCATTTCTGCACAGCACAGCAATATCATCTATTGCTCCCTTGGTGCTCAGTGCGCTTATCCTGTTTATAATACGTACAGAACATCATACACACTAGAGAAATAACTGGAGTTAGCCATCATGGAAGTTACAGGAATATGCACTTGTTCTTGTCACCTCCTGTTGCTGATGGTGCTCTATAATGTGCTCTTCAGATGCACTGCAATACTGGCTGTATCTTTTTTCCAACCTTGTGGTCACTCTATCCAAAGTAATCCACAGCACTCTGTTAAACCAGCTCAATTAAAAGAAAAACCATGTGTAGCAATTAACTGTCTTTGTGTAATTGTGTTTTCAGTATCTGGAATGAGAAGAAAGTAATGACCTGTAAAATCAAAGCTGGGTTTATGTGACAGAGAATACACTTTGTCGTCTCAGTCTAGTGTCCAGCCATGAGTGTACAGCACAGGATAGACTCCAACAGCTAAACTGCTGCTGCTGCCCTTGATAGTGTCATTCAAACTACTTTTGAGGTTCTCAACAAAAGAGACTGAGCTGTTTGACAATTAGATTTAAAAGACATGGAGGAAATAACAGTCCATAAAAGTGAATGACATTCTCGGAGAGACTCTACTAGCATTTTTCCTCTCAATGGAGACACAAAAGGATGACTGTGGTGAGAAGAGTATAACTGTAATTAACTTGTCATTTGTATTAATAATTATATAGTTTCAAGACTGTGTATTTTTACAGCTAAGGTCATAGACTAAACTGCAGGTTCAATTCTTGCTTCTCTCAGGCTCCTCATGGGACACTGCACAATCAATTTATCTTTCAGTGCATTTATTCCTTTTATTTGTGAAAAAGAATAGTAATATTTATTTTTCCCCTAGTCATTTACTTGTAGTTCTGTTTTAGTTGTGGTTTTTCTTGTTATAAATCAGATCTAATAAGGACTTAAAAATACTCTATTTTACAAAAAAAATTATGAAGTTAGAAAAGAACATTTTATTAAGGAATTTAGTTTGTAAATTTCCCAATTTTACTAGCAAGTATTTTTCCCAGCTCATTTAAATTCTTTATAATTTACCTCATTTTTACTAAAATAAAATGGATCTTTTTTTTCCCTCAGAAGGAGAGATTTTTCTTCCTTATTCTTAATCTCATAAGCTTTAGATTTTTAGAAGTGTTGTTTTAACTAACAGTGTTAATTTAATTTGAATTGAAGACTATCCAAAGGAAGGCCACGAAGATGATCAAAGGACTGGGGAACTTTGTGAGGAAAGACTGAAGGAGGTAGGTCTTTTCTCCCAGAAGAAGAGAAGACTCAGCAGGGACCTTATCACAGTATGTCAGTAGTTAAAGGGTGGCAACTTCACAAGGATAATGTGGAGAAGACAAGGGGTAACGAGTACAAGTTGCAGTGGGAGAGGTTTCATCTCAACATAAGAAACTTAGCTTTTACTGTAAAATTGACCACACCTTGGAACAACCTCCCCAGGAAAGTGAGAGAGTTCTCATAACTGGAGTTTTCCAAGATGTAATGGGAGTGAGTGTTGGGCAATCTCACCCAAGCTCTTTTTCCCACAAAAAGGTGGACCAGATGGTTTTTCTGGGTTTCTTTACAATTTGAGCTATTCTATTATTTGGTGACTCTCCGAAGACTTGCTTCCTAGTTTCAGTTGAAGATGGGAAAAATATATGTGAAGTTCTTACAAATTAACAAGAAAATCTTACTTTCTCTTTCAAATATACTGTAGTTTCAGTATTTCACCTCTCATCTTGCATTAAACTGTAATACAAAAAAGAAGGTAAAGAATAATCAGGTGAAATTCTATGTAATTTCCATGTTATCCAGTTAACAATGTGATAAATGTTATAAATTTTGTAAAAGTAAATAACTTAATGTCATATTTTTCAGACTGTATATTCATAAGGTACCATTCAAATTGTGCATTTGTTTGAATGGGAAGGGAGTAAATACATTTTTAAGTTTTGAGAGAGTGGAGAGCGTTTCTTGGAATCATACATACTGTCTGAGAAGCAAAGAAAACAGTCATGGAATGGTGACATAGAATGGTGGCACAGAATGGTGGCACAGGATAGTGACAAACTCCATATTTTAAAATTGCTCACATAATATATATTGGGTTCTATTATTTAAAATTGACATTAATGCTGAAAAATTTTACACTTTCTCAATTTATGGAAAAGGTCCTACATTAAGAAAAGCAATAGTAAGAAAATATTTGGCATCCAATGTTTATTTATTTATATGATTGAAGTGGAGAAAATATTGTCCTCTATTAGACATTGGATACTCATCTAATCTCTGATATTTTACTTATTTAAGGTAATTTATGTCTACTGAGGCAGTAAATCCAGACATTGGGATTTGTCCCCTAAGAGGACAGATCAGACAGAGATAGGAAAAAATATTTTTGCATTATCTTGTTTCAAATGGAAAAAAGGATAAAAGAATTCTGGACCATGTTGGGTTTTTTACCTGTTTAGTCTAAAAGAAATATTCATCACACTGTTTGTACCTCACTGATATAATTTTTCATCCAGGGATGTACACATGAAGAGAAGTTTGCTCCAATGTATGAGAAGCTCTGAAGTCTTCGAGGTTTAGAGTGTTCCACTGTTTGATAACCCTTTGGTGAACAAATTTTTCCCTAAATCCAATCTATATGTTCCCAGGCTCAACCTGAGTCCATTTCCTCTTGTCCTGTCACTTGTTACTTGGGAGAAGAAGCTGATCTCCACCTGGCTACAATTTCCTTTCAGGTAGTTGTAGAGAGCAATAAGGTCCCCCTGAGCCTCTTTTTTTCTAGGTTAAACAACTGCAGCTCCCTCGACTGCTCCTCATTTGTCTTGTGCTCGAGACTCTTCCCCAGCTTCATTGCTCTTTTTTGGACACACTATATATCTGTTAATATCAGAATTTTATATCAGTCAAGGGAATGACAGTCGCTAATTTAAGTGTTGGAGATTTCATTTCAAGTATGTCTCATGGGAAGTTTTCAGTTTCTTAAGTAGCCTAAAAGATAACCTTGCACACCTCAATCTTGTCACTTCTGCTTATAAGTAACCATTGACATTGAGGGTATCTCTGAAAGCAACGTAGGAATGGTTTAGATTTATCATCACCTCTACTGTCTAACAGAATTTGACAGCATGAAACTATGAAATGGATAGAATGATTAAAATTTAAATCCAGCCATACTTACAGCAGGTATTAAAGTCAATGCACTTTCTAAGCCAAAAGTCATTGGAAAGAGTTGAGGCAGAAGCACTGAATCTTTTGGGGTCCATCAATTTCAATTCATTTGCTCTAATTTTATGGATCAGTACTTGGTCTCTTCACTCTAGTGTCTATGAAATGTCAGTCCTTTGTGTGACAGCTCCTGAACAAAATGACCTGCGTATGTAACTATAATTTCTACACTTTTCCAGCATTCAAAAACTTACCACAAAATATGTTTCTGCTAGAAATAGGCTGATGCAGTGGCAGAGTACAGCTTGCTTTGTTTCCCTTGGCGTTGCAAGTGGCATAAAATCCAGTTAACTACACTTCCATAGTACAATTCTAGTAGTCTGGAGAGTTCTGTCTGTGCAAAACAGACATGGCTTGTCATTTACCACGTATGTTTTTAGGAAGTATATATTTATACATTATGCAAACAACTGAATTATGTAAAATACATAATAATTATATATTTTTTAAAGCAGCTGGAATTACTGTACTAATAATGTAACTGATGGAAACCACAAAATCATTGATGTGAAAAGCTAATGACCAATACATTGTATTGGTTCATCACAACAATTTGTCATTGCAACTATAAACATCCTAACAATCCATAGGTGAAAGCAACCAGGCAGTGAACCCTCCTGTACTATGTATCCTTGCCCATAATAATGGAACTTAATGTCGCTGTCCTAATGCTTTTTTTGTACAAAGACAGATATTTTTAGCAGCAATGATGAATGTCAAATACTTTTAGTAATTTTAGATATAATTTGATGGTTTTATGTATGTAATTACGAAGAAATTAATTTAAAGGTTTTCAAGACTTTGGGTATTGCATATTAATTGAGACAAATATTTGGGAGGGGGTTAAGAAAAAAAAAGACAGTTGCAGGTAGAACTAAAATTTTGAAATTTTTGTTTGTTTGTTTTGTTTTAGTTTTTGGGTTTTGGGTTTTTTTTGGTGACAATCTCTAGAATCCAGGTCTCGAGTGAAAATGAAAAGAGGAAGTCTGTTTACCCCTTCCTCTACCTCCATCCACTCATCATTTGATCTTTAAAATGCATGTCAAAGTATTCCTTTATCAATGAACAATTCCTGATGTAGAGTCATCAACAGCAAAGTACGGAACCTTAATTATGAAGTTTTACATGTTAAATACATTGATTTTGTTCTTCCATGATATTTTCCAAAAGTCACTTTCCTATTCCCTCCATCCTACGCAGTTCAAGAGGGGAAGGAGGCATCTTAAAATTACTGAGGCTAATCCTTAGAAGGGTGGCAAGCAGACAGGAACGTTTTAGGATAAATCAGTTTGGTTCATTCTGCATTGAAGGGAAAAATCTTTCCAGATCCAGGATGACCAAGATTACTTATCATAGCACTCAAAATTCAAGCCTGAAGAGTTCCAGGGACTTGTGAGTCATCATTGTGCTTGGGGGGTGAGGGGGAAGAAGAACCCTTAATACTTTTTAATGTCTTTCCATTGCAGTTGCCATTAGTAAGGTATCAAACCTTTGACCTTGTGCATTAATTTAGCCCAAAATTTTAGAGGATGCACTCTTTAAATTGCACATTCATGCTTTGTCAATATTTTTAACCATCATGTGTATAATAGGAAGTAAACAGGCAAAGCAGTACAGAAGCTCATCCACCCATTATGCTCAGTCTGCCATTAAAGTTCACTGACTAATGGATTTCAGATGCAGATGGAAGTTTTTGCACCATTGAGATATTGCTTTGACAGATCAGGCACAATAGCTGTGACTGTTAGTCTTTCAAGCCTGAAGAGTTTTCTTTCATGGTTTCAAAAGAAGCCTTTCCAGAGCAGCAAGATACTCACAGCAGCCAATATTTTAATGTACTAAAAAAAAAAAAAAGAGAGAAGAAGAAAAGTTGCTTTCTTTTTTCAATAACAAAGGACTTAACAAGCTTGCTTCAATGCTGCAAGGATAAATTAAGTTAACTAGACAAAAGAAAGAGAAGTTCTTAAAGAATAAATGAAGATCCACCAGGTCCACATAATGAAAAGTCATCTTTGAAGTAAAATGTTCCAGCAAGTTGAATTATAGTTTAAAAAATACCAAAAAGAACTAATAAATGTTAATAAATAATGTCACAGTCTTTCTGAGATTATAAGATGCCATGTACCTTAACTTATTAGAAAAGACAGGTATCTGAACACACTATTATTAAGAAAAATAAATAGAACAAATGAATGTATACAAATGACTCCCAAGATATATATTTATAAACAAGAAAAAAAATAATTTTATTGTCTGTAATCCTACTGTCTTCAGTGGACACTGAATTATGTTGTGAAGACATTTCTTTGATTACCAGCATCTTCTATTACCCTTCTTCCTACTCTTTCCTGCTATTTTTAACATAATTTAAAGGCATTTATTATAAAATAAAGACATTGAAACTCAAAGAGAAATCACTTTTATTATTGCTTTAATCTTATATTTGAAAAATATTTTAAATTATTTTTTTTAAGGCTACATTGGAATAAATCGAATAAACAATACACTCCATTCTAAAAGCAAAGCAAATAGATGTGCTGGTGGTAGAAATCTACATAAACTCGTGTAACACTACTAATAGTCTAAATGACAGTACAGAAAGCACTGGAACATATTGTTTGGACTGGTAAAACTAGAAAAATATAGACTCGTTTATAAGACTGGTGCCATACTTTATTTAAGATTGTAACAAGTGCCTACTTTGGGTGCAAGATGTAACACTCATGTAAAATCCCTACATAACAAATGGAGAAAAGCAAGTGCCTCTAAGTGGTTACTCTGAGAGTGAAGTTACTCTTAATAGCAGTAGGTCTCATAAGCCTGAGAGTCCTACTACTTTGGAGGTAGAAAGGGACAGCAGCACCTCCTGCTTCACAGGGCAAGTATATTTAAGGAAAATATAACTCAAATAATAATAAATAACCATATAATTAATGAATATTGCTGGTTTTCAATAGTTATTTTCCAATAGTCTTTGACCCCATTACTGTCTCCTGTTTATCTTTCTCACTTCACTTAATTTCAGGCATCACTCACAAGACTTCAATGTTATTTTAATAATAGATACTGTAGCTATTTCTTTTGCTTAAAAACATAGTTCCTATATACTGCTTGTACTTCATCCTCTTTTCATTGAGCAGGCCAAGCCAGACTTTTCTTTTTACTTAAAATACTCATGTAAAAACAAAACATTGCTGCTGGCACTTGGAAGTGAAGAATTTGGGATTATATTTGGAGAATTACATTTTAAACTCCTAGGTTTAGATTTTAATTTTGTTTTGGTTTAGTTAATCTTGCAAAAAGAACTTCACGATCTTTTTTAAGTACTGTTGTTTAGAATTTAGCCTTGTCTCATCCTTATTCTGTTGTCAAAGTATTCAAGTGTCCCTGGAAAATCACTCCAGTTGCTTAAGTAGACTAAAAGCAAATTTTAACCTAATAGTCCTAACAGCAAGCTCATTCATTAGTGGGACTAATCATAGATGTTGGACTGGTTATGCTCCTGGTTTTAAATTCAGCTTTGGTGAGGTAAAAAATTCTCCAGGTAGGAGTATTCTTGCAATGAGTGGCTCCAGAAAAGAGAGCCACCAGCCTGGGACCTCAGCAACAACCACCTCCCCCCTCTAATCTGAGGACCACGATCGGGGAAATCAGAATTAGACTTCAACAATATGAGCACCAACCAGAACCATATGGCTCATGACATGGCTCCATGTTGGTCTATTTCTATCCTATTAATTCAGAGCCAGAAATCTGTCTCTGTGGCTTCTGCAAACTTCAGCAGGAAAACCTTTCTGGTCGCAGGGTTTGTACCCTTATGAACAGAACGCCTTCAGCTGTGTCATTCAAAATAATGAAATCCTGAATTAGGTGGGTTTAATCCTGACAATAATATGAACAGTCTTATTTGGTGAGGCCCACGCTAACCAGCTACCCTTCAACAGAGAAAAGCAGCTTTAATGCATTTACTTAATGCACCTTTGTGTCTTCGACACAGAAAGTGAGTGCAATCAACTCTATTGCAGTTTATCAGGTCAATGATCCTTGATCTAAAAGAGATTTATGTAGAGCCTCTAATGAAGTACTAGCAGCTGTGTGGGGGTTTTTTTAGAGTACCTTTTCATCTCTTGTTTTTAGCAACAAAATATTAAGACCTTGAATTGAATTGAATTAAATATAGTCACTAACAAAGCAAAATGTGCCCAAAGGAGTCATCAGAATACAGGGGAAAAATAATGTATGTTTGCCAGCTATACATTGATGCAGAATATTGCTTTAACTGAGATTTCTTTGAGGGTAACAAATATCATAAGGATATGCTGCAGTTCAAATTTTGGAATATATTATTTTTTGAAGTTACTTGTTTAACTGAAATGTCAAAAGAGACATCTTAATAAAATTGCATAGGCTTCCTACAGTTCAAAGATCACTACCCAAACCAGAGATCTGCACTAAAAAATTGTGGATCCAAACAGGGGAAAGCAGGATAAGAGAAAAAGAAATCCAAATTCCTTCGTAATTAATTGGATTTAAAATAGCAAGGTAGAAGATACATTATGAAGGCTGAAGTATAAACTCAACATTGACTCTATAACATAATTTAAAAGTCATGTCAATTGCCACAGCACTAAAGGGAGAAAAAGGTCAGATTATTCATCTTTATCTTTCTTTATGCAACAATATTGTCATTGAATAAAAAAAAAATAAAAAAATAAAAAAGCTTCTATCCATCTATAATATGTACTATGTTAAAAGTCTCTTTGCCTCATACCCCTGTATTACAATACCAAGTTCATTATAAATTCACCTGTATTTTTACCTTTTCTGGTTACAGGATCAGTTCCAGAGCTCTTCTCACAAACTGAATTCTTGTGTTGAACCACCAGCATGGCACAACCAATAGGGACAAATTTAAATGTGATTATGTGTATCTAAGCTAAGGGAAGTTTTATATCTTGGATATTTTGCTGCTGTTGTTTGTATATTTATGGGTATTTTTGTATAGATTTCGTATTTTCTACTTTTGGTTCAGTGCAATGAAGGTAAGAAAATAGAGATTATGATATAATAATGTAAGTCCCAGTTGATTTGGAAAGATTCAAAATGTAATGAAACAGACAGTAAAACTGAAAGATCTGGCAACACTGACGGGCTAGATCCTCCTGCAACATGTCAGGTTGTCACTGAATGGGCCCTTTGAACAATTTTATAGCTTTGACTCCAATTAAGATCAATTTTTCTCATTGACCCTAAGCCTGCTTAGCTTCCTGCCAAAACCAGCACCCCAAACTGTCGCCCGTTTAGGTTTTTCAATTTACTACTTAATATAGATGAGTTTCTCAATAGCTATTTTTCTCCAAAATAAAGTGCCACAAATGGAAAACTTGTAAATATAAGTTGTCTCTATGGTGCTGACAGGCTTTGTTTTCTTGCTAGCAAGACATTTAAATTGTACTGCTTGGCTGCAGAATCTCACGCTGTGCTGCTGCATTCAGAAACCATTATCACTGTAGGAAATAATAACAAGTGGATATACTAATTAGGAGTTTTGAAAAATAATGATGTAGATAAGGTTTATCTACATCTCTGTGATTCACAGTTATGTGAAGCAGAATAGCTAAAGAATGACATAGTAATTCAAGGAATTTCATTTTATTGTAAATAGATTTGTCTGCTAATACTTTGGGCTAGGAAGAAATACCTAGAAAATACATTTATGTGATGTTATTTGACAGTGAGGTTCATATGAGAGATTTACTACCTCATAGGCCTTGGACAAAACACTGAACTTTGTTTCTGCATCTCCAAAGCAATATTAGGGTTAACGGTAAAAAGTTTCTCTAAGAATAATGATCAATGATCTAACCACTTAGCACTGTAATCACTAAAGTTTGCAGAATGAATTTAGAAAGATAAATGCTTTAGACTTGATACTAAGAAAAATTTCTTCAGTCCAGGGGTTGTCAAACACTGCAACAGGATGTTCAGGCAGGCGGTGGAGTCACCATCCCTGGAGCTATTTCAAAGCCATATAGTTGTGTCACTTAGGGACATGGTTTAGGGTAGACTTGGCAGTGTTAGGTCTACAGTTGGACTTGATGCTTTTAAAATTCTTTTACAACCTAAATTATTCTATGATTCTATGGTGTCATTTAAAAAGAAAATCTAATGGTCTAGGGCTAATAAACATTAACAGTTGACCTTAACTGCTTCTATCAATTTAAAAAATTATTGTGAAAGGAATGAGAAGATACAAGGAGAGAGTGTAAATCTGAAGAGCGAGACTAAGTCTGAGAAAATTCAAAACTCTTTTCATGCAGCTCCTCATACACCTACATTTCCCTTGGTACGGGATGGCTTCTGTAACATAGCAAAGAGAAAGCATAAACATCACCACAAATACTCACCGACACCTTTTGTAATAACTTTTACTGTAATGGGAATTAAAAACTAAAATATTTACTCATACACAAAATCTACATTATCATTCTGTTTACATTAAATTTCATATCTGATATGGAAGAGAGAGATTCAGCTGTATGGAAGGAAACAGGTTAATCATAAAATCTCAAATATAGCTTGGGGTAAACTAGAAATTTATAAAATATTTGAAGTTCTGTAAGGGAAGTAGGTGAAGAAAATAGTTATTGTAAGATTCCTTCAAACTGAAAGAGGGTAGGTTTAGATTACATATTAGGAAGATATTGGTATTGTGTGTACAGGAGTCTTTCTCAGTTATATCATCTATGTATATGTGGTAAAATCTAGGCATAACTTCTCTTCCTCATTCCTGGTTCACCATATATTTAGTATAGAAAAATCAGGTGTGATTGATACGAGAGACACAGGATGCCTGGCATGTTGCTGCTCTGGATAGCCAACAGAACAGGATGACAGAAGCAGTGCTGTACCACAGCAGCATTCTGTGAAAGTCTGGTGAGGAACAAGGAAATAATGTAATTGCAGATGACTGTGATTAACAGTGATTGCAACGAGTATTGCAGGAGAAAGGTGAGAAAGTGTAAAGCTGAGTAGAAACGCAAGACCGGAAGCAGGGGAGTGCACTGGAATGCTCTATCAAAGTCTATTTGTTAATACTCCTTTTTAATAGCATACACACAACTCATAGTGCCTATCTCAGAATTTAAGATTACCTGGTTAGTCTGTTTTCTTTCCTTTAAGCCTGGAATGTTATAAAATGAAAGAATTGTCATGGTTTACCCATAACAGTAATGAAAAGAAGTAGTTTTTCCTAAGAATACTAGAGTTTAGGACATAAAATTAATTCCTATTTGATGATTATACTGAGACAATAATTATACTCCACAAAGTATAGTTTAATTAAAACTCACTTAAACCTGTGAGTTCTGATTAAATAGCATAATGAGTTTAAATTTTATTTGTCTCTTTCAGACCTCACCTATTGTCCTGACTGATAAATTATACAGCAAACTTTGCAGAGAAACACAACATTAATTTTTTCTGAATGCTAAGGGGAGTGACAAAACTTAAATTACCTTTCCTTTAAAAGTGCTTCACATGAAACCAACATCCATAATTTTCACTTCAACAATGTTTTTTCTATTGAGCCTCAATCCTGCAAACTCTAATGCAGGTGCTTAACTTTATTCACCAGAAGTCAAATAGTTGATCTCACTTTTCCAGCTGGGTTGTATTTCTACTCATTGCAGTAGCCAGGCTTTCAGCTCAGCTTATACAAATACCCATATGTACAAAAATGCAATGTATTTGCAACACTTCAGATAACACAAGCAATAGAAGGGGGTGAAGTCATTTATCTAACAGATTGCTTGTTTCCTGATTTACATAAGCATTGCAATGTATGATTGTTGGCTTGAGAGAGTTGAAAAGTCTCTGAAAATATTTCGAATCCTTCTGTGAATACAAAAAAAGACCTGTGAAAATCTGAAGCATTGGTGCAAGCTAAGGTATTTTAGAGAATGCATTAGATAGGAAGGATACTAAATGAATGATCCAAGAGAATACGGATCATTTGCTGGCCTTTATTATGAGGCCAGTAATGTTCTGCTATTGCCTCCACTGCACATTTCCCAATAATTCCACAGTGAATGATTCCAACTTGTCATAGAGTTCTTCTTGAAAGCATTTCCAGGCTGGGAGTTTACATTATATAGTCATGAAAATCTGAGATGTTTAAAATGTGCAGAAGAAACAGTTGTTTGTTCATTGTAGAAACATTCAGTTAAGGTTCTGTGTTGAAAGTTTATCCTGCTGCTCTGATGTTTTTCCTCTTTTTTTTATTAAACCGTCAGTACTAAAAGCTGGAATCAGGTCTCTTCTGTCCTGGTAGATGCTCTGTACCCACATGATCTGGCCAGATGTTAAAACAACCTTCTCTTGTTTTTTTCTTTATTGTTCTGGGCAAAGTGTATTGCTCTGCTGTACCATTCCTGGAAATCACTTTCAATTGATGGTTACATCATAAAATGGAGGTAAAATCCCCACTATCATTCGAGTAAATTGGGATAAGCTTCTAACCTTCCTGAGTTCAGGAGTGGAGACGAGAAGACAGCAAGAATTACATAGGTGAGGGGAAAAGCCTATGTGTGTACCTGTTTCAGCATCCATAACATAAGTATCACTAGTCTATGGGTTGATTGTTCAGAACAGATTGAGTTGTGTGTGGGTTTAGCTCTAATAAAGTTGAACTTTGAAATATTATTAAAATCTGATGGGAGAAATGGAGTTGACTTTTTCTCATATGTGATATGCTGCCTGTCTCACATGAAGTTAAGCTTCAGGCATACACAGAAGACAAAAAGTTTGCTTGTGTATTCAGATGTTCTTGCTGAAGCCCATATTTTCAACATTAGTCAGGAAATTGCAACTTGGGGTAAATATAAAATAGTGTTTCAATGCATCCAGCTTCTGCTACAGCTCTTTCATTGAGTCACTGATAAATCTGTTTATCGTAACCTGTTGACTTCATTGTAACATTGAAAAGAATTATTGTTCAGGACTATCACTGTCAAGTCATACCCAACAGTCAATCTCAGTATGGTTTTATACAAAATGTTTGCTGTCACTATGTTTCCCAAAATTTCTTGGGTTTGTTGCTTTTTTTTTTTTTTCATTTAATAAAATAAAAACCGTTTTATAGTAACTTAGCTATTTAAAGCAATTTAAATCTTAATCTAATGATTTTTGTGCTACATTAATTTTGTATTTAAGAGTGAGAATGGAGATCAAGACTGACAAAATTCACAACCCAAGCTTCTAATTCCTTGATTAGTTCCTGGCAGGAGAATTGAAAGCAGCCAATTTGATTGTTTTCTCCATGGAAATGACACAGCCATGAACAGGAGTTACCGAAAAAAAAAGAGTATCCAAACCTAAGTGTCCATTGGTTAAATGTAGTTGATAGTATAAAAGATCTTGATGTGAATTTTCAAGGATTATTTACCAAGAATGACAAAATTTTGCAAGAAAAAAAGCAAGGTTTCTTTATATATTACATTATTTTATGGAAACTTTTGGTGTTTAGACTTGAAAAAAATATATTTTCATGCATATTTTAAATATTCTCAGTAGTGTTTTCTAGGTAAAGACAATATGTTTACACCAGTTTCCATTAAATCAGTGCTCATACAGTTTAAATTTTTATGAGTCAAGCTCATATGCAATTTCAAGATGTAATTTTCCCTGAAATCTTTGTCACACCACTCCAGAGTTGACTAGAATCTTCACAGTGGAAAGAATCCCTTAGCCTAAGGTGGGATGAGATGAGTGACATCTCAATGAAAAAAAAATAAAATTATATCTTTCTTTCTTTTAACCCATATAATTTGCTGTTTGGCAAATAAATAGATCTCTGTGATTCATGGGATTAATACCAAATCAAAAGACAGAGAGTTGCTTTCTCAGATTTTGAAGATATGACCTTTAGAGTGTTCCCACAAAAGCCCTCAATATAATTTCTTCTTGATTTTATCAAATCAGTTTTCTAACTGTGTTCAGATGAGTTTTCTTGAACTTTACAGCTTGAGAATTCAGAACTGAGTGTTTCACCCATTAATAAAAGATAGTTTATCTTGCTTAGTATGGGAAGAAGTAAGGTGGCCATAAATTCACAAACGAAATGCTGTGGATATTCCACCACAGTTGAATCAAGAATAGCACAAAATTCAATATTCATTCAGAAAACACAGCAGTGTTCATATCATACTGAGTTATGTAATTTTAAGTGTTTTAATTTCTGGAGTTCAGAGAGCTAAATTATTTACCATTTTCTGCATACATTTGAAAACTCCATTATTCTTTGTGAGGGGAAAGGGGAAAAGGTATACCTACTGTTTGCAAGTTTGAATTTTACAACTGTACCATGCAAACTGTAAATTGTTCATAACAGGTTTTGTCTATAGGCCAGAGACAAAGGGTACCAACAGGTGGTTGCTTCCAGATGTTCATGTCTGTCTACACAGAGAGCAGACTCAGATAGTACCTGAGTAACTTCAGCTTTCCATTTCTCTATTGTGAGGAAAGGCAATATGAATCTCTTATCCTGCCTAATTCATAATATTCAAGGGAGGCACTGTTTTTTCTCACTCTGTCATTATCTGCATGTCAGTCACAGAATCACAGAATGGTTGAAGTTGAAAGTGAACTTGGGAGGTCATCTGATCCAGTCCTCTTGCTGTAGAAGTTTCATCTAGAGCAGTTTTCCCAGGACTGTGTCCAAATAGCTTTTGAGTATCTTCAAGAACACTCCTCTAACTCCCTGAGAAATTGTCTCCAATGCTCAGTCAGCCTCACAGTAAAAACAAACAAACAAACAAACAAAAACCCCACTATTCCTAATGTTCAGATAGAGGTTCCTGTGTTTCAGTTTCTGTTTATTGTCTCTTGTCCTGTCACTGGACTCCACTGGAAAGAGCCTTGCTACTTCTAGGCCCCCTTTTCATGTATTTAAATCCACCCATAAGATCCTCCCCTGAGGTCTCATGGCTCTTTCAGCATTTTTTCATAGGAGGGATGCTGGCCCTTCACTGAACTCTGTCCAGAAGCTCCATGTCTCTCTTGTACTTTTACCTGTCCATACTTCCACCTTCTGTATACTTTCTTCCTTGCTTCCACCTTCTGTATATGTCAAAGGATTAAGTTCAAACCCAAATGCAAATTAGAGTATGGGTCAGAAAGATTTAGGTTGCCATTTGCTGCTAATATTCAAGCTACTTGCTAAGATGTATTTTACAGCAAATCTGACTCCCAAGGTTGACTGTCAGGCTCATCTGCTCTGTGCTATGAGCGTACTCCTTATACTCCTCAGACCCTACTGGGGTCACATTTTCCTGTGTGTCACTGCCTGCTTTGTGCTTGGAGCTGGACAACAACTCAGAAAGGTAAGTTCCATTTAGAAGATTGATATTTAAGGTAAGAAAATCACTGGAAAATAAATAAGATGAGGAAGAGACAAGTTTCAGCCCTTGTTTTCTCAAAAACATTAAAAAGCCTTTAATAATTTTCCAAGCAGCTCATAAATATGAAGGACTTCCTAATTGGGCAAGTAACACATAAATTTTGCAGTCTACTCATTCATCAGTGCCAGTGGCCCATTCTCCAAGTCTTTTGTTTAGAAGAAAGACGCTGCATGCGGAAAACCAATCAATTCTTTCTTTTATGGTTAATATTTGTTTTTTACATAATCTAACACTCTTAACTTGAATTTACATTTCTGGTAATTTGATCACACAAAAAGCTACTTATCAACATTTCTAGTTTATATCAGAGAATATTCTAAGTTGGACAGGACCCACAAAGTTAGAGAGAAAAATACTTTAAAAATTGATTTTAGCTCTTCCAAAGCATGTGAAAAGGAGAAAAAAAAATGCAGGGGGTTTCGTTTGTTTGTTTGAGTTTTTGTTAGTTATTCTAAAGTATGTGATTTATATTTTTTTCAGGGTTCCTGATTTGTATTACTGGAATTCTTTGTGTTCACGACAGTGTCTACAGCTTTAGGGTCTATAATTTTTATTGACTGAATATTAGGCCTAAAAATGATCAGCATCACACAGCTTTAATAGGAAAGATGGAAGATTGATTCCATTGGCATTTACCTGACACTCAAATGTCATGTATCCATGTCTAAAAGGCCTAAAGCTGCTATCAAATTGGATTATAAAAAGAAGAGAATGTAACCAACAAGAAATGAATTTTAAAGGCTTTATTAATAGCTTAGATGAAAATCAAATTTGATCATTTATGCTGTAATTATATTCTCTCTTCACCTTCTAGCCACTGTTAGCTTAAATCTGACTTTTGAAAATGTTATATATTAAGTGATTCTCCCACCAGAACTAATTACCTTTAATCAACACCAACTCCTTGATTTTGTCACATTGTTCCCCAAAGGTACAGCAAACAGAAATGCATGCTTTAATTTGCTGCTGTTTCAAAAAAAATCAAAGTCATATTGTGCATTTTAGTAAAGAAGCCTCTTCTTATATGCATGTGCAGTTGGAGGTAAACATGAGCTGTTAATAACAAAGCCAGAAAAGTCACTTTGAAAAACAAAATTCTGTATCATAAATTTTTGTTAAAAGTAAGGAGGTTTTTCATACCTTGACTTTTTTCTTCTCAGAAGATCATTGGATGGGAACATAGCTCCACTGAAGCACTTGGTTACATTAAAGGGGTCTCAAAAATGACAAAGACAAAAAAAAATTGTGAAAAAGTGCAGGGAAGATAATGTCTCACCATACTGTAAAAACTTTAATAATGGTGACTGAACATTGATGTCATATTTAGCCCATACTTTGTCAAAATATTCTCAAAGGTACTTTCAGAATGTGCAGTGAAATTTTTTATACCTTTTTGGCTTTTTGTAAATCTGTTTGGCTATGCTTGAAGAGCTGAATTACTCAAATCCCATCTGGTAGGTAACAAAACAATGGTAAAGAATGCCCAGGCTGGAATGATTAATGCTACAATGTTATCTAGAAATTAAGGTTTTATCTACAAGAAGGATATCAGGCACTGTGTGAGCACAAGTCCACCTTCGTAATGAATTAAGTTGCAATTTGTAAAAAATATGGTTTGCTACAATTTATTGACATCCCAGCGCTCCAGATTTGCAATTCTGCCAGTGGCTAGAAATTCTGGAATAGAACTTTTCTTCAAGTAGTGTTCAGAGTCAGAGAGAAGACAGATCTGCAAATCCAAAATCTGTCTCAGGTACCGCTAATGAGTTTACGTTGTGCTGAAAAGAAGTAGTTGTGGAACTGAATAATGAGATTGAATGCTGTTCACATAAGGGTAAGGACAAGAAGGATACAGAAGCAGGAAAAGCCAGGGCTGTTCATCTGACTTCGTAAGGATTTCTGGAAGTGACTGTGAAACAAGAACTGTGCTTTGTGATGTCTTTAGGTGGTGAGAAGAGTAAAATTTTGAGTGACAGATTCTTGCCAGATGAGTGTTTGGGGAAGTGTCACCATATGCTTGCCCTGTTTCTTCACTCTTTCCTGGGCATCTGCTTATGACCACCATCAGTAAGAAAACACAGCACCAGATGGATTTTTGGACTGTTCTTATGTTACTATCTTATACTTGAAGGCAACAGGAACAAGGTAATATGTAAACCAATAAGGTATTTGCCAAATCTTAGACAGAAAATGGGCACAATAAGAGTAGGTCTGAGAACTGTCTCCCTCTTGATGAACTGGTTCACATTCAAAACCAGAGTTTACCTGACTGCGTTGTCTAAACATGCTCATAAATTATCAAGACATCTGTTTAAGGGCAATTTTCTTGCATTCCTGGAATACACAGCTAAACTATTCAGTAAAACCTGAAGATTACTGGCACACATGTTCAACAAAGGACAAGAGAAAAACCCCTTAGCACATAATTTTATTTTGTAGCGGTTTCTTGATACTCTTCTATATTTCAACATGACTCGTTGCAAACTACAAACAAAATTAATCTCAGATGCCTTACTCTAAGGGCATTTGTTCCCCTCTGGTTATTGAATACTATGGATTTATTTTTCCATCACACGTTGAGTTTACCCAGTGTGGGCTGTATCATAACATAGTGTGTGGTACAGTGACCTTCCCATAAGCAGAAGGCTCTAATAACATGCATTCAGTGCAGCATGAACAAAAGGCAGAATAAATTTTACTTTCATTTTATAAATAAAGACTAATGATATTTATTTTATAAAAAAAGCCTTTTTGTCATGGAAATAGTCTTTTCTTTCAGCAGCATTTTCGAAAAAAAAATCTCAAAAGTGGATAGCCATTTGTAATCATATTCGAATGGGCAATCAGAATTTCTTTTGTGGAGTTTATTTTTTTCTAATTTATTTTTTAATGAAAAGATTGATACTTCTACACTTAGGAACTAAAGGACATGATAATACCTATGGAAAATGTATGGTTTTGCACTAGAATTCAAATTCATTGAAATAAACAGTTTTACTCATATTGTTCATGTCAGAATATCCCATACTGCAATCACATATTTACAAATATTATCATTATAGATAATGCTAAATGTAAAAAAATTAAAATGGTAAAAAAAATCCAAATATGTGTTTTTAAAGTTCAACCATCTGTATATTACAGACAGTCATCAAATAAATCACTAACAGAGGTAAGGTGAAAGTATAGTTTTTTCAACTGCTAAAAAGCCTAGAAAAAATATTGGTATTATTTCCCCTTTAAAAATAAGAAAGCTAGTTCTTTTCTGTCCCCAAAGCTCTGTGTTAATTAGGAAACAACCAAGGTCTCATGACAGTTTCAGTTCCAGTTAAGAAACTGGAAGCTGAACAACCAAGTGGAAAAACGTCTTTTAAGAGGTATGGAGAAGCTAATGTGGATTTGTCATGAAAAAAGCTCCGTCAGACCAATTTAAATTCCTTCTCTGACATGACAATAAGATTTGTGGATAGAGAAGAAGTTGCAAATGTCATTTTTCTGTGCTGGTAAGGCTTTTGACACATGACATTTTTATGTGCAAACGAGGAAGCACAGTCTGGCTGAAAATAATGTGCTGGGCTGTGAACTCATGGGAAATCTGAATGCCTCCCAGTGCTTTGCTATTAACAATGAGAGGTTATCAAGCAGAATCAGACTTTTACTGTTTTCAACGTTTTTATTAACAATCAGAATGAAGAAATCTGCTTATTCAACTCACAAATTGCATCACTTTGAAGGAGATTGCTCATATACAGCAGAGGGAATTTGGAACTCGAAATGATCTTGAAAAATGGATGATGTAAGATATGAAAGATGCATGATGCTCTTTAACAGAGGAAAGGCCAAGGTGCTACCATTCAGGCAAATTCATGTGGCAACACAGAACTTTGTGGGTAGCAGCTATTCAGTAAAGACATGAAGATGCATCATTGAATCTCAAGCTGAGGGTGAAGCAAGAACACTTCAATGTCCTGAAAGAGAATGATCTAGTTAGTGACTAATTGATGACCAAAAGGATCAAATGCTGAGGAGAGGAACAATAATTGGAATGGTTGCGAATAAACAAATATGTCCTAGACTTTTCTGGACTATTCTGCCCATGTGTCATGCTTCGTGGTGATGTATTGCAGAAGTGAGGAAAAAGAAAGACTGGTCATCAATTAAATATGTCCTGCTTTAGGTCTTTTAGTCAAAAGAAACAACTACTGAGAATGAACATGATACAGATGTCCAAAGACTTAAAGTGTTGCTGTAAAAAAAGAAGATCTATAAAGATAGAATTTCCATGTACAATTTTCTACTGTGGGAGTAAGTGAAGTGGTCTTCACCCATAGAAAACCTGAAGAGCAAAGTAGAGAAAGAGGATTATCATCTAAGTTATCATGTCCTAGGACAGGTAACAGATTTGATAATCTCTCATAGGTCAATGATTCTGTGACTTCAAATTCTTTCACTTGTATTTGCTTTACTGAGTGAAAATTGCTGGAGTTTGAACTAAATGTAGGTTTTGTCCTTTAATTATTTTTTCTCAGTATATTTTTAACACTATCAGTAGAAGCCATCTCAGTTTTTAGTACTCTAAAATAGATATATTGAGACCAGATTACTTATTTAGACTTCATTTACCCAAGTTACAGTAGGGACCTCCTCTGGAAAATTACTTAACCCACCTCTCTTTGACAAAGGATTAGGATGAAATTTCTTTTTTTCCACTGGCTATGGGAGAAACCAGGACCAGTTTAAAACAGATCTAATTTTTATGGTTATCATTCATTTGAAAGAAATGTCATTATCCCTTCAGGCGTTAATTATTCTTTCTAATAATTATGAAAAGAGATCACTAGCAATATTAATTTACATATATAAATTAGTTCTGTGATGCATTATTACTTTAGTTAATTGCATCTAGGGAAAGGCAGGGAAGGACTCAAATTTTTGATTGAGGACAGTCTCTCAAGGGGTCATTCGGTGGCATTTGAACTATTTGCAGTCAGGTGAAAATTAACATTTGCCCACAGAGCTTTTGTGTCTTTTATACAGAAACCTGAAACACGACAATAAATATAGCTTTGTTTTCCTTTCAGAGTTCTTGTATGATTGAGAAATTGGGTTTTAGTTGCCATCTAACTTTATCTAAAACAAGTGATAAATGTGATTCTCTTTATTTATGCCACGTGCTCTTCAAAATCCATTCTTGCCCAGTAAATCTATAAGAAAAAAAACCAAAACCAAACTAATGTTCAGATCTCTGTTCTTTGAGAAAAGCAAAAGTGATAGAATCACCAATAAAGAAAACACTCCTTGACAAATTCACAGAACCTGTCACTGGCAGGAAAAAAAAAAGTCAGTTGTAATAGAAATAACAGATAAAACTTGAATATTTATCTGTCAGCTTTTTTGGGATAATACTTTATGATCTCTCTCTTTGGAAATAATTAGATGTTGATGATATGATGGCATGACAGAAGAGAAAGGAACATTATTCAGAAATTTTTGTTTTGTAGTTAGATAACTTAGAATAGCGTGTTTCATTCATTCATTTAATTATCAGTAGATCACATTTCTTTTTACGGCAGGAGCTGTGATGCAGTCCCAGTGATTCTGGCCAGCCAGCAGCAGAATTACCGACTCCAGAGTTGAGAAGTTCTCCAAGTCCTGGTCTATTTACCGTCTCCCAAATCCACACCCAACACACAGTCCACAATTATAAAATTAGATTAATTTGTTCAGTACTTAAACATCAAATGAAACTGAAATGATGAAACTTCCTAACAGAATATTACCTTTCACCTTTCATCATTAGCAGGACCTTTACCATCATGGTTAATATTCTTAGCAACTCTTCACTTCAAGGAAATGTTGCAATGTTTTGCATAAAAATTAGACTTATACATCCCTCCTCACTCCCATTTAAGCTTTCCAGGAATTGGAATTGAATTATTCCAGGAATAAGGAATTGAAAAAAAACCTATAACAATTTTACTAAGATTGAGTGACCAAGGTATTTGCTCTGTGGGAGGTTTTTTCTGTAGCTGAGATTGATATCTTGTTGTCGAGGAAGGTTTTCTAGCCTTTTCACTATTTTGCAAATGTACAACAATGTAAATGAATGTTCAGGAATAAAGTGGTTCCCTAGAATTTTCCAAACCTACAGTTTGTGACTCTGGGTGTCCTTGTTTCATCACATATAAGTAGATGTTTACTTGCTTTTATGCAGATTTACATTACAAGTTCCTCTCTCCTCTTGTTCTGGATATCTTGTTAGATTTTAAACCCCATGGGAGAAGAGCTTCTACACTACCAACAGAGCAGAAAATCTTGCAATAAGTTGCAAAAGGCTGAGAGTTTGAAGTCATAGGTCTTTGAAGTCACTCCAAATTATCACATTCCAGTTAATATTTGATTTTTCAGTAATTAAAACCAAAGTAATAATTTCTCAATTCCAGGAGTAATATTTATAAACATTTTAGATGAACATCAAATGTACTTCATGTGTTTAAAAAATCTGTTTTATATATTGGATAAGAAATACAGGTTATATAACAGAAACTTTCCTTCATTTTTTATTAAAAAACTCACCGCAATGTTATAATCTCCTCTATAACTGGAGTTTTGCCTCACTTAAAATATCCTTTATAAAATATTAATTTGCAAGGTGAACAGCAGAGAAAATTGAGCCATGTCCCATCTTCCTTTCAGCTGGAGATTCACATATTGTCCACGCCTTTTAAGAGCAACACTTGAACTCGCTTTTGAGACTACAGTTTCTCACACTCCCATTTAATCTGATCAAAGACAAGAAGAGAAAAAAAGACAGGAGTGACTGAGCAGACGAGAGCAGAGGAGCTGGGGGGGACAGTGACTCCTCCATGGCCCTGGACAAGGGGACAGAGAGCCAGACTAGGGGAGATCCATGAGGGACAGTGGGAGACAGGGCTGCGGACAGAGTTACAACTTGGGTCTGAGACTCATCCACCAGGAATCACCCTGAAAAAGTCGGGCCTATAGGTCTGAGCTTGAATGGAGCTCCTGGGCCCATGGGCAGGGGTGTGGGTTCACATACCTGGTAAAGCCATTCAAGGCAATAAAGCAAGTTGTGGCCTCGCAGCAACCTCAAGGTGGACAAGTGTTCACTACAAACCCCTTATTATTCTTCTTTAGATCAATGGAAAGTTTATTAAAATTAAGGGGTGTGAGGAAAGTACAGGATTCCATGGACTTCAGGAAATTATGTATCTGATATGTTACACAGTCACAGGATATAATCTCCTTTACTTGCCATCTGAGTGTTTGATATAGCTAATAATGATACAGCTAATAATTAGTAGAACAGCTCTGCTGAGGGATCCAGACAGGCTGGATCCAATAAAATTGACTGAGGCCAATTTTACAAGGTTCAATAAAGGCCAAATGCTGGGTCCTGAACTTGGGTCACAACGACCCCCTGCAGCATTACAGGCTCAAGAAAGAGTGGTTTTCCCAGCGGGAAAGGACCTGGGATTGCTGGTTGACAGCAGCTGAACATGATCCACTGTGTGCCCAGGTGGGTAAGAAGGCCAATGGCATCCTGGTTTGTGTCAGAAATAGGGTGGCCAGCGGGACCAAAGGCCTGTACTTGACACTGGTGAGACCACAACTTGAATCCTGTGTCCAGTTCAGGGCCTCTCACTGCAGGAAGGACACTGAGGGGCTGGAGCGTGTCCAGAGAAGGGTAATGGAGCTGGGGAAGGGTCTGGAGCACAAGTCTGATGAGGAATGGCTCAGTGAGCTGGGGGTGTTTATCCTGGAGAAAAGGAGGCTCAGGGGGGCCTTACACTCTCTACAACTCCCTGAAAGGAGGGTGTAGCCAGGTGGGGGTTGGTCTCTTCTCTCAGTCAACAAGTAACAATCAACAAGCAACAGGATGAGAGGCAATGGCCTCGAGTTGCAGCAGGGGAGCTTTAGATTTGGCGTTTGGAAAAATTTCTTTACAGAAAGGGTTGTCAAGGAACAGGTGTCCAGGGAAGTGATGGACTCACCATCCCTGGAGGTATTTCGAAAATGTATAGATTTGGTAGTGAGCGACATGTTTCAGTGGTTGACTTGGCAGTGCTGGTTTGATGATCTTAAAACTCTTTTCCAACCCAAATGATTCTATGATTTCACAGTTAGGTTTTTCAAGAGGCAGTTAATTTGTTCTACCTTTAATCTGTAAGTCAAGAAAGTGCTTAGGTAGCAATCATATCACATTTTTCTGAAATAGCAGTTTAGAGTGAGTCTGCCGGAAAGTGGTGAATTTTTAATGACATGATGGAACAGGAAAGAGGAGAAGCTGAACAGACAATTCCAGAAGTGTAGACATCTGCCAACAACAACAACAACAAAAAAACCCCAAAAAAACAAAACAAAACAAAACAAAAAAAACACAAAAAAACCACAAACAAACAAACAAACAAACAAAAAAACAAAACCAAAAAAAACCCCACAAGACTAACTGAAGTGGTGGAGTAGGAAAATTTTTCATCCTGAAGATCAGAAAAAAAAACCAAACAGAATGCAATGAAGTGAGAATAGAATAAATTCATGAGGCAAGAGAGGCAGACAAAAATATGTGAAAAGGAAAAAAGCCTGGAGAAGATGGAACCTAGAACTCGAAAGGGAATTATGCTGCTGATGTACCAAAGGCTTAACAAATACCCACATTTCCCATATTTAGAGAGGCAGGAGGTGGATGATTTGCAAGATTTTGAGGAGGATGGAGAAACTTAAGGCTATTAGAGATACCAGAGTGGAATGGTTTGAAGATTGGGAACATTCTGACAGGATAAGTAGAGAAGTATGTCACACAGGAGTGTCTAGGGAGAAGACATACCATCTTCAGGATCCAATAGACAGATGTTCCTCTCTGTGAAAAGGGATTAGATGCAACACTGACTTATAAAATTAAAGAATATAATATAATATAAAATATTTTCTGCCCTAATATAATTATTTTGGTAGTTAATCATAGCTCGTCATATACTCCAGATCAATAAAATGTTTAGCAAAAGTATGTATCTCACATTTGGTCTGGAAGTGCTGCTTCTTTTAAGTGCTATCTCCACTTGAGTAAAATATCAGATCAATACCAATTTTGCTTGCTGACATAACGCTGAGATTATTTATCTTCAAAAGAAAGAATTCTGCCTCATTAAATGCGCTGCTTTCAGTCCAGCAAAGTACTAATTTTTATTCTGGTAATACCAAGAATTTCTACAAGCAGTTCAATCCTTTGTTATTATGATCAAAATCTTGTTTATATGCAAAGAGAAAGGCATACATTATATATATAAAAACATGCATATTAAGCCAAGAATTTATTGTTAGTATGACTGAAATATTATTAGCATAAATCAAGGATTGAGTTTAATGTAATTTCTACAGAAAAGAAAAAATAAAAGAAAGAAAATTAATGCAATTAAAACTTATACATATGTTAGCTTTTACCTCTCCTGGAGCTCTGCTCATCCTCGCTGCTCCTCTGGGTCCTAAGTTCAGAGGACTAATGCTGATGCTGAAGCATGGTGTATGTTATAGAGAATTTTCAGTATCCTTCTCTGGCAGGATTATGTTGCTGAAGTGGATCGCTATTTCTTCCTTGCTCTAGGATTCACTTGGGGTTATTTTTCACATGTTTGATAACACATTTAACACCTTTTTGCTCCTTCACTGCTCTGCAGTTCCACGTTCCAGCGAATTAACCGTACGTGGTGTCCTCTGCATGTGTGAAATACTATTTCTGTGTTGCCTTTGCCACTCCTAACGCCCATTTTGTCCTGCTCTGCATTTCAGTAATGGACCAGGGCTAAGCTGTGTACAGCCATGGGGCCTCCAGGGCCACCATGTGTCCTGTCTCTGCCCATCCCATGCTTATGTTCCTCTAAGTAGTATCTTATACTTCACTTGACAAGGCCTCTGCTGTTGTACTGGGGCTGTGTTTCTCTACCCTGTGTCTTTGGGTTACTCACAAATATCTTGTTCTGTGCAGAGTAACTGCTTGTTGCTGCTGTCTATTCAAAACTGTGCTTGTATCACGCAGTTATAACCAAAAGTGAACCCAACTAGCCATGGGCACCCAGTCAGCTAAAGAAACGGCTGTCACAGTTAAAAAGAGGAAAATGAACCTGCAGACAGATCAAGAAAAGTTAATACAGAGGACGACTGACAAACCTCAGTACTGAGGCCAATGCTACAGAGCTCCAGGTTTACACTGGAGCTCTGTAGCAGCAAACAGAGGGGACCAAGAGATGATCTCTGGGCACGGGGCTTTCTGACTAACACGTGTGCTTAAATCTAAGTACATAAAGAAGTGTTGCATATTTCAATTCTAGCAGTGAAGTGTTTGCTGCCATCGTGCCATTGTTTCTGTGCCTCAGTAAGCCCTGTTTTAATAGCAATGAGTATCACTTCATTTCTGGAATTGAAACCAGGAGCTGAGATTTAAGCATGTTCTTTAAAGACTTTTTAAAGAAAAGTGCTCAATAAAGTAGAGCACTGAAACTAATGATAGATAATATCCTCACAGCTACTTATCAGTGCAGGATTACAGTACTGGTATTTGTGAACCTGTTGAACACTGTTGGTCAAGGATGGAGAAAGATTTTTGAGGATGCAAAAGTGAAAATTTTCATCGTTTTTGAAAGAGAGTTTATTTTTAAAGTGCAATTTTGGAACAATACTTCTCTAAAAGACTGATGTGAGTCTTTTTTTCCCCTCTTCTTTCTATTTACATCCTTTAAAGATCCCTTTGTCTAATAGTTGTGGTTTTTGGGTTTTGTGTTCCTATTATTCTCCTAAAAATTAGTAGTGAAAAGGTAAATCACAAGTAATTAAAGTTAAAAATATTAGAAAAATAAAAATAATTAGAAACATTGTGTCCTTTTTTCCCCTTAATAAATAGAAAAAAATCTGTTTTAAAAAGAACACCTGCTTTAAGATTTTGTGAAAAACACTTAATCAGAAAATTACATGTTCTTATGTCATTCTCAAATTCAATGAAAAAATCTGATTTCTTCTTTCTTATAAATTTGCTGTTTAAGTGATGCACAGTACTTCAGACACTAAGACCATTAGAACTAATGGACTTCGGTTATGAAAAATCAAATTAGTTATGGTAATTAAGGACTAGATTGTATTATCTAAACATTTACATTTTGATGGACATATAAAATACACCAGAGTGTCTATATACACATATATGTGTGTTTCAGATGTGTGTGTAAGGTGAGAGACGATGGGGGAGAGAGGAAGAGATTGAGATTGCACAGACTGAATATGCCTTTTTGAGGAGCTTTCCAATCTTTCCACAAGGTGTTATAAAACAATGAGGAGGAGCATCTGTGGTTTAAATTCTCTTCTTCTTATGTTATAACTATGGGGAAAATTGAGTAATTACAATCAGCATGAGCTATTTAGGAAAATGGGCAAACTAAACTGCAAGGCAGCAGAAGTAGTCACAGTAAAGCAGAAGGTAAAACAAGGTATTTTATTTTCCTTTTTTAAACGGCCTAGTGGCTTACCCTTAAATTTTAACCAGTTGAGAGTACAGCTACTTGTATAGAATCAACTGCTGTTTTAATGGGAAGCTTAAAAAAAATAAGATGATTAACAACTGGTAGCAAACGTACACTGCTGTCCATAGAAACTCTAATGGAAATGCCAGAAAGAGGAAAAACTGCAAAGAATGCCAAGGAGTTCTGTTGCACTCACTTAAGAAGAGTAATTAGACAGTTCCACTTAGCTCACAAAAAATTTTGTCGTACCTTGCAGTACATGATTTAAATAAGCTCATAAAGGAGCCTACTAAGCAGTTGTTGACACTAAGCAGAATGTGTTTTTCAGCGAGTTATGTTTTCTTTATCTATTTAGACATTCCCAGCATGACTGAAAGATACATAAACTGAAGTTTATTGTGGCACATATTAAGCACAAACCTAGAAATGGACTAACACAAAATATTTGCAAGCAAAGAAAATTTGCCACTAAAATTACTAGGGTCTGGCTCATGATGAAATGACGTTAAAGGAGATAAAAGTTATGTAAAACCTGAAGTCTCTAGAGTAAGAGAATAAACCCTACAGTTTAAAATGCTATCTAATAGATGTTTTACTCTTTGATTTTGAAAATTGCTGTCAAGCAATATATCATTTATGCTGCCTGTTATTTTATCTCAACTTCTTAAAGACAAATCCCACCTAGAATCTTGTGAGATGTTTTAGTAGTTAAACTGTATATTTTTTCTCAGAATCTGATCTAGAGTATGTGATTCCTGTTAAGCATCCCAAGAGAAAGCCGAGCATAAGTGAGAACACTTAGCAGTGACATGGTTGAAAAGGTGACACAAGCTAAAGTAACTCTATTGAATAGTGTCTTGTAACAAAATTTTGATTCATAACTAGATGTATATCTAGATGTGTAGAGTGTTTGGATGCACACATCTTATCATACGCTCTCATGGCAGTAGAATTGATTTAGAAGTCATAAAAAGCTAGAAGGAAAGATACCTTGTCTCCTAAACACCTAAGGTACCCTCCCTCTTTCTCCAAATCTGGCACTTCAAGACTACTTGAGAAATTGCTGAAGCAGTCTGGACCTCAACTGTTGTTAAAGTCGCTCAATTCTTTATTTTTTAGATCCTACCATCAGCAATACAGTGTATAACATATCCACGTCATATCACGGATGTCTGGCCAGACTACCACTAAAATACCTCTTTAATACAATACATTTCCATGTAAAATTCTCAAATGCACATGTCAACAGATGTGTGCCACCTCCTATGAACCCGCTTGTGTATTTTATTTCCTCAAGTATAAACATACTGTCAATGAAGTTGGTGGAATAATGTAATTGTGTGATTCAGCTGTTTTGATAACACATTCCAGCCTTCTGCTTCAACACTCAGGCCATCTTGGCTACTTTTTTGACAATTTAAAACAGATCTGAGACCACACAACAAAGAGTAACTTGACACCTCATTATTTCTTTTTATCAGTTTTCTTACTGGACAGTTTTCCAAGGTTGAACTCCTGCATCTGAGCGAACAAGATATTGGCTGCTTTTTGTTGATTAACAGTAATTTTAATAATCGATTAAGGCAATGCCAGAGAACACACGACAACACTGTTGGAACAGCCACTCACAGTCTTGAACATGCCTAAAATAACAACTTACACCAGAAAAGAGATCACAAATCAGTGACATATGATATACAATACTGGGACCTTGCTAATGAGGTGGTTTTTGCGACTTCCTCATCCAAGTAGCAGTGGATGCAATGAAACTGCAGTCTGAATTACATGTCCATAATCTTGGACATAAAATTTTTATGAACATTGGGCTCTTTGTTTATTATACATGCAGTCCATTTAATTAACACTGTGAGTTAACGATCAAAATAATCTACTCACCTATTTTTAAATTCTTTGTAGCAGATGAAAATTCATACTTCTTAACTGTCTTTCAGGATAGTACTGAACTTTAGGTTACACTTTGAACTCAGCTCTACTACATCCCCTCCTAAATTCTGAACATTAAAATGCAAACACACAGTGTCTGACTGAAGAAGTAAACCCAGATTTCCAAGTCATCTCACGGGTTTATTTGCTTTTTTATTTTTGTGCACTCGCTTCAGTCACAGAAACAGCCTCAATTCCTGGTTCAAATTTTCTCTTAAAAGCATGTATGCCTAAGTAGCACTCTGGTACAATATAATAAAAGTTTCTCCTTTATCGATAAAGTTGACCAAAGATTCTACTCTGGCAACCATAATCTTCACTTCCCTTGAAAGGTGCAGCTGCCACTTGCGGCTGTTTTGTCTGAACTTAAGCATTTTATTCTGTAGAGATACTCTCCCTATGTCTTTAATGCCACTGAGCAGAAACCAAGCATTCTAAATTATGGATGTTTATTGGTATTGCCAAAATGGCAGCAGACAGGAGAAGAAAAATTGTACAAAGTAGGTGGAAAAAGAAATTGGTTGTTATGATTTGATACTGTTTTTAAAATGTCATGAAACAATTCAGTAATGTCAGTAAGGGACATTCTGTGAGCAAGGAGGAAAAGTAAAATGCCACAGTTTTTTTTGTTTTTTTTTTTTAAACATTGTCTTAAAGGATGGTAGAAAGATAAGAGTCATTAAGAAATATATACTAAATATATAACATCCTATCCAATATACCTACTCTGAAGATAGGGAGTTTCTCATTAGCCCAAATGTGTTCTGTTACTGAAAGCTCAATTCATTTTCTGCCAGTGAAAATTAAATTATATGGGTTACACGTGGAGAATTAAACAAAGCAACATCCCAAATACCAGGAATCAATAATCTTTTCTAATACTAAATAAAGAAATGTCTGATTATCTCTTTTGTTTTAATAACAGTCAGGTTTTAATTCTGTAAAGTGAAAGACTTTTCAGTAAGGGAACTCTGTTATGGCAAAACCCAGTAAAACCTCCTATAGACGAGATTGATGCAGCTTTTCAAACCTTATTTGAGGAAAGAAAACTTGAGAAGAGAAAAAGCTCCCTGCTATTTAGCCTAAGAAATACAAACAAGCACTTCCAGAAAGTTAACAGCATTTCTAAATCAGCTCATGGAGGCTCTACAACATCTCGTTCAGGGTGGCAGGCAGGTGTTACCTTCCCTGTCACTGCCAGCGGAAGGGATACACCTGTTGCTAAATGGTGACAGGCAGGCTGAACGTGCCCTCTTGTCCCATGAGCTGTGTCTTACAGAGTTGTGTTCAGCTACTGGTCTGGCTTTAGACATTTCCAGTGTGGGGCTGGTGAACACTATAAAAGACAGACCAAATCACTGGAAAGAGATCCAGCTTTTCTGCTCGATAAGGGTAGCAATTTTCCTCTCAATACCTGTAACCTACTCCCATAACAAGTACAGCATTCCAAAGACTCCCTTAGGAGTGCTGTCTTCATTCACAGTAAGTTTACCTGGTGCAGACCAAGCGATGTGAGCAAGATTAGGACTCATCTTCTCTCTGCAGAGGCAGTGGAGCCAAATGAGGTGATAGATTGGATACAGCTCACGGCTTGTACTCCAAGATGTTTCTGAGGAGCGAAGATTTTAAGGAATACCTTATGTTAGTCCTTGTATGATGTGATGCCAAGTCTAAGGAAGGACTTTCCCCTCTGGCAGGCAAGGAGAGAACAGTTGAAGGATAATTTTCAGCTTCAGGCAGAGCTGGAACAGAGCCAAACAAAGGGGATCCCTCCACTCCAACTGAAATAATCTGCTTTACAAAAATACCATATGGATATTTTGTCTTCCTCACATTAACTCTGATTGGTTGACAAACATTTTAACTAACAGAATGATGAAGATTTGCATAATTACACTGTGTTTTTTAAGGACTATACAAGAAATATGCAAATTTTGAGTTGGTTTCTAGTATAACTTTGTTTTTATTGGCTCATCTTTTTATATCTCTTAGGCAGTTGCTCAGCAACAAAAATGACACAGAAGTTATTCCCATCCATCTAGTGGAAAAGTCTGTCCAAAAGGAGACAAAATAAGTTGTCTGTAAAAATCTTTCCCATTCTGAATGAGCTATCTATCTATCTTCAGCTGTTACTCTTCTTTTTCTTTTCTCACAACAGCTGTGCTCACCATTTTTCACTTCAAAGATCAGATACACTTGTAGGAGAGGAAGAACTCTATGCCTAGGAGAAAAATAATGTTCTTAATGTTATTTATTGGATTATTTCATAAAAAGTAGAGTAGAAGACAAAAAGAAAAGAGGTTTGGCTTTGTTCTATGCCTAGGGTTGTTATGAAAGTAAGCTTTTATTTTTCGTGTCCCAGTCCATACAATTTTCAGACATGAAAATCTGGACTTCAGTTAAATCAGATACAAAGCCTCATTGGGAAATGTCAATAATTTGAGTGATTATTTTTCATCTTTGTCTTCACATATGAAAAAAATGAAAACCACTGGAATTAATGGCTCCCCTAATAAACCAAAAGGTACATAAAAGAAACACACAACAAAACTTGCCATTACAAGCAAACAGAAAACATGACAGGAATACAATAAATTTGTATCACAACAAAGATTTTGTTTTACTTTTGCAACAAATATGTCATAATAAAGTCTGTTTGAGTTCAACAAAAAATTTGCCATTGTAAATGGTATTTGTTCCTTCAAATAAAAAAATGATAACGTCTTTATTTTGCTATAGATCCTTCTGTCTCCTCTTCATGGTATACAAATAAGGAAACTATTTTTTATTAAATGTATAAAGTGAGAATAATGTAGGCTTGCAAGGTCCAGAGGTCACCTAATCCAAATCCATGCTCAGAGCAGGTTGGTGTTTTTTTAAAATCTAAAACATGTGGGTGGAAGGAGCACCTAATTGATCCATGATTCATAAGATGAATGAGACACAACTGGGAACCAAAGGACAGTATGGGACATCATATTTTTCTGTTTAATTTCATTTCATATTTTTATATTATGTCTAAGCAACTGATCTCCTGGTGAATAGAGGAGATGGAGCAGGCTGTGTTTGGCTTCCTACTTGATGTGCATTGAGTGCCAGTAATCAGGAGACCTTCAAACTGCACTGGTTGCACTCGTTGCCTTTGGTACGCTAAAGGCCTGGACCCCTGGGCCATGATGCAATCATCCAAGCCTGCCCTACCCTGTGCAGAGGATAAGTTGACCCCCCAGAGATTTTTTCTAAAATAAACTCTTCTATTACTCTTAAAAGGTAATGGTTTCCACCAAAAAACAAACAGTTTTTTTTTTAGATTATTTCTTTCATGAGCCTTCATAAGTTCACATAGTGGAGGTTTTCTCCAGCAACTGAAATAGTTAGGCTATGTTTGAGATTAATTTAAATTGCAAGAAAAATACTGCAATCTGCTAAATGTGCTACTAAGGATAGAGTCAAACAATATTAACCTCCAGAGTCATAGTATCAATTAATCTTTTACTCAAATAAATGTAAACTATTAAGATATTTTCATTAAAATTTTGCAAATAGATGATATAGCTGACAACTGAAACTTACAAGTCAACTGATATAAAAAAATTATATATGCACACACACATAGATGAATAAATCCTATACTAAAAATACAATGGAGAGCTGGTTCTCACAACTGTATGTGTCATATGAATGATCAAGCCTCAGTCAAAACGCCATAAAGGGTAGGTACACATACCACTCTGCATCAAACATCTAATATATGGAAGTGACGTTTGTGTTATTAAAAATAGAAATGAGTATAAAATCACTTAAGAGGGTATATTAGGTTTTCTAGAGCATACAATGAGCTAGGACTTCTCTTCAGCCATGGTTAGGCTGCTAACCACATCTAGCGTGTGAGGTTTTGGTTCTACTGGCAAAAAATGAGATTGACTACAAAGCCTGATAGAGAAAGACTGATTAGTGTGAAAATCTGAGGCAACTACAGACATGAATCTTACACTCATCATGCCTCGTATGATGTTCGTGGTTTAACCCAAGTTGGTAACAGCCCCTCCCTCACTCCCCCGAAGTGGAATGGGAGAGACAGCCAGAGGAATAAATGTGATAAAACTCGTGGGTTGAGACAACAGCAGTTTAATAGGGAAAGCAAAAGCTGTGCACGCAAGCAAAGCAAACCAGGGAATTCGTTCACCACTTCCCATGGGCAGGCAGGCGTTCAGCCATCCCCAGGAGAGCAGAGCTCCATCATATCTAACAGTGACTTGGGAAAACAAACACCGTCACTCTAAATATCCTCCCTTCCTTCTTCTTCCCCCAGCCTTATGTGCTGAACATGACATCATGTGGTGGGAGATGTTCCCCTGGTCAGTTGGGCTTATTTCTCCTGGCTGTGCCCCCTCCCAGCTTCTTGTGCTCCCCCAGCCCCTTTGCTAGTGGGGTGGTGCGAGAAGCAAAAAAGGCCTTGGTTCTGTGTAAACAATTCTCAGCAACAGCTAAAACATCCCTGTGTTGTCAGATCTGTTTTCAGCACAAATCCAAACACAGCCCCATATCAGGTACCATGAAGAAAAAACTTTGCTTATCCCATTCCTGTGTGCATACACAAAAGCTACTTTTTAACCCTGAATGAAAGCTCTACTGTATCCCTTTACCAGTGCAACTTTGTGTTGTTTCATTTGTATTATTTTTTCAAGTGGGAAAAGAATTTGCTGTCAAAAGGAAATCCTTAGACAAAAAAGTGTGTGCATTTGCAATTTTTCTAATTGCATCCTTCAGAACACCTATTTCCAATTTTCTATTGAAATGTAAATGGACTGCACAGAATTGCAGCATAGTATATCAGTATTAATTTAATTTTATTACTCTGTTGTGATTGATGATGCAAGTTAATTTATAAAGACTTTAACATTAGTTAAATTATGGTCAGAGGTTCGCCTATGTCAACTATTTTCCAAAATAACAAGTTATAGATTCTTTTTAATGCTTTAAAAAAGATACATGGTGGTGTTCTTATGAGACTGTGCTTATCTGTGTGGTATAATTGTACTCTTCTTAAATTACTCCCCAGTAGAAACACAAGACAGGAACATCTTATCTTTCAAGTAAGATCTTTTCTGAAGAAGAAGGAGCAGGAGATAATGGAGAGGGAAGTGGAAAGGAGAAGGAGGAAGCAGAACACAAATACTGATTTTTAAATCTATAAAGTAAAAATATGTGTAAACGTAAAGTAAAAATATGTGTAAAGTCAGCATTATTTTTAAAACAACTTAATTTCCACAGCTGCGCTTTAATATAATGAATGATTTTTCCAGTAGGCTTAACCGACAATTATATCCCTGCCTTGACACGTGAACATGAATATTTATATGCACAGTTACAACCTGTCATCAGCAGTTCTTCCTATACCACAGACATCTTGTTATACCACATAACATTCAAAAGAGTAGGTATAAAAAAAGAAGTTATATTTAGCAGAAAATATTTGTTGCTGGTGCTCCCCTTCCCTGTTAGCTGTTTCATCTCCCTTAATTTCATCACACTTTCCTACAATAATATAAGTAACACCCTGAATGTTCTGAGATGCCAGTACAGGGTAGCACATTTCCTGGTGTGTCCTGCTCTTGCTATGCCCTCTAACCTGGAGAAGCAGGTCTTGGGTTCACCTGAGCCATAATGCCAGGGTTCTGGAGTGTTACAATGACTTTTTGTATACTGATACTGGTTTAAGATGTAGCAACTTAAACTGTGAGAAAAAAATAATAAATCACAACAATGAACTATCTTTCTCCTGCTTTTTACTTAAAAAAAAAAAAGTCAAAGAAAATGTATATTTGCATTGTTGCAGTTCAAATGGTAGTTCTTTCTGATGGTTACGATATAAGGCCTTACAGTCCTAAATAAACTTTTCAGCTCAGTACTCCAGCCAAGGCATAAAATAACACTAGAAAGTAAATGGAGGTTTACATGGTTCAAAGCAGGTGCAAATTTGTGAAATTCAGGATTCTTTCAGAGATAACCTCATGTTAATATTCTGCCTTATTCAATAATGTCAAGTACCTGATATGGTTCTTTTCCCAAGCTTAAAAATTTGAGGTCTGTTTACCTTCCATTACAAGCTCTGTCCTTGCTGAGCTCCTGCTGTGATTACATGGTTAAATATCATCTTAGCAGAAAAATCCACTTTATGTGCATTGGTATTTTAATCGGCTGTCTGGTACAAATTTGCAGTTCTTATCCAGGTGTGTACTCAAAACATAATTGTTTGAAACATTTTTCAGTGTTATTCACCAACTGAAAAAAAAATCCTATGAAGTAATAATTTAAAAAAAAAAATTCTAACAATACTATTAACTTATGCTATACTGAAAGCTGGGTGTTTGTCTATGGACATATTTGTAAAATCCTAAACCCTGTATTACTGTTATAGTTTAGCTAAATGAGGAAGATTTTATTGTTGAATGTTTCCAAAACAACATGATGATGTAGAAACATTCAACAAATTAAATCTTCCTCATTTAGCTAAACTATAACAATTGCCTATGGATATATTCATAAAATCCTAACCCTTGTATTCTCCTGAGTGTTTTCACAGAATCACAGAATATTTGAGGTTGGAAGGGACCTCTGGAGATCATCCAGTCCAACTCCCCTGCCAAGGCAGGGTCACCTAGAGCAGGTTACATAGAAACGTGTCCCGGTGGGTTTAAATGTCTCCAAAGAGAAAGACTCCACCCCCTCATGTTGAGGTTGAACTTCTTGTCTTTTAGTTTATGGCCATTGCTTCTTCATCCTTTTGCTGGACACCACTGTAAAGAGTCTGGTAGCATCCTCCTAGCAGCTGCTTTTGAGATATTTATGTGCATCAATGAGATCCCTTCTCAATTTTCTCTTCTCCAGACTAAACAGGTCCAGCTCACACAGACTCTCCTCATAAAAGAGGCACTCCAGACCCCTCATCATCTTTGTGGTCCTCAGCTGGACCACCTCCAGTAGCTCCTTGTCTTTCTTGAACTGTGGAGACCAGAACTGAACACAATACTCCAGATGTGGCCCCACCAGGGCTGAGTAGAGGGGCAGGATCCCCTCCCTGTATCTGCTGGCCACACTTCCTGATGCACCCAGGAGTCTTCTACAGTTTAAGTGAAGGAATCATTTTCCAGTCATTGCATCACTACAATAAAGCAAATGTCTGACATTGATAAATATTGAATGCAATGAACAGGTACCTGCTCTAGATTCCCGTCCATGTCGTGACTTTCAGTGGCACCTGAAACTGTGCAATGAATTTCAGCAACCTGGGTTATAACTTGTTGGACTAAGCTAGGAATATTCACTTCATTTTGGACTATCTAATGCAACCAAGGGACCACTTGACTAGGACATCCAACTTCCTCTCCATAGTATTAATAAATTATGCTATCATAAATTAAATTTTTAAAATGTACGTTACTATAAGAAGTAGGACTCCTTTTGAAAGGAGTTGTAAAGTGACTCAAAGGAGAATCTTTGATGTACATTTTTTCCCTTAAGTGTGCTCACTGAACCTTCCTATGCACATTGAGCTACATATCATTGTCACTGTCATTCCTAAGAGAAGGTTATACAGAAATCCTCTTAGGAAGGCTTCTGATACAAAAAATTTAACAGTTTATAAAATGATATTGAAACCGAGTGATAAATATGCAAATTAAACTTGCCAGGTGGCAGGAACTCTTTCAATGTTCCTTTTCACCTTTAGATAGAGTCTGAAAGTCTTCTGCCAGTCTCAGTCTCAAAGTGATTTTGAGGAACATATTATGAGGAAACGTAAAATTGAAAATTTAATTTCCGAGACCATTCTTGTACACTAAATTAAATACTTCAAGAAAAAAATATAAATCAGGTATGAACACTGATTTTTGAGAGAATGCCAAGAGCAAATGTAGAAAAAATTCTATGCAAGGCTGAAATTAAAGGGTAAAATAAAAGGAGTTACATCTACACAAAATCTTATGATTGTCTATAACAAGGCAGAAGGTTGTTGTTCTCCCATTTCAGTCCATGTCCTTCCCTGACTGCGCCCAGAAGTAGGACAGAGTACACAGAACAAACCTTCAGCTGCACCACAAGTTCTTTGTATAGTCTGAGATTAAGGCTTTTGATAGCTGACAATAGAAAGTGAAATACTCTACAGGCAAACAACTGTTTAAAGTAATATAAAATAATGGCTGAAATAGTTTTAACGCTTGTGCAGTAAGTGTGGCAGTGTTACATCATAGTGATGGTTTACATGAACTACTGAGAATACAAATGGAATGTTTAAAGAATATTCTGACTATATTTGGTTTGATGAATTTAAAGACAAATGAAACAAGGTAAGCTAAGAAGCATTTTACTGTTATTTTCATTATTATTGTTACTACTTTGCTTCCAAAAACATAGTTTCTATTGACTCTATATAATGTAAAATTTGATGACACTTTAAATTGTGTTATTAAGGCCTGTTTGATTTGTTCACTGCTAGACAATGCAGAAATAAAAGCAGAGGAACATTAATATAAACTGACGATTTATTTGACTTTTTGGTGGGCATGGAAAAGTAAAACTGAAACATACACATATCTCAAGGGAAGCAATGATTGAACTAATCCAATATTACATCCAGTAGTCCAAGACTTCAAGAAAATTGGTTTCAAGACTTCTTTAAGTAGAAATTTTGCAAAATTAAAATCGCAGGCGGTTTGCTTAAAACAGAGTAATAAACAAGTATTTTGTGAGTGCTGTACTGGTTTCTCTTCCTGGTCTTTTTAACTGCCATCCTAAATGAAAGAAACGTCTTCAGATGTGCTTGTGGGATAAGGATCCATGGTGAGAGAAAAGCCAATATCCTATGCTTTCAATAAGAGCTTATCTTTATGGAATTGCCTGTTTTCAGGGGTCAGGATTAATTTCCTGTCAAATATATCATACAGGCATTAATAGCAGTACCCAAATAATCCTGTTTCTTAGTTTCTTTGAACAGGAATTTTCAATATTAGAGAGCAATTGTAGTGTCTAACTACAGCTTGGAGAAATTTTTGCATTTCCTCATAATACACTCGTATATCTAAGGATATGGCTTTTTTGAATGGTGATTTGCATAAAAGCTTCCAATTTTTTTTCCTGTCTAGCTGATAGTTTAGTTCAGCATTGGCAGTTTTTCATGCTTTTGCTGAAGTTTATTTTACTTCTTCATAATCAGTTTTCCTGTAGCCAACTTTTGGAAATGCTGGAATACGACTAGTCTGTTTCCTGAAGAAAATTTTAAAATTTACCAAGGAGATATAATTTTTTAGCTCATTTTAGGTTTCAGAAACTAACTGTTACTGTACTTTTTCCTGTCAACCATCATTACATGGTGACACAGTTTATATCCTTTGACTAAATCTGAGTTATCTAGTTGCATGTTAGCAATTCATACTTTCCCCCATAAAATGAGATTAGAAACATTTACATGCATCCAGCTCTGGGGTCTCCAGCACAGGAAGGACATGAACCTGTTGGAGCAAGTCCAGAGGATGCCACCAAGATGATCAGAAGGATAGAGCACCTCTCATACAAGGAAAGGATTAGAAAATTGGGATTGTTCAGCCTGGAAAAGGCTTTGGAATGACCTGATTGAAACCTTGCAGTACCTGAAGGGAGCCTACAGGAAAGATGGAGAGGGACTATTTACAAGGACCTGGAGTGACAGGACAAGGGGAATTGGCTTTAAACTGACAGAGGGTGGGTTTAGACTGGATATTAGGAAAAAAAATCTTTCCTGTGAGTGTGGTGAGGCACTGGAACAGGGTGTTCAGAGAAATTGTAGATGTCCCATCCCTGGAAGTGTTCATGGCCAGGGGTTTGGAACTAGATGACTTTTTAGATCACGTCCAAGCCAGGCAATTCTAAGATTCTATGATTCATTCTGTGATTCCAAAGAAAGACTTTGCAAAAGAGTGTTATCTAAATTAGTTATGTAAACAATGCTGAAGTACAAACTGGTAAATGTAATAGGAATATAAGAATTGAATTGTTAGGATAATAATTAGGGAAAAGTCAACTTCATAAAAAAGAAATTTCACTAATGAATAAATACTCGTAGAAAAAAATCCATGCTCTTTCTCAGTTCATTATTAAGCTTTCTCTGAAACCAGGTAAAGAGCTAAAATCTTGCTCCCATGCAAAAGAAAAGGGTAGAGCAGTACCCATGTCTGACAGGAACCACGCCTGTCAAAGACTGCATCACTGCAATGCTGACTGGTTTAACAAAATGTGATAAATAAAGGAGATGCCCCACTGAGGGCTTAGAATCTGCTATACTGACAAATGACTCTTAGTCCATCACTGTTCTTAAAAATAATTTATCTTGCAAACAGAATTTTGGTACTTTGGTGTTAACTGTATATGTCTTTCACATAGTAACCTATGGACTTTTTGAGGGTAACTTCTGAACCTTTTGATTATAACAGAGTTCCATTCTATTATACTTTAAATTGAAAATCTCTCTCTCTGTAAATGTTGATCCTTATGTGCTCTAAAAGCCATATAGACACTGAATAGAGATATAGAATACCATTATATCCCCAAAATGGGGAACATTTCCTGAAGCACAGTCCATTCCACTGACCCTAAAAATTCCCTTAGAATTGGGCCCAAAACAGAATTATTGAATTTTCTCTATTTTAGACACAACGTACCCACTATCCCTTGTGTTGTATAAAACCAGATAACCATACTTGCAAATATTTGGATCTCATGTGCGAAATATGCAATACTAGACTAATTTGTGTAAAAAACAACATGAGTTAATTTCTTCTAAATTTTTAGTCTCTATAAACTGTAGGGATGAGTGTACTTTTGTGGCTTGGATAAGAAATTAGCCTAATTTTGCCACAGACATCAGAGATGCAGATTGTTCTGTTTGTTGTGGCTGTTTTCTTCTGTTGGCATTTTGTTCTGCCACCAGTTCTGGCAACTCTGATACCAATACATGGACCAAAATAGCACTTTCCCATGTTGTGGAACTAACATCAAATAACTAATGATTTGCCTGAGCACAGTTTTCAAAGCATCCATTGGCTTGCCTCCTGGAAATCCAACTGATTTTTCCCACCTCTTGAAATAATTTTAGGTTCTCTGCTTTGACACATGTGTCAGAAATCAGTCCAGTATAACTGATCCTGTAGGAGTTTTGCTTGACTGTTGGATATTTGACTGTGACTATGTTGGTTCTTATTCTGAAAGATTGTACCTCATGGGCACAGGGCATGTGTGTGTGTGTTAGGGTCAAAAATGCTTACTGGAACAGCTCTAAATTGTCTATGTTTTTCAGCCACACAAGAGAATAATAATCACAACTGCATAATGCACATTTACTTTTGTTTGGATTCAGATGCCTAATTCTTTCTTGAAAGGCTGTTTTAATATCTTCAAAAGCTGTTCAGACTTTTCCTCTGCTCCATGGGACTTCACCATCAATCATGACACTCTGAGATGGCACGCTGCCACAGGGGCAGAGTAGCTGATGCTGTACTGTCAACAAAAACAAGTGCTTGAGTAGCTTTCCATTACGATATGGCCGGACCCAGACCTCTGTTTATTAAGCTGATGTTTGGGCCAAACCACTTAGAAGCAGGATCAAAACAGTAATACACTGCAAATCATTTGGTGTGTGTATACTTTGCATACAATCATTAGCAAAGAGCAGGTCACGGGCCAGCAGTTCTGCAATCTTTGACTTCGTGCAGTCTCTGTAGGGAGAAAATTTCATCATTACCAAAATGCAAATACAGATTCCTTTACTACTGACTCAAAATTGAGAGCTGTGGTAGAAAAGATGCTTAAAATAACACAATAGGGATCCGTTTTGAGAACAAGGCCAAAAAGCTGCCCCAATCCCTCTCCCCAAGTCCCAGGAAACCCCAAACTGAAGCAAATCCCAAACTTCCTTCTGTCTGTTTTCAACCTTGAAAGCTCTACACAGTCTGACTCAGCTCAGGATCCTTCTCAACATGCCATCAACAAACATCTTAAACAGATTTTTGAAGAAGCCTCTAGAGACCTTCATGGTGGCCACGATTCTAACCAGAATTTAAGCCTATCCTCTGACTCTTTCTTTTGGAAGCCTGTCTGCAAAAACTGTAACAAATGCTTTGTTCAGACTGAAAATTTCTATGTAACTTTAATTAAAATAATCTTTTTAAATAATATGAATATATCTATCTATCTTAATTTATAGCTATAGCACCAAAAATCAAATACTTTTGTACGTGCTATCAACAAGCTACTGGCACTAACCAAAAGAGCAACCCATACTAATGGTCTGGGTGCCAGTTGGTTGCTACCATGGCTATGCCAGCAATTACACCACCATGACATTTTACACCAGAAGCCTTGTGGAATCTTTAGAAACCTAATCTAACAAGCTAAGTTACTCAAGGGAACATGTATAGAATATGAAGCAAACCCTCAGATACACTGGATTATGCCTATAACAAACATCTGGAGGGAGAAAGGTCTCCCTCAGCAAAGTCTCCAACAGCAGGGTTTGGGATTTTTAATTACCTGATAGTGAAAATTGCAATATGAATGTAACTGTTAAAATACTGTCAGATTATTCTCAAAGGCAAAGTGTTTTACACATGGAAATTCCTCTAGAAAGGGGTAGAAGGTGGAAGGAAAATAAGGGTTAGGAGTTCAGACAGCAATGGACCTCCTTCTTGCTTATTTTTCTTCCAGAAAGATGTGATTTCAAAGGGCTTAATTTGGTTTCTTTTAAAATTTTTTTATCTTCCAAACTATGAATTCAGAAAATGTGAGCTGCTTTTCTTATTGACTTATCCACTGTGGGAGTTCATTCTGAGCTAAGATCAAATAGTTTATATAGTTCATCATTAATCTTTTACATATTTCATTGTCATAACTTTCCCTTCCTTGGCACTGGCCCTTCATTTTTTAATGAAAAAAGGACATTTTAACAAATTAGTTTTTATCATCAAAGGTTTATTCTTTTACTGTGTGAGTAAAAAGCAGTGAGCAGAAGTGATTTCTAGGAAAATTGTGAATCCCTCCAGTACAGCTGACCTAGCTATTCTCATTTAAATGGAACTAATATTTTTTTCATGTATAAGGTAATTTAATTGTCTCACTACCTGTCTCTTTCCCATGCATTCAGTTGTACTGTACTTTTTCTTTAAATGCAGAGAAGATCACTGAAACTATATTTTAAAAGGGACGTAAATAGAGTTAACTGAAACTAGAGGCAGAACAACAGAAAAGGCTTGTTTTTTGATGCAATTAGCTAGAGAATCATTTGATACCAGTTAATGGACTTATTAAATGAGACAGAATTATGTTCAAAACTAGCATAGTTGTTCTGTCATGTTCATGCTGGAAAAAATGATAAGAAAGGGGACTGACAGTATTTACTGTCTTTTACTTTCCATTTATTGAGAAAGCCTGAAGATTTTTTTACAGCTTCAGATTAAGAAAAGCCCAAACCCTCATTTTTCAGACAAAGTAATTACATTTGCCTTCAGGAAGTGTCAAAACAGGACTTCCTTCCTCCCCTACTCTCTCTTCCCCCTTCCTGAAACAGTCTCTTGCTAAAAGAAGCAAATTTCATAAATGTCAATTGAAAAAGCTTCATAGCTTGACAGCATATGGTTCCACTGGAGTTTACTGAATCAGCTATCTGAATCAGCTATTATCAGCCTTCAGGGAAGGAAAACAGCTGAAATAAATTAGAATAGCTTCTTGAAGAGTGAGCTTCACAGCAAGTGAGGGTGAGAATTGAGGAGAAATAATTGTTTTGTCAGCTTTGGTGTTTTTAGGATTTTTTTTTTTTTTTTAATAGAACTGACTTTGAGGACCAGAATTCCATGTAGACAGAACTAAAAGCTTAATTTATTTTTTTTATTTCCTGGAGATTGCAACTTACCATGTTCTGAAGCGCAAGATACCCAGGAAGCTCTGGACATGAATTTCTCCAGTGTTCCCAATCCTTCACAGGGTTCCCTAGGTGTTCTGGACAGCAGCAGCACCCACAGAGACAAACTGGATCAGGTCAGTGGCCCCTGCAAAGGTAAGGCTTGTTCCTCAGAGCTGTGGAAGATACAGAGTGGTGGTCCAAAAACCAAACAATCCCAGTGTGGGGTATAACTGGAATATTTTATTGAACGTGAGAACACAATTTTAAGGTCCTCGGGGGCTGGACATGTTAATGAGGAGGACATGCTATGTTAATTAAGGGATTGCACAAGGTTTTACTGCAGTTTCCAAGTAGTCAAATTTTCTTCAAGCAGGATTACATGGGGGGGGGAGGGGAAGGATTACAGGGATTTAAACATGGTTCGATAACAAAATTTCAAAAAGTCCTTTCTTAATTCTGCTGGTGCCAGGGTAATCTATAAGCTTGTTCTTTAATAGGTCCTATGACAAGGGTCCAGCTTCTTCAAGTCACGAGATTCTTATCAGCCCTTGTTTTTCAAGGTCTGCTACTCAAACCCCTTAAACTCCTTTCTGCTGACAACTGGGTTTGGGCTCATACAGTGCGGACCTCACACCTCTGGCTTTGACTCTGCCATTTTTTAGTCCTTGCTGTGTCAACATCTGTATTTTCATCTTAAACTAGGAAAATACTCCAATCATTGAATCGAATAATCATCCAGACAGACTCAACACCCATAAGCAGAAGCCTGTTATACCAATATGAAGAGTTCTTTAAGGGGATCCCCTTAAAATGCACATTTACACACAGACACACTGCGAGGGTTACAGCAAAGAATTGATCTTTATATGCTATGATTAAAGGCTTCAAGGTGAAATAGTCTTTTTCTTAAAGTCAGTTCTAATCATAACGAACATAGCAAATACCTTTTACTCATGACAGTAGGTCCTAAATGGTGAGGTGAACTAAGTTTCTGAGTAAAGATTATATTTAAAACAAATGAGCACATCAAGGATAAATGATTTGTCAAGACATGATATATTTATCTTCATGTCAAGCAAATGAGATTTAAAATTATTTACCTTGTTTTTTTTTTAAATTTGTAATATTTGAGCTTTATTCTTGCCCCAAAGCCACTATTTTTTTCAAATAACTTTTATTTATTTGAAAATTTTTTTCATGTAATAATGTAGTTCTAAAGCCAGAGCTTTAAGGAAATTTAGCAGTATAGCAGGTTAGCAAAATATGGTGACACAATTAATTCATTTTCTTATGTTTTGAGGTTTTACATATTTTTTTTTAATGAATGACACAGCATAATAGGCTGCTTTTTAGGCCTACCACAGATTTTATGTGGATAGTGAGCACTTGTTTCCTTCTGAAACTGTGACCCAACATGTAAGTCATGGGTTAGCAAGTTTAATTCTGTTTATTTGCTTCCTGTAAATAAACACTGACTTCATGTGTGAATACTAATTTGAGTATCCAGTTAACATATGAGCCATTACCTTGTCATCTGACAAATAGTGTGCTCAAAACCCTGATCAGTAGCTTTTAAAGTACAGCTAATTTTAAATATTTGTATTTTGTAAGTCCAGCAGTTTTGATTAAATACAGTGAGAAAATCTATTTATTTTATTTAATGAACCAAAATCTTATAATGAGATTGCGTCTGTGAATAATGCTGTATATGAGTTATACTTTATTCCGACAAATACTTGGCAATACATAGGTAAAATAAATTTGACATTAGCATTCATGCCGGTGAACTAATTTTCTCATTATTTGTAGTAAGCAGAGAGAAAGATGTAAACACAGTCAAAGCATATGCAATTAAATTGAAAAATTGTGGGAAAATGTTGTAACAGTACAAGTGCACTTAGGAAAAGGTCTTCAAAGGTTAGTTATGAAAAATGTTATTTTATTGACTGTATTATCTTCCCCTCATAAAATCAAAGGAATATTCATCTGACTGCCACATCATTGTTTAATCTTTGATTTAAAGAGTAATTGTAAAAAGATACATAAATTGGAAGAAAATCTTCACTGCCAATGTTATAAAAATGGAAGCTAGTGGAAAATGTTTGATTCAAAAAGACCGGTCATGTTGTCCAAGTCTTGCCTTCCAAAACAGAGTGAGTCACATGTGGAAGCTGTTAGAGGCAGGTATGACGAATTGAAAGAATTGATGATTAGTAATTTTGGGAAAAAAAACCCATGCAAAACAAAGTGCTATAATTATAGATTACTATTATTAAATAAGATTGGTTTTATTTACTAAAGACTGTAATTTGCAGCTTTATCAGAATATTTTTATAAATCCAAAATTCATTAACTTGAACAGCTCTATTACAAGGATGACTTATTAATAGTCTAGCAACTGGGATGAAACTTAGAAAGAAACTCTGAGTCTATTTAATGATTAAGAAGGGAAGCTGCAAATGTTTCATCATGAAAATTACACTCCATTAAAAACCTTTAAGAAAAAGTATGAGTAATTATAATACTTGTGAAAAATCCAATTAAGTTATATAAATATATACTTTTACAAGTCTTTTTCTTTTAAGTTCAGGTTAATTAAAGCATGTCTTAACAGTGACTAAGATCTAAAACCATCACTAATTCTTACAAAACACATCAGAATGAGAGAAAACAAGGGCAGCAGGAAGCTGTTCTTTGCCTACCTTGCCTTTCCAGGTGCCTCAGCACAGGCAGGTGTGTACCAGGCAAAACAAGTATGACACTTTGGATGTGGAAGACCAGTCAATGGATCCTGTGGATGTTGGTCCCTCTACACCAGAGTTGTTGCCAAGGTCAGAAAAGCCAACCCCCCACAGCACAACCACCTTCAGGAAGAAGAAATGACAGTTTATAGTTGTATGTGACTCCCTTCTGAGGGGAACTGAGCACCCAGTATGCCAGCAGACCTTCCTGTTGAGGAAGTTTGCTGCTTCCCTGGGGCCTGGGCTAAGGACATCACTAAGAAACTCCCTGGCCTGGCCCAGGCTTGGACTTTTACTCTGGTATAACTGATCCTTGGAAAAAATCACTTCAGAGAGACCCCAGCACATTCAGAAGTTAGACAAAAGGACTGTTTCCCTGGAGGAAGGAACTGTGCTTCCAAGAGGATACATCTAAAGCAAAGTTTTATCTGAAAAGTCAAGTATTGCAGCACAATTCCAGCTCAGGAAGACCACCAGCAGGTAATGCAGACCATGGGCCACACTACTACAACTCCAGCGCACCTGCAGCTTCTTGTGAGGGAACAGGGTCACCATCCCACCAGGAAAATCACAGCTCATTGGCAAATTTCTTCTACTGTTGAATGACTGATGTAAAAACAGCTTTGAGGCATCGTATCCTTTTCACTAAAAAATTACTCATACGCCCCAAAAGTCAAAATGGTGCTGCACAGTATGCAAAGGGCATGGGAAGGGAAAGTTAATTAGGTAGATGAGAAATTGTTAATTATTTATCGCCACATTTGCTTTACACTTGTTAACTGTTATCAGAACCTTAACAATTATGAACCACTATTAACAGCTTTGAATATTACCAGCTGTAGTAGAAAGAAAGGGACATTAATGTTCCACGGAATCAGGGTGGGAAATGACTTACCTGCCAGACACAGTGTCATATACTGAACTTCAGCTGTTTGTTGGTGAATTTTTCATGCGTATTTCTTCTGACAACCTCAAAAATATCTTTCTTGAGTACAATCTCAGATCTGTAAATTCACACACATATAAGAACTCAACACTTGAGTCAAGTCTCTCTAGCCACATCTATACAATTGATTTTCACTTAATATGTGCTTAAAAGTGAATTGAAGGGTAGTGCAAATAGGGAATTATAGAGGTTCTAATGGTAAATTAGCTTCATTTTTGTTTTCTTTGTTATAGAAATGTGTCTAAAATGGGCACTTTATCTTCTTTTCCCCACAATCATCATAGAACATTTTCTTCATATTTTTTAATTTATTCTAGTAATTAGAAAATAGAATGATTATAATCTCTGAAACCCTAATTCCATAAAACACTAACCTGTACTCCAGTCAGTTCTTTACCAAACATAATTACTTTTATATTTGACCACTGGTTGGTCTCATATAAATATTTATATCTATGCAGTTTTCAACTGCATTTAATACATTATAAATAGGAAACTGAGTTCCACAGAAAAATATTTTCACACAAACCGTGTTTGGCAGGGAAGGTATTTACCCTGTTATCTCAGCATTTTAAACAAACTAAATGTTTCAATGAATTTTGCCCTAAAAATCTTATTTGTTAGATTCTATTTTTTTCATAAGCAGTTTTTATAGGACTATTTACAATTATGGTATAAAGCTAAAAGTAAGCTATATAAGTTCTTTTCCAAAAGTGCAGTTTATCATTGCTTAGTTCTGCATCCTAAAATACTATGTTTAACTGGGGGAAGAAGCACAGAATTTAATGTCACAGTGCATAGCGAAGTGGAAACATGGTAAAGAAGAGAAATGAAGCCAAGAACAAAAACTGTGCAAAACCAAAGACAGGTAAGACCTAATAAAATGACAATGACAAGAATCAGTGACAGAAAATGCAAGATTTCCTGAATGAGGGTAAAAAAGATGGATGGGTCCTACTGAGGCTCGAGATTTCTTTTTTTTTTTAAATTTTATTTTTCATTTTCCCGCCCAACCATGTAGGGGCAAAGTGCAACTTCAAAAGATGATTATCCAGCTAATTTAGTTCCTGTAGAAGTCCTATTTCAGTCAGGCTCTTTTTGTTTCATGTGGGTTAAAAAAAAAGTAACCATTCAAACAAAAGAGTTAAATATATAATGAATATGGTTCTCTGCAACAGAAATTTCTGTTTGTTCTTTTTTATTCCCTAAAGATTATTTTTAACCTGAGAATGTCCATGTTCAAACCCATATGCGTGTGTCAGAAGATGGCTGAATCTGTGCCTGTGTTGAAGAAGAACAGACATGATGAAAATTTTTAGTTTTGATTGATGATGGTTTTGTTACTTTCATTTGTTCTGAAGTGTCAAATTATAAGCACAGAACATTCTCAACTTTTCAGTTTTCAAGAGTTAGTTCTCAGACTGAAACCTGAATGAGACTTCTAAAGGCAGCTGGACTATTAAAACATATTTTAAGAAGATCAGAAACTTTTTCTCCATTTCAATCAAGAGTAAATCCTGTAAAGTAGTCAGACCAAAGAACTATTATGGCCAAAGGGTTTGTGGCACTGACTGGAACCTAAAAGACAATACAGTGGTCAAAATTGATGAGCATTATGCAGTAAATAAAATTCATACTTTTAATTACATTTTTTCTTCACAATTTTCACACTTCCAAATATAATTTGAAGTACAGAAAACGAGTGAAAGCCCAAACTTTTTTTCAGAGGTGACATGATCAGAAGGCTGGAGCAACTCTCCTATGAAGACAAGCAGAGAGAGTTGGAGTTGTTCAACCTGGAAAAGAGAAGGTCCCAAGAAGACTGTAGAGTACCTTCCAGTACCTAAAGGGGCTACAAGAGAGCTGCCCCTTTTTACACGGGCATGTAGTGGTAGGGAAAGAAGAAATCGTTTTAAACTAAAAGAGGTAGATTTAGACTAGGTGTTAGTAAGAAATTCTTTACTATGAGGGTGGTGAGGCTCTGGCACAGGTTTCCCAGAGAAGCTGTGGCTGCCCCATCCCTGGAAGTGTTCAAGACCAGGTTGGATGGAGCTCTGAGCAACCTGGTCTAGTGGAAGGTGTCCCTGCCCATGGCTGGAGGTTTGGAACAAGATGATCTTTAAGGTCCCTTCCAACCCAAACTGTTCCATGATTCTCTGATTCTTGGCTTAGAATGTCACCATCGTACAAGGAGAGAATATACTAGCTCCCTAACTTATCTTGCATGATCCAGAAGAAAAGATATGATCCATTCATTATTAAGTGCAAGCTAACACATTAGGAAAATCAAAGATTTTTTTAGATTCTTCTGTAGTGATGACAACTCCACTTGAAAAAAAATGCATTTTGGTTTTTAAAGTGTAAAGCTGATAGTGAGTGAGTGAGAGAGAGAGAGAGAGAGATTGTTTAATGCAACTTTCCTGGAACTTTTAAGCTACAGAATGCTTACTCTTCTTGTAAATGCTCGACGATGTTGAGAATAAAGCCATAGATGTCATGGGCCAGAAGAGTTAACAGGATTCTATAAGCTTGTCAGCAGCTATGAGAGATGAAGTCTAGACAGATGTCTAAGAGAAATATATGTGGGATGGAGACTAAAGGGAGCTCAGCTGACATTCTAAGATAATCACATTTCTCCAACTCTTCTTCTTCTCTTTTCCTGTATTTTGTCTTTACCCCCAAAACTACCTGTCAAAGTGAGTAAAGTTTTGAAAATATTTCCCAACTGCAATGCTGCATAATCTCCAACATAGTACATGATGATGCTGTAGAAAGACAAGATGCATCGCAGAGTATTTATGAATGTGGCTTTTTTTATTCTACTTTTATAGTCAGACATACAGCAACATGTTTTGACCTCTTGGAAATGTTTTGTTTCCTCCTTCCAAAATGACCTTTAACCTACTGTCATGGAAGAAAAAAAATATCTTAGATATGTATGTGTGTGTGCACATGCCCCAAACTGAATTTTTGAACTCTGAAGCAGGAGCCATCAGCATCTGGACTAAACATAAGTAGCATACCCTGAATCCTCAAATTAATAAAGAAACATAAAACAGAATCACTAATTAAGAAGTTGATCATGTGTTGTGTTTTAGCATATAGACTATTGAAATTGAGGAAACAGGAGAATTGAGGAACTGGAAAGGAGGACTTGAACTGAAAAGGAGGATTCCTGTAAAAAATGGCCTTGGAAGAAGGTGATCCAGAAAAGGTGAAGATCTTGGCTGGAGTAGGCATCCTGGAAGGGGGGGAGGATCCTGGAAGTAAGGGAGCTGTAAGAAGACAAAAAAAAATGATGCCTGGGGACCTTGACAGGAAACACCCAAGATGGGTAAGGATGAGCAGCAACACAGGAAGAACCAGGTCAGTGTCCTGGAGACCTTCCTGGGCAAGGTGTGACCTCCCTATGATGAAGGGATGACTAATCCTAGGGAATATCCTACTGCAAGGGAATGAGTGACTGAATGTGTGAGGTAACCATGCAGGGTAAAAAACCACTGTCCTTTGTCTTAAATAAGCCCCGGTATCCAGATTCACTCTGGTCTGTCATTTACTTTGCCTCACCTGAGGCACTCAGCACTGTCTTCCCTGTTCTCTTCTCCCAACTCTGCCTTGCCTTTCACTATTCATCTCCCAGAACCTGCAAGTACTTTTTTATTATTTCTCCAGTAGAGGCAATAGCAGTTGTGGTAGAAACCCATTCAGGTCTGCTGCCATCTGTTTGTCCCCGGCTCAGAGCATTTTCTGGGATAAATATCCCTGTCCTCTTTCTCTGCTTCTCTTTACAGAAGTCCTTACATTCCTTGGTGCGATCATTCCCTGGCCATTCACCTGCATCATTATCAACTGATATGGGATCATGTCACGTAGTTTTACCATGAAGGAAGAGGATGAAGCATGCAAAGGTAATTTCACATATGATGATAAAAATATTGCTTAGTTGTTCTTCTTACTACCCCAAAATGAAAAAAATATAACCCATAGTTTTTGTTCCTGAGTGAAGGCCACATGGATGAAAACTATCAAACCATTTTTAGCAAATAATAACCTCCAATATTTTATCAGACCAATCCTCTGATCAATTTTTGAGCAATTCAGAGTTAATGTTTTGATGGTGTCCTGGCCCATGTTTAAACAATATCTACAGTATCTATTCTGTGCAAATAGTTTAACTGGCTATAAGTTTGTGCTTTCAGTGATCTTGCAATTACCTTTCTTGCTAATACATTCACTAAAAGCAGATATGGAAGATGCACACAGAGAAACATAGTTTAAAAATTCAAATTAATCTACCAAACATCTTTTTTTTTACATTCTATATACATATAATTCCAAATCAGCAGTTGTGACCTTGTGAGCCTGTAAATTTTTCTTTTGCTTTTTGTAATACAATTACATAAAGCCAATACTCACTTTCCATGGCATGTCACATGGAGAACAAAATGAAGCATATTAGCAAAACCATCTAAAATTGAGTGGCCTTTTTTTTCTATTTTTAAAATAAACTCAAACTGTAATAATTCCAGGCTAAATTTCTGCAGAAATTTCAGGGGTTTGCATCATGGAGCCATCAGGCTACATGAACCAAGCAGACAGAGCACAAATTTTTTGGTTGTACTTTTTTAAACAGGTATATGTCAATAATATTTCCCCATCCAGCTTTAACACCTGAGACATTCATAATGGGGAAAAAGTGAAGTCTGTGGGTACACCTGCATTGCAGACCACAGAGCCTGGTAAGGTAGAGTGAAATGCTGGTCAAGGTCACCTCCAGGTGTTTTGCTTCTGGGGCTTGAGGTAGGCTGGAACACCTCAGGTAGCTGCAACAACAGTGCAGTCTCCACAATACTCATACCCTTATTTTTGTGTTTTCACTTTAATCCTGTATCTAGAAAAAAAAAAGTAAAGTTCATTCCTTGTGGCTCAAATGTAACAGAGAAAAGAAAAAAAAACCAGAGAAAAATCAGATAGTATTCCCACTGGAAAAATGAAACGTGGAAATTCACTATGAGATTTAGAACCCAGAAGACTTTTCATTCCAAAGATACTTGTTTCTTCAGATAGCCTGATAGCAGCCTGATAGCCTACCCTCATATGAAACTGCAGTTCATATAATAAACTCCTGTAGGAAACAGTAAGCATGACCCAAAACAAGCTGTACAAAGCAATGACCCCAATGATCACTCGCACACTGTCTCTGGCACCAAATCATTTAGTCTAACATAGCTAATCTAGCATGCATTGATTTAAAGTGAAGTACCATCACACTCATCAGGCTCATTTTGTCCAGAAAACGAGTGCACATTATTTGGATATCGATGTCAGAAGGTGACTTTGACCGTAAAGCTGCCTGTAGTCTTAAAGTACACACTGACTGTCATCTCTTATCAGTAGTTTGTAACATCCAGCAGCAGCCCAAGTAAAAGGGGAAAGTAAAATAAAAAAAATTGAAATATCTAATTATAACCCCCCTCTAATGACATAAATGAGGACTCTATGCTCATGCAGCTTCTGGAATGAAGAGTTATTATGAATAGCCAATATCTAAATGATTTTTGTGATTCTTATAAATCTGAAGAAGCTCTCATACTTACAAAATGACATCTAGGCAGAAGCTGGATAGTACCAAGCAAAAAGAATATGTTGGCAGGACAGTATTAAAAACTTGAAAAATTTCATTTCTTCAAAGTAAACTTCATTGAAAGATATGTGTACAAATGTATTCAAATAATTGGATTTTATTCCTTCACCAAAGACTATAAACAACTTTGAACTATTAAATTTACTTTAAAAAAGGATTGTTAAAACCCCTCTACACGTTTATTTTTCAAGACACTGAGACCAGCATTATGATATATGTTTGGATTCGACGTAGGTTTAGACATGAGAAACAAAATGATGGTATCTGTATGCATTACAAGCTCAAAGAAAAGCTCATTAATGTTTTGTTGATTCTGAAAAGACTGTTGATAAAACCCAATATGTCAGATTAATACATATTTTTGAATGCTTAATGGTGACATGAAATATACAGCTAATGAAAAAAATGAGTACTTGGGGAGAAAATAGAAATACAAACAGATTGTGAAGCTGCTAAACAGTGAAACATCAAGAGAGATGTATGCCAAGGTTGCATACTTTATCTCTGTAACTATTCAACACAGATGCAGAAAGTATAACAGTCTGTAGAATAATCAAGAACATTGTAAATGAGACATTTGAATGAATGAATATCAACAACACGGTGGGTGTTGGTGACCTTGTCTAAATATCATTGACTGGAGTGGAATTCAGGAATTCCCTGTAAATGGCATCAGGAAGGGTTTCAGAAGAGTAAAAATGTCAAGGAAACCATGGCAACATCATGAAAAAAATATGCCAACTCCATAAAATCAACAACAGAAATTCCCACATCTTGCTGGACCGACTCAATAGGTCTCTCTATTTAAGGAATTTTGTAATAGATAGTAAGTAAAATAAAATGGAAAAATCATAAGGAAAATAACTTGTGAATATTAAAAGGCTTCACAGCATAGAAAATTTAATTTCTACGTCTTCTTAAGATTAACATTGGCCTTCTTGTATACTTGTGAAGACAAGAACCAGTCAGAGACAAATGAGAGCATTTGAAGTTACTTCTAACAGCTGTGTTTTCCAGGTACCTATGTTATAAACTAATCTATGTAGATATCCCAAATGAAAGCTTTGAATCCTGAGGACTAAATATCCTGATGTATCACTAAGAATCTAAACATGTTACAGTTTTCTGCACCTTTCCAGCAAACTCTTTTTTGGTCTGTGGTTAATAATTATCTGTCATTCTCTTTCTTTTCCATGAGGGCTCATGACCTTATTACCTTGCTCTTGTCATCCACCTCTCCTCCCTAGGTAGTAATCACCCTTTGTTTCAAACTGTTTCATCAATTAATATAAGCAGGATAAACTGAAGAATTGTTTTCAATTTTAACACAGCTTGAAGGTTCTGTGTCATACCTTTTTTGTTGTTGAAATATTCCTGTCTTGATTGTAAACCTTTTGGATGTGACTATTCTCATAATTTCTGACCTCTCTCCTGCCACTGATGTTCTCACCAAAATGCTTTCTTAGGAGCCATGAGTATCTTTGCTGATGACCTCTGAAATGTTGCACTAAAAATAGAATTAAAGCTTATCTTCTTATAATCACCGATTCAGAAAATTTTGAGTTTGATTTGAGAAGTTTGGTTGTGTTTTGACTGTTTTGCCTTTTTTTTTTTTTTTATTATTACAATGAAAAGCATTTTTCTCTTCAAAACTCTTCAAAGGAGAGGGTTCCACCTGCCTCCACTACCCTAAAAATGCCATTAAGTGCTCTCCTCCTTTCCATTTGATATTTGCCCTATTTATTGCTACTACCTAGTAAGAAGAAGGATCCTTTGAAAATTTTCATATCCACCAATTTCTTTTCTTATTAGTCTATGTAACTGCACTCAGAAGAAAAGTCATGTCTAAATAATACAGATTCTCTTCAAATTTGAGATGAAAATCTTTAGATAATCTAAATGTCATGAATACCCATTCATGCAGTCCAAAAACCTACAGTAACTTGCATAACACAAACCTTTCCTTACTCATCCTTTAGGTTTCTGCACAAATTCAGTCAGTGAATGCTGACTGTTATTATCCTTAGTGTAATTTTTAGCTAGACACGACCAAAACTACTGAGAATAGCAGTTTAAACAATTTCAGTAGGCACAGAAGTCAATTAGCTGAGTTTATCAACTTGGTGAGCCCAGGAGCCACAATTTTCCTTTTTTTTTTTTTTTTTTTCCCTATCCCAATCAAGCTTCAAGCTTTACTTGCTTGGATATTTACAGGTATGGGTTTATTTGTATCAGTCTGTTTGGCTGAAAACTGTAAGAGCTGAGAAAATACTGCTTCTCCACTTGCTAAAGACAGATGAAAAACAAACCTTGCAACAACAGCAATTTTTATTAATGATTCACATAAAGATCAGCACCATTACATTGAAAAGTACAGCTGGCTTCATCTTACTGAAGAAAGACAAGGAAAATGGCTATTAAGGTTATTTTAGATACAGTACATTGACACAAAAAATATCCTATTGCAAAGTCAGATACAAATCAGTGCTTTAATATTAAACAATTTTCATCTGAACGTCTATAGTTGAACACAATTATTGCCTTATTATGCAGTATGTTCAATTTATGCACTGAATAAGTTGGCTTCATGCAGAATGAATCAGGAAATGAAATTTGAGTACGGGAGAAAATAATCTTACTCCAAATTAAAACAGCTATTCAAGTACTTCTTTGCCAAACTAAAGACATGGGGGATGGGTGGTTTGTGGGTTTTGTCCTCTGTAGTTCAGTAAGGGAGACAGTAAAAATAATCTTACCAAAGGTGGACAAAACCAGGAGCAACTTTGAAAAACATATTGTCAAGACTGATTTCATGCTATAATTCCCTCTTGTTCAATTTCTAAAGTGGTATTTTGTGAGGTTTTGGTCACCTTGTATTTCTACATGGTGCAAATTTTAAGGAGATACTCTTTACTCTCTAGAGGAAGACACAAAATTAGGAGGGAGCTGTTCAGTGTTTCACATGTAGGAAGTGAGTAATTATTTTTTTGATACAGCTTCGTTTGCTATGGAAATGGTGATAAAATGAGTGGTTTCAAAATTTGAGACAAAAAAAAAAAATCTACTTTCATTCAAATAAAGCTAATGTCTCCTTTAGTTAAATATTGCCAAAAATTATGGGATTAAAGCATTATTCTAGTCTCATCCTAAATACAGGTCACTCTTAAATTTATAGTTGCTTTCAATTCGCAAAACCTGCCAATGCAACAACCAATCAACTCTTAGTGAATATATGGGGAAAAAAATACCAAAAAAACCCCAACACCCACTTCCAAAAATTAGTATAAAAAGCCCTGTAAACCATGTAATATTTTTGAATCTATTTTTCAAGTGTGAGGTGGAGTTACCAAGGACTGGAATTTTCCAAGTGATCAGTCGTGTATTATGTTTTGAAAATGAGTCTTCCTGTAGATTAGTACACAGTTTCTGACTAAAAGGGTGGCTTCAATTTAGTTGAAATCCCAAATTCAGAGCACAAAACACAAAGCTTACATTGAAGCTGTACTCACTGTGGGACTAAAATTCGTGATAAAATGAAAATAATTTTACAGGCAGTGAGTCATTAAGTTATTTTATTTTTCATCCTCTAATGTAGCAGAAAAAGGTCTGAAACAGATGGATTTTGTAAGTATTGAAATAGTTTAAAAATAAAAGGGAATTAAGATATAAATGTTTCTGATGGAGAAAAAATAGAAAACAAAATTACTTGGAAGACCAGAGAGAGAAAAGATATAAAGCAAACAAAAATAATAATAATAGATTTCAAACGCTGGTAACATCCTACCAACAAAGTAATACATTGAATTTTTAAGAATTATTACAAGCCAAGAAAGAAAGGAAAATATTTTGGGGGGCTGTCCCCTGTGAATATTTATTTTATTTTCTTTCTTTTATTCCCAGTTGAAGGAATGTTGACTTTGGATTGAGGGGTTTCTTGCAAACTTCTGTAAGTAATTATGTTAGGTATATCAAGTTAATAAAATCTTTTTACTTCTTTCTAATGAAGGCATTTCTCTTGTGGGTTTTGTTTATGGAATTAAATTGAAATATCCTATTCCCTGGTGCTGCCTTTATGTGTTTTGAATAATGCAGTAAATTCTCATACATTCTGCAATGCCCAGAATCAAGGTTAAATACACAATCCTTCAGTTATGTTTTATAGAAAATTAAAAGGGAAATGTCAGATCAGAAACTCCACAGCCATTCAAAGGCAATGCTGTCATTAGTCTCTCTGTTTTAAGGTCTGAATGGCTTTGGAGCATTGGTCGCTTTCAGTATTTTTCAGGCATTCTCTTTTCTACCATAACTAGAAGTGTTCAAGGCCAGGATCTGACAAATCTGGTCTAGTGGAAAGTGTATCTGCCCATGGCAGGGGAGTTGCAGTGAGATGATATTTATAAGGTGCCTTCCAACAAAGCCATTCTATGATTTTATGACCTATTCCATATCAGAGATTCATCTAATCATGCCATATCTTCTGTGCAGTTTTTTTATTGTTATTTCTATACTGTAATAAAGTCAGATTTCAATACTTAAACACTCTCCAATACTCAAAATAATCAACTCATTTTTACTGAATTTCTCTATATTGTTAAAAAATCCACTCCAAGTCCATCAAACCCACTCCTAGTTCCCTTAGACACCTTCCTTCTGGTAGAATTAAAATAAGATCTTAAAATCAAGTCAATACTAGGAAATGTGTATTGGTTAATGAATAATAGATTAGAACACGTCTTGGTTAATTGTTATTTTTGTGTATTAATTTTAAGAAGTAAAATTTTGATAAATTTATGTCAGCATCCTACTTGATCCATCTTGACTGGATTGAAAATTACTATTTGGAGGCCAGTTCATGCAAACCCCCTTTTTATCCTCCAAACAAAACCACATAATATTCTCAACTCGGTATAGAGTCTCTTTCTGTGTGACACGGATCCTGGAGTGCTCTCTGTATTAAAGTACCATAATAACAGCAAAGAAAAGAATGAACACATATTTTTAAAATTCTATGTGAACATAAAACTTTGATGCCATAATTGCAGTATTAATATTTTGCATTTGTGTAAAGTATTCAGATAACATGAGTCCTAAATAAAAACATATATGAGTAAAAATTGCTAAGATATATGGACAGGCAAAGCTAAAGCTGGACTTCTACTAATGTAATACCAATTTTAGCTGACCCAATCCAAGATATTTTTTAATTTGGGATGAAGAAGCTTTTAATTTCATATTCTTTAAGTCACTAAAAATTAGTATAGGAAAAATCTTTCTTTCTGAAATTATCTGTCATGTTAAGATTTACTAAATGACTGAGGCTGCACTTAAAATAAAACAATCATTGGGAAAAAATTTATTTTTTTATTCAATGCCCAATTTTTTATCACTGCTCTTGGGATCCAGGAAGAGACAAAATAAGACATGAAACCTGTTAGGACTGTAATCTAAACATATATCCATATATCCAATCTAAAAATATATTTACAGTTAGATTATTCATATATATAGGATTTCTTTTTTGCCTGGGTACAATGCTTCAGTGTCAAATCTGCATGTAACCCTATTGTATAAATATGGACATTTCTTTCTTTCTGTAAGAGACAAACATTTTGCTATCAAAAACATATAGAATCATAGAGTCATAGAATATATTCCAAATTATAAAAGGAAACATGTTGACCTATGTCATAATTCTTTCATTTTACAGAAAAAAAAATCAGTTAATTCAGTTCATTGAATGACATTTTCTCAAAACTCTCTACAGCTTTGGGGTAGATGTCATCTTGCATAGATGCTGAAATGAGAAAAAGGGAATTGAGAACATTAGACATCTTCAATACATCTGTTCCCATTTCCTATCTGATCGGATACTGTCTCTTGAGATTCAGTTAAACATATCCCTTGTGATTGATTCCCAGTGAGACAATTTAAGAGCAAAGAAAGGTATTGTCAGATAAGGATATCAGTGCAGAATTTAATTAAGTCATAAATTATAGCTCCAGTTTGTGATTTTAACCTCCGTCTCTTTTTTCCCTCAGACTTCGAAGATATTGTATCTCATTTTTAAATGATGCAATGATGACATTTGATTGATTTTTTCATTGTGACTTATTGAGTATATAAAAAGGGAATTAGCCGCTGTATTCAGGGTCAGTTCTATTTTGGAAGGACACATTTGTCAGAGTGCATCTCTGCTGCTTGACAGTGTGTGGGTTGGACTATTAGCACAGTGAAATATAAGGTGTATTTCAGTCTAACCTCCAACTCTGTTAAAAGGAGAGAGAAGAAAACATTGGTTGAGCAATAGGGAAAGTGAGTGTCAAAGATGAACCATGGGCATTTCAGAAGTAGATGGGGAAGTGTTTTACCTGTTTCCTTAAGTCACTGGGGAGTTACAGAAGAGAAGGATGTTTGGACTAACGGAAGGAACATAAAATGTGTCAACAATTATGATTTTGTTTTTCTGGTTTTGGAGGATTTTTTCTTGGTTGGGGTTTTTTGTTTCTTTCTTTGGGTTTGAGATTTTTTGGAGGTTTTTTTGTTGTTGTTGGTCTTTTCGTTTGTTTGTTTGTTTGGGTTTTTTTTTCTGTTGATTGGTTGATTGGTTTTGGTTTGGGTTTTTTGGTTGTTGTTTGTTTGTTTTTTAATGTTTGACCATTTTTAATCATCTATCTCCTTTCCATAGGAAAGAAGTATAATGGAAAACATCTTAATCATTCCATCTGCATGCTAGAGTAAGGTCAGTACAGAAGTCAGCAGAACAGTAATAAGGAACAGAAGATCTATAAGCACGGGACAAGAGAATCACTAAACAGACAGCAGCTCAGGAAACTACAGGAGATATAGGCCCCAAATGTTGTATTTACTGGCTGGAAGCAGCTTAGAAAAAGATTGAGAGGAAAGAGTATTGAAAGGTATTGGACTGTTTCTGGATATATTTTCAAGCATCTTTTTAAAATACAAACTCTGAAAGCAAGAAAGAAAAAAATGGGAATTAGCAATCATATAAGTAATGATGTGAAGGGAAGTTCCACAATTTCCACAAATTCCCTGGGGTGTTCAAGGCCAGGTTGAATGGGGGTTTGAGCTATCTGGTCTAAGGGAAGGAGAAGTTGAAGTTAGATGATCTTTGAGGTCCCTTCCAACCCAAAAAATTTTATGATTCCATGGTTGGGATCTCACTCAAGTTGGACATACAAAACTACATTGCATTGAACAAATAAAAAGGGGGAAAAGCCACCATCTTCCTGAGGTTATTTAAAAAAAAAAGTTAAACCACAATTCTTTAAAAAAATTCCAAAATTTAATTTCAGGTAGTTTTTCCTATAAATGACAACACACAGATATCTGAATTAATATAATAAGGTATATTTCCACATATAAACAAGTATTGTTCTGAACCCATAGTTTTATTTTAATCAAATATTCCATAGAGAAACATTTAAAACTTTTGCATACTGTCTCTCTGCAGATTAAGACTGATGATGTTTAAAATGGCATGGTAGATGCCTTTACTTGTCTTTTGGATAGCAAAAATCACTGGAGTAGCTGCATATTCAATTATTCTGTGCAACTGTTCTGATCACAGTGGGATGCTTGGTCACTCACTTTAAATTAGTGTCATCAATAAAAGAATTAGGTCATAAGCATCAAGTAGCAGCGGTCTGAAATCTGGAGAGAGTAGTTAACACCTACCTTTCCATTCAGCTTTCTTTCACCCAGTTGTGCAAACTATATTGGATCATGTTCGTTTCAGTCTCAAGTGATGTGCACGGCTGGTACTGTTTTAAATTATAAAGTAAGAAATAATGAAAGAGGGAAAAAGAATTGGGGTTGATTCTGTTGCAGGTCAATACTGCTATAGTAGCAAATAATGCAACAGGAAAAAGATTTGGGGCTGATTCTTTTGTGGGTTTACACAGCCCTGAGCTACTTTGGCAGCAAAAAAAAAAGTCTGTAGTTATTTTAACTAAGAAATACTGAGCTCATGAAATAGTTTTATTGGAGTAGCAATATGTTCACACAAGAGTTCTGGACTATTACATGTCTGAAAGTATTTTAAGATGTGTGCCTTGAATCCTTTATCTCTTTTTGTCACTATTTCCCTCAGCATTCTCCAAGGGAAACGTGGTTTCAATGGGTGTACTCTTTCCTGGGTAAAACAATGTCTGGATGGCTGGATCCAGAGGGTGGTGGTGAATGGAACTAAATCCTGCTGGTGGCTGCTAAGTGGTGTTCCCCAGGGCTCAGTATTTGGGGTTGGTTCTGTTTAATAATGTTATCAGCGAACTAAACAAAGGGATTAAGTGCCCCCTCAGCCAGTTTACAGGCAACACCATGTTGAGTGGAAATGCTGATCAGCTGGAGGGAAGGAAGGCTCTGCAGAGGGATCTGGACAGGTTGGATTGATGGGAAGAGGCCAATGGCATGAGTTTCAACAAGGCCAAGTGCAGGGTCCTGCACTTGGGTCACAACAACCCCTACAGAGCTCCAGGCTGGGGGTAGAGTGGCTGGAAAGCTGCCCAATTGAAAAGGACCTGGGAGTGCTGGTTGACAGCACAATCCAGTATGTGCCCAGGTGGACAAGAAGGTCAATGGTATCTTGGCCTGTGTCAGCAATAGTGTGGCCAGCGGGACCAGGGCAGATTGTTCTCTGTGCTGGGCACTGGTGAGGCCACACCTCAAATCCTGTGTCCAGTTCTGGGCCCTCATGACTAGAAAGATATTGAACTGTGAAGCATGTCCAGAGAAGGGCAACAGAACTGGGGAAGGGTCTAGAGCACAAGTCTTATGAGAAGCAGCTGAGGGAGTTGGGGGAACTCAGTCTGGAGAAAAGGGAGCTCTCTACAACTATCTGAAAGGAGGTTGTATCCAAGTGGGGGTCAGTCTCTACTTCCAAGAAACAAATGAAAGAAAATGTCTTCAAATTGCACCAGAGGAGGAAAAAAAGTATTCATGGAAAGGATTATCAAGCGCTGGAACAAACTTCCCAGGAAAATGATTGGTTGCTGTCCCTGCAGGTATTTAAACTTCTGTGGACATGATGCTTAAGGAAATGGTTTAGTGATGGACTTGGCGGTCGTGAGTTTACATCTGGACTCAATGATCTTAAAGGGCTTTTCCAACCTAAATAATTCTATGCCTCTATGACTGACTTATCCTTACTGACATAATCTCTGGACTCTACTTACAGCTAGAAAAAAGACCCAAAGTCTTTATAACTTCAGCATTAGGAATTGCAAGGGGCCTCCTGACCTGGAGCTGTACTTCATGTTCTTTAGCTATAGGATGAGATAGGGGGTCTATTAAAAAGTTATATATATGTTTATATATATATATATAAATTAAGGCACTCTCTCAATGCTTTATTCTATTTATTCTTTGGGATAGGGAAAGACTAAAAGAGAAGAAAACAAACCTGTATAATTAGAAAACTTTGAAATGGCTTCTGTTTAATATCAAAACATTTTTAAATTTATTGAAAATATGTAATACCTTAACCTGGCCTGAAGAGCTTATCATATTAATGGCATGAATCCATCTCTATAGTGGTACCTGAAGTATTCACCAACCTATGTTTTTATTCTCAACTTCCCTTTGAAGTACACACGTCATACGACCATGTTTTACAGAGAGACACGGGCACAGATCATCAAAAGGTCTTGGGTTATGACAATTAGTTCCCAAGTGGGTTATCATCCTCACTTTTTCTTTGGAATAAACACTATAAATCCCATTTTCCTTGTGGAACAGGATAACCGCATCTATAGGTCTTAGAAACAAGGGATTCCTTCTCTTATTGACCACGTTTTTCATATAATAATAATAATAGTAATAATGAAGTTTATAATAATAATGAATTTTATATGCAAGGCAGATGAATATCCAGTCTGAGCTGAATGGGTGTGGTCTATGGTTTGAAAACTGCACCAATCCAAGACTGCAACAGAAGCCCACATGAAAATAGTACAGTCCAGCTTGCCTCCATAGGAAGGAGAAAAAGGAGGAAACACAATGGAAAGCAAAGTGGTTCTTGATTAGACACACCTTTCAAATACTTGTCAGAAGAGGTGAATAGGTAGGTTATTACTAGAGCTCAAAAGATTATACTCAAGAGGATGTTATAAATCTTCTGTGACTCTTAATGTTTCATGGTCACCTGCCAAAGGCCTGTAAAGAGTATTCTCCTAAATTGCTTCTGGAGGAGATGTGAGATGTCATTTATGCATCATCTAGTTCTGTACCATCAAAACAAGGGCTTCCTTTGCTTTTCTCTTTTCATAAAGGCGTGAAGCCACTGGTTGTTTAATTTTTTTACAGGGAAACTGGAAGGAATTAAAGATGTTTTAACAAATTATGACCAGTTCAGGCTTATGAAAGGCTTGGAGGAAACCAGGGCTCTGTCTGTAGGCATAAGGAACTGAGTCTGTGAGGACTTTGTCCTTTTATCTCTCTGAATGTTACACCTGCTGGATCAGAATGCAAACTGAGACACCATCAAGGCAAAAAACTCCATTTCATAAGTTCATAACATACAGAGACTCATAGGCTAATGAGCCTAAGTGTTAGCCTCTAATGAGCCTTAGTTTCACTGTAGTTAAACCTCAGAAGAGAACTAGTGTTCAGTGAATGTCATCCAAGCAGTTATTACTGAATAGCATTTAAAAAAAAATGGAGGGTAGGGTATTAGAAATAAAAAAAAAAAAATCTTAGAAACAAAAAGATAAATGGCTAAGAGATACACATAAAGAATTTTACTGATAGCTTCTTTCTTGTTGATAAAAATATTACAAAGATAAGATGAAATAGTTTTACAAAGCAACTAAAAATGTCATGTTTAGAAAAATCAGCACAAAGACTTCAAACAGACCTCGTTGAAAGCTGCACTGTCATAACTGCTGTTACTTAACCACCCATTGATAAGGTGCAATAGCTGTCAGGAGTCTAAAAGACAAAACTATTCTAGAAAATCATAAGCTCAGATCCATATAGGGACACATGTTGTCAGTAATTTCTCTGTATTTCTGACCTTTCTCTCTTATTTTTCAAAAGAGTAATTTTTAAAATAACTCTTCTGAGGTTCTTGCCTGTAACATTATTCATATTTCTAACTAAATTAAATTTAAGCCTTGAGTATAGTAATTTAAATTTAAAAAAATGCAGATACTGATAAAGCTGAATAAGGAAGTATTTGGATGTATTTGTATATTTTTTCTTTTTCACCCTTATAGGAGGTCAAGTTATTAACAATGAAGTTTTGTTTCAAGAAAGTACTTAGTATTTCCATACCAACCATCTTTTAGAGGTTCTAAAGACCTTGAACATAAAAGAGGTCAGCTGAACACAGTGGTGAGAGTACAAATTTTACTGAATTCACCATTACTCATTTATATGTAAGGTCTGGATGACTTGTCACCCAGGGTGTGGCACAGCAGTTCACACGGGCAGTTTGCAAAGGCAGGCTGCAGTCACTCACCCAGCACCTGGGGAGAATTTAGGGATTGAGTCATCACCCACTCAACTAGAAGAGGACTAACTATGGTTTCCACCTGGTCAGGAGGAACATGGTGACCCAGATGGACCTCAACATCTAGGTGTAGCTGTCCAGGCTGCAGTGAGAGCCTGAGCTTGTTGCTGATGACAGAGGGCAGCGGAAACAACATCTGTTTGAGGTGTGAACATCTAGAAGATCTACTCAGCCTGGTGGTAGAGCTGAAAGAGGAAGTGGAGAGGTCAAGGAGTGTCAGGGAGTTCACTGAACTGTAACAAGTGTGTCCTGGTGGAGGACTTCCAGCAACAGATGGTTGAGTTGCAGGAGGCAGTCAAAAGACTGAGAGATATCAGGGAAACTGAGATGGTTCCAAGTCCCAAAGGTGGTGGAACCATAGCCTGGTGAGGAGAGGCTAAAAATTCAGCACCTGGCACACATGGAGAAGAGAGAGGATGTTAACACAGAGAATTGGGAAGCACTGAAAAAGAAAACCCAACAAAAGTAAGAGGAAGGGAACTAACAAAAGGAAGGGACTTCCTTCGAAACCAGAGTTTCCCCCCAGATGGACATCCCTACCCAGGACCTCTTCGTAGCTCTGCAGAGGAACAAGGCAACACCCAGTACACTGGTAGAACAGCCAGGGATAACTGTAGCAGCCCAACTTCTCCAAAAAAAGAGAGATTAACAACTAGTTCAACCAAGAAAAGGCAGTGGGTTATAATAGTGCATAACTACTTTTAGAGGCACTGAGGCACTCATCTGTCAGCCTGACCGACTTTTGGAGGACATGCATTGCCTTCCAGGCCCCTGGATCAAGGATGTTACAGAGAAGCTGCCAAGTCTACTTAAACCCACTGATTATTACCCACTGCTAATGCTCCATATAGGCTCCGGTGAAGGGGGAAAGCAGAAGACCCAGGGAACTACAGACCAGCCAGTTTCACCTCCGCACCAGACAAGACCATGGAGCAGATTCTCCTGGAAACTGTGTTAAAGCACATGGAAAACGAAGAGATGCTTGGTAACAGCCAACATGGTTTTATTAAGGGAAAATTATGCCTGAAAAATTTTCTACCTTCTATGATGGGCCTACAGCACTGGTGGGGGCAGAGTAAATTACATCATCTACCTGGAATTGTGCAAAGTTTGTGACACTGTCCCACATGACACACTGGAGGGAAGGGACAAGGCATCCAAAGGGACCTGGATAGGCTGGAGATGTGGGTCTGTGTGAACCTCATGAAGTTCAAAAAAGCAAAGCACACATTCCTACCTACACCTGGGTTGTGGCAATCCCAGACAAACCTGCAGATTGGGTAGAGAAGCGATTGAGAGCAGCCCTGCAGAGAAGGATTTGGGGGTGATGTTTGATGAAAAACTCAACATAAACCGTCCATGTGGGGTCACAGCCTAGATAGCCAAAAATGTTCTGGGCTGCATCCAAAGCAGTGTGGGCTGCAGGTTGAGGGAGGGGATTCTGTCTCTCTACTCTGCTCTGGTGAGATGCCACCTGGAATGCTGCATCCAGCTCTGGGGTCTCCAATGTAAGAAGGACATGGACCTGGTGGAGCAAGACCAGAGGATACCATGAAGTTGATAAGACAACTAGAGTACCTCCGTTATGAAGGCAGGTTGAGACAGTTGAGGCTGTTCAGCCTGGAGAAGTGAAGGTTGTGTGGAGACATCTAGCAACCTCCAGTATCTAAAGGAGGCCTACAGGGCACTGGAGGACTCTTCGTCAGGAACTTTAGTGACAGGACAGAGAGTAGTGGGTACAAATTGAAACAGTGGAAATTTAGGCTAGATATTAGGAAGAAATTCTTCACTGTGAGTGAGCTGAGATACAGGAACAGGTTGCCCCGGGGAGTTGTGGGTGCCTCAACCCTGGCAGTGTTCCAAAGCCAAGTTGGATAAGGCCTTGAGTAACCTGATCTAATGGAAGGTGTCCCTACCCACAGCAGTGAGTTTGTAACTGGATGATATTTAAGGTCCCTTCCAATCCTTAACATTCTATGATTCTAGGATTCCTGCATCTACTGACTTTCCTTTGATTGCTTAGGACTGACCAGAGGATGGCTAGAACAGGGAAAAGAATAGGGGGACTTTATGGATTCAGTGCAATACTAAGTACAAGTTGCCAAACTCAAGGAGGAAATTATCTGTTTCTGATGGCAACCACTCTTTGCAGAGCTGTTTGTGTGAACCTTGATTGAGGTCAGAGTGTGATTTGAAATCTATTGATTCTGTGTTTTAAATATAAAGTTATTCTCCATACACAGATTCAGATAGATATAAGGCACTTTGAGTACTCTGCTAAAAACTCTTATAGCATCACTTTTAGAGATTATTATTTTGCTGTGAAAGAATTAAGATTCCAGGCAGGTCTTTGTGCATTAGGGACTGATATAAACAATATTTATGTTTAATGCTCTGTAAAAAGTTGAATGACATTTTACAAACAGAAGCTTGAACATTGTGTAAGGCTTTCCTGTGTTAATTATAGCCCATACCTTGTCAGTCTCATCTGCAACTGAAACTAATTGTCTGCCATATAAAGAGACATGCTTATTGATTTTGCAAAGGCTGGAACAGACTAAGCTGTACTCTCTTTCTATTGATATAAAAAGCATTGCCTGCCTGTATTGATTGCTTACCCCACAGAGCAATAGCAAATTGCTATTGTGGAAACATAATGATGCTGAACATTTGTTGCACAGATGATAGGGTAATGTTTAAATGCTGTGTGTCCTGTTCTTTGTAGATTTACTAATAACGTCCTTAATCATTCCCCCTCAAAATACCATGAATCCTGGAGCAGATGCTAACCTAATGATACAACATCATTTATAGACCACAGCATTTCATAAATTCAGAATGAATTAAATGACCTATTTTTTTCATCATCAACAAGACTGGATGCCAATTTTGTGTAATATTTTGCAAGACCTGGGTAAGAATGAAATAAATTAGGTGCAGCAAGATTCTTTCAGCTCCTTTCATATGTAGTACTTACTTGGTATATAGTCCTACCAAAAACAAACTACTTACTTGAGGAATTAATTACATACTGTGAAAATGGTAGACTGAATCTACTCCTTATATAGTTTTAAGAGAAATTTTTGTAACATTTTTATTTCATTTACCTGACGTTGGTATTGTGATCTGATTAAATGAGGTTTGAAAAAATATGAGTGGTATGAATTTTATTTAGCTGGGTGTTAATTCTTAATGTAGGAGTTATGTAAATTCATTTGTACTGAACATTCATTTAAGAACTATTAATTTTCTAATATTATTGCAGAATCACTGAATGGTTGGGGTTGGATGGGACCTCTGGAGATCATCTAATCCGAACCCCCTGCTATAGCAGAATCACCTAGAGCAGGTTGCCCAGCATCGCATACAGGCAGGTTTGGAATATCTCCAGTGAGAGAGACTTCACAATGTCTCTGGGCAGCCTGTTCCAGTGCTCTGTCACCTTCAATGTAAACTTCTTCCTTATATTCAGGCAGTGTTTTATTGGTAATGTACCCATTGCTGTCTGGCTACAGGCCTCCAACCAGACCCTGTGCCGCTGATCTCAGCCCTCTGAGCACTGTCAGTCAGCCAGTTCTCAATCCACCTCACTCTCCACCACTCAGCCAACCCACAATTCCTGAGCTTATCTATGAGGATGTTCTGGGGCACAGTGTCAAAGGACTTCGTGAAATCAAGGGGCACAACATCTACTGTTCTCGTCTTGTCTACCCAGACAGAGGTGCTGCCTCAGAAAGCTGTTGGATTGGTCAAGGATGATCTCCTCTTGGTAAATCCACATTAACTATTCCTGATGACTTTCTTTTCCTCCACATGCTTAGAGAGGGCATCCAGGATGAGTTGTTCCATCAATTTCCCAGATATTTACAGTCTATTGGATGCTTGGTTTACCCTATGGCTCTTTCCTGAAATGAGATACAGAAACCCTATCTAAAGAATGGGGTGTTCTTAAACAAACTACTGATTTTATTTTTTGAGGTCCATGAAAGGTTGTAATTGCATTTTCTTTTCACTGTGAGGAAAAAGTCAGGCTAAATAAAATGTAAATTGTCAAGAAGAACATCAAAACCTTTGCAATATTTGGATTTGGTTTTAATTTATGGGCAGTAAAATCCAACAACCACCTCCAGTGAAGAACTTCAATTTATATTCCTTCACCTTTTGGTCACCTATATATGTATGTATTTTAACAAATTAATAACCTGTATCAGAATGATTATTTCAGGTATAGATCTGGTCATATAAACAGTGGTTTTATTTTTTTTTTTTCAGAGATAAATTTGATCTGCTGAACAAGTTCTACCAAGGTTTTTTAAGAAACTGTGCTTATATAAAATTTAAGCTTTTTCATATTCTCTCTGCCACATCACTGCACAGGATGAATTTCACCCTTTAAGCTAAACAACTTGGTCTGTTCTCTCTCTCTTACTTTTAAAGTATGAATACTCATGAATACTTGACAATTAGAAATGACGTTTCCTCTTCACAAAACAAGCTGATAAATCTGAGAGTTTTTAAATTCAATTTCTAACTTTTTAATGTTCCTAACAAAGTCTCTTTCTTCCTTCAAGAAATCCCTAGCACATGCTTAAAAAATTGGGTTTTAAGCCATTTTCTTAAATTGCTTTGTTGTTCAGTTCCTAGTTATTTCAACATTGTCTGAGACCTGGAGATTAAATTTATTTTACACTATAGAAGTTGAAATTGATAAAAAAAAATCAATCTTTAAGAATTGTAAGTGTTCTCCATTTGGTTCCTGCAATAATTTTGGCACAGGGCTTAACTTTTACCTTCATTGTATCTTGAAGGAAGGGCAAGAACTGAAGCACCATCTTTCTAAATGTCCTTTAAATTGCAAAGCATTTCACCTTATTGCATTCTTATTTTTTTTTCTCATTGTAGTTGTATTTTTACTCAAATATATTTTTAATCTGAAAACTAATTACCCCTGCATCTCCAGAGTCACTTAGTTTTTTTTTGTTCGGTGTAGGTTTGGCTTGTTTCCTTTTGATTTTCCTCATCATAAAAAGGCAGCAAATAAAGTTAAACAAATCATAGCAGTCTACTACTTCTACATTTACGTTTTAAAACCTGAATCTCATAGAAGATAAAATCATATGAAAAAAACCCGTGTGTTTTTGTGGGTTTTTTGTGGCAATTTTTTTTTCCTTTAGCTATTAAGCTTGACGATTAGAAAACACTTGGTTGATTCTGTATATGCATTAAGTGGCACCTTCATACAGGTAATGATCTGTTGTCACAGAGATCAGCTCATGTTTTTATCTTAAAAAAATAAGTTCACCTTTGAAGAAAATATACACTAATGACAATCACCTTAGGGAGAGTAAGGCAAGTTTTCCTCAAATAAAATAATAAAAAAAAATTAACAAAGTGCTTTGTCATGAGGTAATTTTTTCTCTTTAATTTTCTCGAACAAAGGATCAAAGAAACTAGGTTGCTGTAGGTAATCCTGGTAAATCAGCATTGCTTCAACGAAAGTTTAAAGGATATGCTTTATTCTTATGAGGATCTAGGTCAGCAGATGTAATACACTTCTGAATACGTGAATCATCCCTTATTTAACATTCCATAGTGTTTATTCTTCAACAAGAAGTTCTTCTTTGCCTTGAGTCCCTACACCTTCGTTCATAGGCACACCTTCACCTACATTCATAAGCATTTGTTCAACTGCCTATGAATAAATAGTTTCATTGTGAATACTCTGAACTCAATTACCGTGAAAACTAAAACATCTGCCCTCTCTGCAAGGTATTAAAGCTTCAGATAAAGCAGGAAAATATTTTTGAAATGTTATCCTCTAAAGGTGAAAGAGTGATTAAGTTTTGGAGATGGGGTGAAGAGGTTTGATAAAGATATCAATACACAGGGCACTGACATGAAATCTTCTCCTTCATAATTTCTGATTCCCTCCAAGTTAAGATATAAAATCTTTAATTCATTGCTAGGGAGTGCAGGATCATCTGTGCTGGGTGCATGTGAGACCATCAGTAATTTTGTGTGTATTCTCAGGAGTTCCTAGAATGCACTGATTAATGCCATGCAGCAGGATTTGGAATGTTTTTGGAGAACAAAGACTGAACCATTAACTGATGTTTCATGGCATGACTTCTATATTTTTACTGGTCAATTGTTATTTCCTGTTTTGTCTGGGTTTTGAAAGGGCTGTGAGGAGAAAAGAAGGTAAAATAATTATGCAGATGGATATTTCTATTGGGAGTGACAGTTACTTTAAAGTATTTTTAAAAAATTATAAATGCAAGACTTATTCATGATGATTCCCTTGAAACATGAGATTAAAGATAATTTGATCACTCTTTGCTACTCTTTTCATTATCCCAGAATGTCCCAATTTTCCTTTCACTAGAACCTAATTAATGTGTTTACTTCAGGGTTAATTAAATCAGTAAAATTATTTGAAATAAACTTCTGAGAAGAAATTTATAGTTATTTTAGGATTTGCAGAGAGAAATTTACTTTATTACCTGGCTAAATTGCCATTGCTCTCATTTGAGATATGATGGTGTGCTATAGACATACATACAAACCCAAATGCAAATAATAATTTATTCTATTTCTACATTCTATTTAAATATAAGAATGCAATGCAACTTCAGAATAACTTGCATAAGGACAAACTTACAATCATTTAAATACACAAGAGGGTGAGGGTGAATTACTTGCTACCCAAAATCAGGAAAAAACCCACAATATTTTTGGTGGGTAAGATAATGTGCCTTATCTTTTATTGCAAGGAAGTAAAAAGTACTTACCATTAAAACAATGCTACATATCTTCAGTGCCCTGAAAATACATATATTATGAGCTCGGATGAAAGTACACAAATTAATTATCTTCAAAAACATTTTTTTAAGACAACTTTTAAAACTCTTTGATTGTTTGTCAAATACTGAACTTAGTCTTTTTTGAACTGTTTTTCTAGTGAACCTGGAGGAAAATACTTCTGTATCTTTATAAAAGGAGCAGTTTTAATAATTAGTGATATGTTGTTATTTCTGTTTCTATATCACTTTGAAGAAAATAGGTACTAGTAACATTAGGAACATTAAGATAATTTTCCATTTCATTTGACCCACTTTACTGTGATTTGGAACTGCTACAGAAACTGGGGAAGTCCAATGTTTATAAGCTGAAGAGGAAAAAGAAACTGCAAACTGTATACAAACTGTATACAGTTCTATAATTTCTAGATCATAAGAGTAAAATCTCATTATGCAGGCAACAGACCTGCTCGAGAAACTTGAAAGAATGTTATTCTGAAATTTGTCTCTCTAGGATAACAAAATTTAAGAATTATTTGAGTATTTTGCTAGCAATTTGGATATGCTTGGAAGAGACAAATTTTAATCTTGAATGACCCTTAGAGAAAAAGGAAAAGCCAAAAAACAGAAGGTGTTACTAATTTAAAACACAAGGAGTGTTTAAGTTTTAAATGTCACAGCATTCTACCATCATATTGTGTACAGTGAGAGAGGGGATGAGGTGGGAAACAACCAGGTGCAGATACTGTGGATTTTCTTACTTACATTAAATTCATCTTTTATCCTTTCCCTTTATGACATGTATGTAACCTATTCAAATGTGTTTCAAATAACTGCTGATGATTTTTTTTTCCTAAAGATCACATTCCAAACCGACATTTGCGTCTGATTAGAATGTGATGGCTATTATCTTGCACTGTAATATCTGAAGGAAAATTTTCTCTTTAAAACTATGGACAAAATCCTAGATATGTACTGTCCCCCAAAATCTATCTAGGAATTTTTCTTTCCAATAGAAATTTCTTTGGTGTTTTCATAGCAACTCACATAAAAGAGAATCTAATGATTTAAATGTTTAACAAAAAACAAGGAGGAAAAAAATTAATAAGATAATAAGTTACAGCAAATTTCTTAAGTTTCCTTTTTATTACATTTGAAATATACTGTGAGGAGTAAAACTAAGACAAATACAGTTGTATTTTTTAATTTTTAAATAAAATAAATGTCTTACACATTATAATATATGTTATTATGTTATAATATAATTATAACACTTACTTTCTGAAAAACGTACTTCATCTGTAATTCCAAAACTCTACACAATTAGTAAAAACCAACAATTAGTGCATTATTAACAGCACTAATAATGTAATGCTGCAAAGATCATTTTCTAGAGAATAGTGAGAATTCATCACTTTAAGAAATGTTAATTATGCTCAACACCTCCCAGAATCTTACTTAATGGTACAGAAATCACCTATGTACTGTAAATTGTTATTTGATTTGGAATCTTATGTCATTGCAATTTCACTTTTCCTAGACCTTACTATAAATTCACAATGTTTATTTGTAACTAAATTTAAAAGAATAGGGATATATCCTCCTCTCTCTCTCTCTGGTTGTTTTTATATAGAGACAAAGAAGTGCAATTTTTAAAGACTGGAACAAGGGAAGAATGAAAAATATTGCGCAACATAGTCACAGACACCATGACTGATAGACTGAGTGCAAATATAGAGGTATGCTAGATGAAATAAGCCTTTGTGAATCTCTCTCAGGAAAGGAAGAAGAATCCAAAGTGCATAGTTTTCTTGCATTGCATCTGACAACAATCTCAATTCAGTCTGTCAAAGTGTATTGCAGTCACTTCATTTGTGACCTTTGCAGTTAGTGACTTTTATCAAAGACCACCTAAACTAAAGAAAGTTTATTTTCTTCTAGTTTGGAGTTTTTCTTCTATAGCATGTTTATATAAACTCTATTTTTTAATTTAACATGAGAAATATTTTCCTCATTACTGGTATAAACAGTTTATTTCAATTCGTTTTTCAATAAGTTTTCACCTTCATCATTATGAACTAAAATGCCATCAAAGCTCTGAAATATGAAACTGATTGCATGCTGAAGACCAGTAGTATGAAAAATAGTCTTTCTCTACTTTATACCATGCTGTTAACCAAATTGATAAGAGGAATAAAGCAAATCTTCACTGAGGAAAGTCTGAGAGAATTGGGATTGTTTAGCCTGGAGAAGAGAAGAGGGGAGACCTAATTGTGGCCTTCCAGTACCTGAAGGGAACCTGTAGGAAGGATGGAGAAGGACTTTTTACAAAAGCATGTAGTGAGAGGACAAGGGAGAATGGCTTCAAACTGAAAAAGTGTAGGTTCAGATGAGACATTAGGAAAAAAAATTTTTCCCTGGGAGGGTGCTGAGGCACTGGAACAGGTTTCCTGGAGAAATTGTGGCTACCCCATCCCTGGAAGTGTTCAAGACCCAGTAGGATGGGGCTCTGAGCAACCTGGTCTAGTGAAACTTGTCCCTGTCCATGGCAGGGGTTTTGGAGAGAGATGATCTTTAATGTCTCATCCAACCTAGGCCATTCCATCATTCCATGATGTTGCAGCTAGTGCTAGGCATTGAAATGTATTTGTATAACTACAGTTTTGGACTCAGTGTGTGCTTTTCCATAGGAGGCTCATTGCCTTGTAAAAACTATTAGATGCATCCTGCAACTCTTTAACACATGGATTAACATTCTATCCCTTCTGGGTAATAATGGATCTGAATTTGACTTTTGTATTTCTGTTAAGGAACTAATTGTTTGTTAAAGGCCCTTTTCAGGCTGAGCAATAAAATCACAGATGTCCCTTATGTAACCGTCTTTCATGGTCATTTACTTTTGTGACTATTCACACTGAAGTCACTGGGGCTTTTTATATAAGAAAATATTTGTCACTTGGAATTCATATGGTACAGTCTTGACATAAAAAGAATATGCAATATTTCCTATACTCAGTTGTACATTACAAATTTCTTTATTTTAATTCCTTAAAGAATATCTACTGCCTAACTCTAAAGTTATGTAACAATAAAAAATGTACTAATGGCTAATTTGCATTTTTCATAAATGCAGTTGCCTTTTACAAGACACATTTTGACAATGTATATCTACAGATAACATCCCATATAGATAACATGGGAGTTCTAAATTATAATATAATAAACATAATAATTACCTCTATGATAACTATTTGCTAAACTATGTCATCAGCAATGAATATGGTAAAACTCTTAATATTGCTTTCATTAGATCTATAAAAGTAGCTCTCAACAACAACAGCAAATTAAAGTGTCAAATATTTCATTTTTTAAAATATATTTACTGTTTAAAAGGTGCACTTATAGTAATAACATTGCCTCTCCATTATGAAATTAATGGTAATTGATTTTTCAAAACAAATTCACTCTATTTTTATTCCTCCATCCTTTTCTGCAACAATCTATTCTTTGCTTTCCTGAGAAATTTCAAAAACAGCATCTTGTTTTCTCCCTAGTTCCCATATGAAACTTTTGAATAACAAGAAAGAAAATGAAAAAAGGAAAAAAAAAAAGATGTCAAATGTCCCTTAGATGTTACTGAACACTAAGCACAACCTTTTCAGAAGCAAACCTCTGTAAGAAATGAAAAGGAGGAACAGCAATGGATTACATGAAGAATATTATAAGTGTTTATCAGTCTCCATTCTGCTCTTCCCAATTGCAACTATTTAAAAATGAAGCAGCTCAGGTACAGAAATATAAGCCCAGTTTCCTGCCTGCTGTCATCATCAGGGGTTTAGAACTACATGGTCTTTAAGGTCCCTTCCAACCTTAACCATTCTATGAGTCTGTGATCTCCACTAAATCAGAAGAACTATGAAAAACCCAGTTACATCTACATTAAAATCTACTACTACAGGAGGCCCTACTCTGCCAAAACTACTCAGCAGTTGGCCTACCTGCCAGGTGTGCAGTCACACACACAGAGAACACTGGTGAATTCCAGGCAGTCACAAAGATGCTTCTAAAAGATGTTGTTGTAAAAATGTGTTCTACTCCTTTCCCTTCCACACTCATAGATGACCCTTGTGGCATTTAATATAATTTCATTTTGTGTTTTTTCAGTTTCCAAAGTAGTTTTTCTACCAACAGACTGATAGAATTAGGTGAAATTTGCAGGAGAAAAAAGGAGATTTCTCCTACCATTCACAATAATTTGATCCTGCTCAAAGAAAATAATATTTTGGAGAGAAAGAAGAATGTGGCAGGTGAAGGAGATTTGCAAGAGGGAGTTGGGACTCCTATCTCATCTGAGGATGGAGCAACTTTTGAAAGGAACAGAGAAGGAGATCCAAAATGAAGAATCTGGGACTGCAGAAACAAAAGCTTCACAGAAACCAGAGGAAATGAAAGAGGGTTTTCAATAGCTCTTAGAGGCACTGAGTTTAGTGAAATGAAGTTTGGAAAACAATTTTTTTTCCCACAAGGGCACAATGCACAGGATGAGAATCTTGTATAAACCTTTTTTGAATTTCTTTTCTGATCTAGTCAGAATGAACTGTCCCAGTTTTGCATTTTCTCTCTGACTTTTATCTCTATAAATAGCTAAATATCATAGCCAATATTCTAAAAGAACTTATTTCCTTTGAAGTTGAAAGCTCTTTAGTCTTCTTAAAGTGGTTCAGTATAAAAGAGTGATTTTTACCAACGTTTCACCTTAAAGCTTTGATTGTCACAACATTCAATCAAAGGTTGCAAGGACACCACATATCTGGAGGAAGCTGTCTTAGCATAAGAAGTGTCATCACAGGCTCCAGGAATGGGTCAGGTTGGAAGGGACCATAGTAGGTCATCTGATCCAACTTCTCTCCTCAAGCAAGGTCGTCCCAGAGTACATGGCACAGGATTGTGTCCAAAAGGTTCTGGAATATCTCCAGTGAGGGAGACTCCACACCCTCTCTGGGTGATCTGTTCCAGTGCTCCATCACAGCACAGGAAAGAAGTCCTTGTCCCACTGCTCAGCACCACCGAGCAGAGCCTGGTCCATCCCCTGACACCTCCCTGCAGATACTGACAGACATGGGCGAGGTTCCCTGTAAATCATCTCTTCTCAAGGCTGAACAGACCCTGCTCCCTCAGCCTTTCCTCATAAGAGATGCTCCAGTCACTTTATCATCTTTGTAGCCCTTGAGAAAATCTACACTACATGAAGAGTTTCTGGTTCTGGCTCTGTGTCTGAAGGGTGTTTCAACAGCACATTGGAGTGAGTTCAAGTCACACCAATACCCTCCTGCATCAGTCTGGTCACACGTGCATGGGATTGTAATGAGGTCAGAATAATGATTGAGCCACAATATAAAATAATTTCATTCTTACTGGACTTCTATAGTATATGCAATAGTTTTGTTGTTTTTTCTTTCCATTTGATTTGCCTCTTTGGACTAATAGAATCATTAGGACTCTCCAGTCATTTAGACTTTCCTGACCTCTCTGTAATCTTTTGTTTCAGGATTACAGCAAGAGGACATGCACTCCTACATGGATAACAGAGTATGTTTAGAGTCACATGGATAAATGTCTAATATAATTGTATGCCTGTCACTAGGAAAAAATATTCACTACTCCAAAAATAGATCAGATGCTTGGCATAAAGATGTATCCATCTGATAAAGGAAAGCAAATCTTCAAGAAAAATTTCAATGCAGTGACATGCATTAAACTCTAAAAGGATTTTAAATATTTAAAGTAGCTCTTATAATAAAACCCTTCATCTATGATGTATTTAACTCAAATTGCTACATAATTTTATTGTTGCCATTATTTCTAGACAGTATTAACAGTATTCACATTCCCAAAAATTCAATGGAGAAAATGCACATACATTCACTTGCAGATCCCATTCAAGGTAACAGAGACTTCTCAATACTATCAGTGTTCTCTACCTAAGTGGAAAGCTACTGCTGAAAATAAGAATCAGCTTCTGGGAGGTAAGAAGCCTTTACCAAGGTGACCTTTAAAATCCCTGTAATAATAATAATAAAATATTTAAATGGAGTATTTCATGTGTATCATCTATGTTTGCAGTATTTGCATGGTTACAGAAGTATGTTTGCTCTCATAATACTTAGGACATAGGACTCTGCCTCTCATTTCCATAGTGCACGAGAATTCCTTTAGTATCTACTAACTTCCCCTTGTTCAGAACTCAATTCACAATGAAAATTTTGTATCTTATATAGGAGAAGAAGCATTAGAAATATGTTAACAGGCTTTCTTCATATATTAAGTGGTGTTGGGATATATATAGGTAAGATCTATAAGAGGATCATCCATTAACGCTCATAAACCTCCACTGAAGATAAGAAGCATGATTTTCCTAATTTTTATATTGGGACAGTGTCTTGTCTGAGAACAGTCAACACACCAATGACCCAATGACCCTGGATTTCAACAGAGTGGGCTTCCGTTTGTTCAGGAAACTAATAGGTAGAAGCCAATACAGGGAAACGGGACAGGAAAAGCTTTCTGGGCCCAGAGGGCAGTCTTTGCAAAAAATAATAATCCATTATTATAATCCAAGATGCAGGAGAATACGACAATAGCACATGAACAGTGTCACTGAAGACAAAATCCCTAATCGATCTGAAGCACAAGAAAAAGCAATGTGCCCAAAGGAGAAGTACAGACAGGCTAGAGTCAAGGATTGTTATAGAAACTGTGTGTGTGTGGGTGAGTGGGTGGGTGGGTGTGTCTAGAGACTGTGTTAAAGGTTGAAACCGGTGGCAAATGTATTGCCTTTCAATTCTTGTTAAGGGTAAAAGGTGTGCACCTTATGTGTGGAGCTAAGAATTGACTGGGAGTCAAATTTAAGAGTTTAAATAATAAAGTGGCTACTTTTACTTTATTTATGATGATACAAAGTGTTATAATGCAACTGAACCAAAACTGAGAAGCCTTAACACAGATAAAATTGTTCAATAAAGATTTCTTACTGTCTATTCCTTTTCTCTGATGTAATGCTCAACCTTCAAGTATCTCTCTGATTCCACACATTGATTGTTTAAACCTTCCTCGTGAAGCCTGACTGAGAAAATTGTCAGCATCTTGAGATATTTGCCAGAGCTTGAGGCTGATGGCAGAGGTCCCTTCCTCATCAGTCTTGAGGTCTGCCTCAGGCTACTTTTATGTTTCCTTACCCCTGCTCCCAGGGAAGATGTGAGGGCAGCACAGAGCTTCCCATTATTGCCCAGGAGTTGTTTGTCCTACAGGGACTGCTGGGGGCAGACAGCCCCTTTCCTGCTGGCACTCACAGAGCTGGAGCTCAGGCAGGCTGGGCAATGTAGCCATGGAGCATCTGGAAAACCCAGTTCAGCCCTGCTCAGGTCAGGAACAGCTTAGCCACCTCCTGAAATCTGAAATGGGCAGTTCCATACCTGTGTCATTCTGTAATGGTAGAATTCACTTTTACTAGGCTATAATTATTTTCCTCACTGATTCCCACCTATTAGGTATTAGTTAAACTTACAAAAGAAACTCCCCTAACTTAATGCATAAAAAGGGCTTTTTTTCATTACTTAGTGACTACATGGATTTTTCAGACCCTTACAGTATTCACAGAAGTAAGCTAAAATAAATTAGGTGACAGTCAGTTGACAGACGAGCAGTTGATACAACAGATAAAGCATCCTAAAATCATCAGAGGCCATTACATATCCACGCAGGTCCTGAGACCCTGCACTATCAAGTCAACACAAAACTTGTGACTAAATTCTTACTTACTGGCCTGCAAATGGAAAAAAAGCAAAAAGCAGAAAGGAAAAAGCAAGAAGGACAAAGGAAAAAGAAAAAGGAAAAAAGACAAAGGAAAAAGAAAAAAGAAAGTTTCTACAGGTGTAATCAGCAAAAGGAAGGACAAGGAAGGAACAGGATAGCAACCCAGTGGCAAAGAACATGGAAAAGTGTGAAGGTACTCAGCACTTCCTCTGCCTTGCTCTTTGTGGTGGGATGTGCTCTCAAGATGTTGCAGTCACATGGGTAGTTTCAATATTTAGATGAGTGAAGTACTGCCCATCATAAAGGATGGTCAAGGCAAGCACCACTTAAGCAATTCAGAGGCATAGGTTCATGGAACTGGCTTGGTTGTGTACAAGAACGTGGAAAGAGCTGGCTGATTTCATTGCACTGCTGATTTCTGTTATCTCTGATAAGTTCTGGTGTCAGGGAAAGTCCCCAGTGTCTAGAAAAGACAAATGTGCCCATATTCAAAAGGTGAGGATAAGGGTCTGGCATGCATAGCTGGCCTAACCTCAATTTGCAGGAAGGCTGTGGACCAATTGGTCTTGGAAACAACAATTAGAAAAGCAGCAAAGAGAGGGATTGGAAACAGCCAACACATAATCAACAAGAACATATCGGCCCTAAGCAACACGATTGTCTTCTGTGGTGAAATGACTAATTCTGTGCATGAGAGAAGAGCAATGGGTGTCATTTACATTCAACTAAGCAAGGCTTTAAAAATTCTAGGCAGAAAATAGACCAGAGCACTGGGCTGTGGGACTAGTGGTCAATTTTTCAGAGTCCAGTTGGCAGCTCATTACTTGTAGCACCCCATAGCACTTCATATTGGTGCCAATACTGTTTGGCATCTCCATTAATGACCTGGACAAAGAGACAGAACGAACCTCAAAAAGTGACACTAAACTTGAGGAAGTGGAATAAATACACCAGAGAGCAGATCTACCATTCAGAGAAATTTTAACAGCTTAGAGCTGAGCTACTCAGGATCCTTGTGAAGTATAACTAAAACAAACACAAAGCTCATCACCTGGAAGAATAACCCCAAGCAATGACAATTCAGGATGGAGATCTACTGGCTGGGGAGTAGCTTTTCAGAACAAACCCAAAGATCTTGAGACAATGAATTAAATGTGAGTTAGCAGCACACCCTTGCAGTGATGAAGGCAAACAGGATACTGGGACATATCAGCAGAAAAAGAGCTGGCAGATTGAAAGAAGTGATTATTCTCCTCTACGTGACACCTTTAGGATTACATCTAGAGTTCTGTTTAGTGGAAAGCCACTAAAATAGTTATAAGGCTGGATTACATGACATAGAAGGGAAACCTGATAGAGGTGGGCTCGTTCAGCCTTCAGAAAGCTGAAGGGGGATCAGATAACTGTCCTCAATTACCAGGTGAATGGCTGCAGTATGATGGAGCCAGGCTCTTTTGGAGGTCAACAGTGATAGAACAAGAGATATTGGATTGTGCTGCAATGAGGGAAATTCTTATTTACTAGAAGGAAAGAAATCTTCTCAATCAGGATTATCAATCACTTGAATAGATGCCCAGAGAGAAAGTGGGAACTCCATGCTTGGAAACAGTCAAAACTCAACTATACAAGACCTAAGTAATCTAATCTAATGTGGAAATGTGAATTATATTCAAAATGGCTCTGTTTGGGATAGGGTGGATGAAACAGATGATCTCTAGAGATCTTTTCTAGCCTAAATTATTCTATGATTTTACCTTCTGCAATTTGCTATGTTTTTGCTTTGCTTCTTTTGTTGTTTTGGTTTTCCCTATCGTTTCTCAGATGCTTAAAACAAGAATCTCTGATTAGAGAAGCCATGAAGTTCACTCAGCTAATAACAACACAAAAAGAAGTCCTCCTACCATTACAGGGTCAGCTTAGTAAATACAAAGCACTCCTGTTTATAGAGATCAGAGGGACAAAACCAAGTTGTTCAAGGTTATGCAGAAAGTTATATTTGGAATTAAACCTCTTCTTTTCCAGGCCTCCACCCAAAGTAGTTGACCCTTGAGATCTTTCTGATATACTAAGATACATGAGTTTTCAGTTATCTCAGAATATTTATAAAGGTTACATAAAGGTGTGGTTTACCATTTAATCTCTTTGTGCTCTTCCCGTCAACACCCATGACTGGATAAAGCTGCTGTAAAACTTCAACACCAGACAGTGCTATGTTTATGTCTGATAGCTCACAATCTGTTAAAGCTATTATACAGGTATTAGACCAGATTTTCAGGTTTATATCAGCATCTGGCTATTAATTTCTTCTCAGCTGTACAACTGAGGAACTGTCATGTCTTTCCTTAATGAGACAGATGAATCCCAAATTTCCTTGTGATTTAAAGTACTATACAAAAAAAAATACTTTTTGCTTTAATCTTGTCTAAAATACATATTCTAGTTTTTGGGAGGTTGTTTTGTCCTGCTGGTTTTTTCCTTGAAGCTGTCAATTAGACAAGAAGAAAGTGGTTAAAGAAGAGATAATACCTGCTGCATGTGTACATATGTATGTCCCCACATGTGCATTAAATATACTTTTAAGAAAATGTAGATGATAATTCAAACGCTGGATATTATAACTTAAATCACATAAAACAATAAGGACTTTGGTGCAAAATGTTGGGGACGCAAAATAATCTGAATAGGTTTTTGAAACCTTTCCAAAGAGTCATGGGTGCACACCCGGAATGTTAATAAATACACCACAACTGAAACACCAGGATCTAACTTTTATGTCATTCAAATGCTGGAAAATATTAAATTAAAAACGGATATTTTTCTCCAGCTGTGATAGTTAAGAATTTTCTTGGGGTGTAAACTGAGAAAAAGTCAAGTGAGGCCATGTAGGAATTTCCCTCTGGACATGCTAAAATGCCAAAAGCAATTTGACTGTGGTTGAAAACACCGGATAGTTATTCTGATTTTAAATTTGAAGCAATGGAAATAACATCTTGACACAGATTTTTTTTTTTTCCAGTTAGTTTTCAAGACACTTTTGTTACCAGAAGAATTCACGGGTAAATACAAATGGTAAATAAGTTAAAATGAAAAAAAATAGTTATACCTGACACAGAGAAAAACCAACTTCAATATTATAGCTATAAATTTAGTGTGGAAGATACAAACAGATTTACAAGCACCAAAACATTTCAAGGCAGTGAATAATTCATTGGTTATTGACAAAATTATATTGTACCACCCATTTGTTCATCTGAGTTTAATTAAATTGGCTGTTTGTTGGTGTATTGTTTTGCCATGAAGTAACATTTAAAACCTTAGGAGAAATCACTTCAACCATGTTGAGAGTACTAATTTTTTTCATGATTTCTTTTCCTAATTCTGAAATGTACATAGTATTATTTTTAGTTTTTATATAAAGGATATATCCGATAGGGATTACTATTTATTTATAATACTCAATCTTCCTTGCCTTGGTTACCACACATTTAGGTATTTTAGATTAAATAGGTGCTAAATAATATTTGTCTGTTGAGAGTTTTTAGGGGTTTTGTCCCTCTTGAAGAGGAGAAGAACAGAAAGCAGAAAAGAAGGACACTGGGAAGATTGAGAAAGTCAGGTGGGGCTGCCTGCAGAGGACAGTGATCAGAAAGGAGCCTCAATTTACTTTCTGCAACTTTCAATCTCTTGGTAACACAAACGATGGAAGTACCTGAAAGCTTCCTGAAAAAGCCAGACTTACTGAATTTTAGACCAGAAAAAGATAAACCTTTAAATTAAAGCAGAGACTTCTTGAAAATACCTGATTCTGCACATGTTGAGGAGCGTAGAAAATTGGAGAGTTCTACAAAAACTTTTGGCAATTTGAAAGTCATCTTTCTTACGTTTTCTGTACCAGGAATTTCACTGTGTACTGCAACAGCTCCTAGTATTTAAAATCAGGACTCCAGCCCCATATAGTCATGATGTCTACCTTTAGATAATTTCACAATATTCGCATATTTACTGTTTTCTACTTAGAAGATACAAGCAATGAAAAATTGTGGTATCAACATTGTAGCTGAACTGTAATATTTCACAGCTTTGCAAGGTAATTGAAGTCCTACTTTCATATAGCCAGGATTTCATTCCATGTTTTTCATAATCAAGGCACGAGTTGTTCTAGTTGCAATTTGACTATATTAGGCAGATCAGGTCTATACATTTATGTACCAGAGGAAAAAAAGACACTGAGTTTTCTAATTTTCAGTTACCTTTAATTAAAATACAGGTATTGTAGCCGTGTTTACTAGCTAAACTTCCAATAAGGGAAGACTGGAGAGTATATTGTGCCTTAATGACTATTAGATCCTTAATTCATATGCCATTATAATTTTTCTGTAAAATGCAGGTTCCAGATATGTTTCCTCACATGTTAGTCTAGATTTCTCCCTAATTTTCTTGAGTAGTTAAATATCTGAACTGCAGAGACGTTAAGGACTCTGAAAATTCTTTATTCAGACAGTCTTGGAACTTCTGAAAATTCCTGATTCTTTTAAGTATCGACTAATTGTAACTCACCGATTTTTAATTTTCCTATACATGATTTACAGAATCTAGATATTAGTCATGTCCTGAGTTAATAATCAAAGTGTTAATCAGTTGATATTCAAAAGAATTAAGAATTCTGCAAAAGTTCTAAGACTATCTGAATCAAGACTTTGCAGGGGTCCTGTTTTTAATTCTGTTCCTCTCAGCCTTCCCTGAAGGAGAGCCTAGTTCTGGCAGTATCTGCTCCAAGTAGTTTCCTTCTCCCTTTTTTCCATGGCATTAACAAACTTATAGTCATTAAGAGGACAGGAGGCTCAGATCCCATGTTCACTTTTGACACGAGGTTTACAATATATTATATCGAACACAGGATGCTGCATTTTTCCTGAAACTACTGACCCATTACATTTGTTTGACACTAGGAAAATAAAAGAAGAAAGCAGCAATAAAAACACCTGACATAACATTACTCTTTACTAAGTAGTGATAGAGTGTGAAGGATTTGAGGTTAGTTTTCCCAAATGCATTTATTTCTAAATCAGAGCCTCTGAATGTTGTGAAAATATACGTACCATAACGCTTGAAATGTTTCAGAGTAACAGTGATGACAGCTTAAAGGAGGATATAAAAATGGAAGTAAAAATGATTTAAGGTTCCAAGTATGTCTCTGTATATGTGTATGAACCTACTATCATAGTTAATTGGAACCATACCTATAAAGTAAAGAGGAACCTTCCACCTTTAGGTGGAATACATGATATTTGGAAGGTGGAAGAAGGCAGTTTAGTGAAAACACCAGGGGCTATAACTACCACTTCTAACTAAGCATTAAGTTCCTCTCCCTAATAAATGTTCTAAATTTCTCAAGTTTCCTGTGAATCCTATGATCCTGGAGTATCATACCTGGGTCTTCACATCAGCCAGCTGATACAGGAGTGATACTACTGCATTAGAAGTACTGATATGAATACTCTGATAAACACCATAAACACCATATATGTATAGATTGTCTCAGAGATGAAAACATGATGATATCAACCAAAATACATCTTATAGATGGGAATCTGCATTTGAACATGCTCTCAAGAGGAAAGTTTTAAAGTATTTTTCACAGTCCCCTGAAATGCCCACACTATTTTTTGGTTGGTTTTGTTGATTTATATATCATTGTTGGCATCACAAGTGGTAAAATGTATAAGGAAAATTTAGCTCCCTACATCACTCAGTCAAATTGCATTTAAGTCCTACCAGGAAAACAAGATGTCGTTTCATACCAATATTAGTAAACTGGAGTGTAAATTAATGGAACAACTAAACAACAATAGCATTACCTCTTTTATTCTGTTTTGAGCATTTGCTTTAAAGCTGTTAGACTCTCGGGTGCATTTTTGCCAGATAGTTTATCTTTTTATATTGGATTTGACATATTGTATAAAGGCAACTCTTTACCATATTACTGAAGAACAAGATCCCTCCAACTCTTTAATCTGGAAATAATCAATCAACATACAGTCTATCAAAAAGTAATGAATTTTTGCCCAAAACAGTTCCTCCATTTTGTCACATAAGTAGTTCTCCTCTTAAGAGTGACTATTGTCATAGAAATGAGGCTACGTGAGCAATCCTTTTAATATCTTCAGTTTTTCATTGTTCTAGATATTACACTGTCCTTTTTTTGTGCCTGCACATTTCTATATTCAAAACAACTATAATCACAACAAATTCATTAAAAACTTGGTTGCTTCTTTGCAGGTGCAGTTTTGCAGAAATCCTAGCAGGATTGACTAAATCAGCATTGGTTTTCTTACTCTTAAAAATACTACTTTGTCCCATTCTCAACTCCATGCCAAGACCACCACCCCTCTGGTCATGGAACATGTAATCAGTTGGTAACCAATGTAGATGCTGAGGTGTGTCCAGAGAAGGGCAACGAACTTGGTGCAGGGTTTGGAGCACAGGTCCCATGAGGAGCATCTGAGGGAGCTGGGCGTGTTTAGCCTGGAGAAAAGGAGTCTCAGATTGGACCTTATCACTGTACAACTCCCAGACAGGAGGTTGTAGCCCGGGGGGTATTTGGCCTTTTCTCCCAGGCCACTAGTGACAGGACAAGAGGACATGGCCTCAAGCTGTGCCAGGGGAGGTTAGAAGAATTTCTTCATGGAAAGAGTTGGACTGCCCAGGGAGATGGTGGAGTCACCATCCCTGGAGATGTTCAAGAAACAACTGGACATGGCACTTAGTGCTGTAGTTTAGTTGACAAGGTGATGATTGGTCAAAGGTTGGACTCACTGATCTTGGAGGTCTTTCCCAACCTAAATAATTCTGTGTTTCTGCAATAAACTGAGAGCATATATTTTTCATTAATATGATTGAAAGCAGACAAACAGTGCTACCTTTATAACATGAGGAGTTCTTGTTTTCCAGTCTCCATTTAGTGAATTCAGGTGCACTGAGTGCATTCGTATTTGTGGTACAATCCTAAACAGATTTGTGAAGAATATGGTTTAAGCACATTTGTTCACTTTCTCCTCAGTTGTCTGTAGTCCTTTTTTTCTTGGTTTCTGTTTAGCAAGTGGTAGGTAAGCTAAGGAAAATGAACCATGAAAGTTTCACCAGACTTGTAATGAGTCTACCTTTTTGGGAATCAAGGATGCAGATTTCATGCAAGCTCATTTTCAATTAGAAATTTTATTATGGGTATTTCAGAGTGACTTTTATGGGACTGGGGCTTAAACTGTTCACTGATGATATATTTTTCCCCCTAACTGAAGCAACTTTTAAAGTTTCCAGTCCTCCTCCAGTAAGAGCAATACAGTGTGAAGTAAGTATGAAATTAATATGTCTTACGACAATTACAGTAGGAGTTCCTACCAAGATTTATAATTGCTCTGTATGCTATAAAAATATAAGAAGATATGAACTAAGGAACACTGCAAAGGGAATAAATGAAACACAGCAAGCAGTAGAAGATATTGATGGAGGTTTTCTGCAGGAAGTGAAAATAGAACAAATGTAGCTGGAAATCTTACTGTATATTACCTTGTGTACAAAAACTTATAATAGAGATTTAGAGAAATAAGTGTTGAAAATGTATAACTACCTAAAGTTGGCAGTTTATTAAAGATGTGATTTCTACATCAGGAATCAAGGAGTGGTGTCCTTGCCCAGTAAATCCACTTTACACATAAGAGAGAATGTGGATGGAAGTGCTTGTGAGAGACAAAAAAAAGCATGAGCAGTGGAGAAATTTTTACTTGCAGTTTCAGTACCACCTTGCATTTCTCATGTTTTTGTATTATTAATAATAACTCTCTTTACTGCACAATGTCTAACTTTGGACATGGCAAAATTCAGTATTATTGTCATTAATCCAGTATAAAGCCCACTACATTAGGAAGAAGTAGAAATGTTTCAGAGTGGAAAAAAAAACCTCTGAACTTGTACAATATGAAGCGATATCCTTATTGACAGACTGACAGAAGAGAGATGGATCAAAGGATCATTGCCTTCATTTTTCATAAAGGAACTGAATCAAAACACTTAAGAATTTAAGAATCTTTAGAAATCCAAAGGTGCTCCTAGTTAGGGTACAAGATATTCCAGGTGTGAATCGGAAGAAATTTCCATTAATTTCTAGATAAATATGGCCCAGCTCTTCCCAAATTTTTAAATTCTTCTATCAAACTTAAGGTGAGATTTAATCATCTTTGAAGATTTGAGTCTTGGTGCCTATCTGCAGAAATAGGTGCTTAAATATTTGTATGCTATGAAGTTCTAATGCCTATTACTCCAGAGGCCAAAATGGGACCAGGTTGTCATTCTTACGTCTTAGATGAAAATCTGTCTTTTCTTCACATTAATAATTACAAAAGATTAATTAATTTCTGACCTAACTCTTGCTTATATATGTTATGTTTTATTTTGCTGACAGCATAATAAATTCTGGAATGAGGAAGAAAGAATAAATCAAAACCAATTCCACAGCTATGATGGGAGTGGGAAAGAAGCAGGGAGTTTCAATACCAGACACACTTCTCTGTCAACCTTTTTCCCAAGAAAATCCAAGACCTCTATAAAAAAACAGCTTCAGAAGGAATAGGGCCTACTATTGTGTCCAGCATAAATGAGAGGAGGAAGTAAGGGATAGCAATGCTACTGTGTACTATGGAAGTCATGTTCAAATAGGGTAAGTCAGTGAAGCTGCAGTCTAATAAAACTGTCTTTTAATTTTTTTCTCTTTCCTCTGAGTTGCAGTGACAGATAAAACAAAATAATCTGCTTAGTTTTCTGTTTGTTCTCTTCAGGCACATTTACCTTATGCACCATTATTTTTTAAACAGAACAAAATCAGTAGCCTTTGAATTCTGACTGTGTGTTCGCTGACTTACTCTTCCACATAAATTCACGATTCCCAGTGTACCCATTTACTGTGTGACTCTCTCCTGTCATCCTTCTTGAAAACAGATGCCTTCCTAAGATTAAATAGAACACTCCTGACATTCTTGCAAAGGCTTCAGTATTTCCTAGGGAGTGTTCTTGAATGTAATTCAGGAAATCTGAATTTATTTGATGGACATTAACATTACTTAAAAGGTAATTAAAATCTTGTCAATGTGTGAAAAATGTAATATGTTCATTTTTTATGTGCAACAGTCAGAGGGTCCTCCTGGGTGATTGGTGCACAGTAAACTCTGTTAGGATCAGATTAGCAGCAATAATTATAACCCAGGCAGCTACTTAGAGCCAGAAATAGTTCCAAGAAAAAAAAACTCTAGAAACTAAAGTAGGGGTTAACTAGAAGTGTCTAAATCTAATATAATTCAAGACTTACATTTAAGATTCATTTCTGGTGAATGAATGCCCATAAAGTAATAGAACCTCTGACTAGGACACAGGCCAGCAAGCTCTGTTTTTTTTTCAGCCTGTTTATGCCTCCTGCCTCCAACTCACAGGGCTAACAAAATATTTCCAAAGATCATGTATCAGCTCTTTTGGTGAACTGACACTTTGTGTATTTTTTTCTCTAGAGGGTGGAAAAATTTAAGACGTGTACTAGTTGTCTTCCTCAGATTCCAGTAGAGAACTGTTAGCTATTATAAATCCAAATCACAGACCAGAAAGGCCAAAAATAGGGAATTCTGTCTGTGTCTACATACATCTCTTACAGATGATCAGATATTTTCTGAGTCTTCATAGTACTGAATAAAGAAATATGAGGGTTGTCCATGATCAAAATAATAGGAGCTGCCTTCCTCACCTGCCTTGTTTGATCTTCACCATCTGACTACCTTCAAATTCTGTAAAAGGTGAAAGAAAATCAGAGTGAAAGGAGCATATTTAGATTGTGGTGCATTACCAAGTGGAATGTAAAACTTTGTATGACAAAATTAATGCAAGTTATTTATATGATGATATTTTTCTACATCATTTTTTTGACAGCCATGTTGAATTCTTCATATGTATGACAGTAGAAACTGAGAATAGGAATTGCATATCAGGTGGATTATCTTAGTATGAGGGAGAGCATAGATCTTCTTTTATAGCTGCAACATGAACACTATTTCAGTTATATATTATTATTCTGTTCATAAAGTTTAATTAATAAGAACTACAGCTAGAGAATTTTTCATTATAATCAATTGTTATTAATTGTTACCAAGGTTTCTTAATTATTCATTCTGGCTGGAATTTAATTAGTTTCATATCTTACGTGCTGGTTAGCAAAGAAATACATGTTCATACATACGAAAACAAAAAAAGAAAATTTTTATGTGGAATCAAGTTTTAGCTTTCATGGAACATATTTGTTTCAGAAATTGCAAGGTTTTTGTTGGTTAATCAAAATAAATGCTTAAGTGGTGTGTCTTCAGGAAGGGAAGAGGAATAGCTCTTGGAATATAATAAACAGGCTATTATATTTTTCATTTCCTTTTATTTTTGTCTTGAAGATAAATTTTTCTTATGTAAATCATAAATCCCTATCTCCTTTCCCACCTTGACAACACTGGTTATTCAAAAAGGAACTGTTGTGTAAGGGCCTTTTTTTCTCTGTGTTGGATCATGCTTCTGTCTCTCATTTCACAGAGAAGTCACCACACTTGATGTTTTCCTAATTGCATTTTCTTCTTACAGATGGATTAATTCCTGTTAAATTAATATCTGGTCACTTAGATAAGTTCAAAATTTATCTAATTATTTCAGAACTTTAAATTTATATATTCAATTTATTTTGCAGGCTCTCCATCCATGCCCATATTTCTTCCAGAGTGCATGTAACTTAGCAACTTAACTCAGAGTGATTTTTTTTTTTTTTAATGAGAAAAATCTTACGATTTTGGTTGATTTTTGTTGTTTCTTTGGTCTCACAGTGGTTTTGGTGCATTTGATTTAATTTTCTTTTGGAGAAATGTGGGAACAAGTTAAGCCAGCAGCACCTGCATTCAGCTAATTAGGATCAAAAAGGAGTATTTTGGTCTTGACTGGTGTTTTTGATAAAGAGAGTGCTGTGTTCTCAAGGCGAGCACTGCTTCACGGTCAGAACAGTCTGCATGTTTTTCCTGTGGCGGAACAGAGCCACCACATGATGCGAGGTGAACACGTGGGATCAAAGCACTGGTTTAGGATGCTCCTGGGGATTTTGGTTAACTAAAAGACAAACACCAGGTACTGTTTACGAGAGAATATGGATAAAAGGAGAACGCCGGAAAGGTCGGTGGAAAAGTCCGGGAATCGAACTCTGTGTGTGTGTGTGCAGTCTCATTCCTTTCAGGACTCATATTTACCATAGAGGAAACTTTCTGTGTGGGTTCCACAAAACCTACCATCATGTGGCCCCTACCCCCACACCACTCATTTATCACCAGCTGTCCCTGGGATCCGTAGAAGAACCCAGATCCTTCAGGTGGTTCATATTATGAAAGTGTTCAATGATGCATCCTCTCTTCATATGCAGCTCTCACACCCTTATGAACCTCTATTTCTATGTCATTCTGACCATCAATTTGTTCATTCTTGCCTGTAAACTTTAGTTAAATTTCTTAAACAACTATAATCTACTTACAACCTTTAACAGGCTCTTCTCATCTTCCATCTTATTTTCAGCTTTTATTTTCAAAGTCTTCATTGCAGTAAATGTGTTCCAGATGACAGTGCAGAGGCAGCACCAGAGAGGAGCAGCCTATGCCTTTGAGCAGGCTGCCATGTGGAAGTGCTTTCCCTTTAAAGGGCTCAGCATTTCTCAGGGACAAAATCACCTCATGGCAGCTTTAGGAGGCAGAGAGTCTTCTTTATGCTGCCAGGCATCCTAGAACCAGTGTTGGTTCAAATTCAGAATGCTGAAGGCAATCTTTGTGAGTTACAGTCACTGGTGGTGACAGTAGCACAAACCAATTTCAGTGATCTCAGTTGGATATTTGGGCAAGACAATACCAAGAGGACACAATTTTTTACCCAAAGGCATACTTAAGGTAGTCTTAGGATAGACACAAGGAAAGGTATTGTGCTCTGTTGCACATGTTCAAGAGAGTCCAGAGGAGGCCAGCAAGGTTGTTAGAGGGATGGAGCACCTACAAGGAAAATCCGAGAGAATTAGGACTGTTCAGCCTGGAGAAGAGAAGGCTTCAGAGTGACCTAATTGTGGCCTTCCAGTACCTGAAGGGAGCCTGCAAGAAAGATAGACTATTTGCAGGGGCCTGGAGTGGCGGGACAAGGGGGAATGACTTCAAACTATAATAAAGTAGGTTTAGATTAGATTTTAGAAATTAATTCTTTACTATGAGGAAGGTGAGGCATTGGAACAGTTTGGCCAGAGAAGCTGTGGCTGCCACATCCCTGGTAGTGCCCAAAACCATGCCAAGTGGGATGGGACTTCCCACAGCAAGTGGATTGGAACTAGATGATTTAAGGTCCTTTCCAACACAGGCCATTCTATGATTCTGTGGTCTTGCAGCTTCCACCCATGGCTCCTGTCAACATCTGTTACAAAGAGTTTCACCAAACTCAAAATTACTTTTTCCATTCACTATGTCTGTCATCAGTAGTTTTATGTGTTGCACCTTCAGTCAACGTGCTCATCCCCAGTCAAGATAAGCAACCACTTTGATGTGTTTGTCTCTTGGTAGGGACAGATAGCAGGATATGTATTAAAATATTGAATTCCTAATTTGGGGGAAACACTATAGATTAGGAATCACAAAACAGAGATATCATTTCTTTAAAACTATGTTTTTCTGGAAACAGAAGTGGCAGGAGAAATTTTCTATGTATTCCTTACCTGTGTCCAAGTGAGCTATACAGGTAACAAACTTGGTACTGGAGTCATCGTTAGCACTTAACAAAGTGATGTATTGTAGTTCAGATATGAAGAAGAATTGCAGTTTAAAAAATGTATTTATCATTAGATGTTAATTGATGTTAATTGTTTGTTCTGTAGCTGTACCAGACTGTGCTATCACTTTATACGTGATGTAGCTGAAGATGACAAATGCTTCTTAGGGATCATAGTTATCTTCTTGTCACACCTAGCAAGGCTGTGTTGTGTTCTTTGCAGAAATAAAATAAGAAAAGTACCATGGCCAGATGTGCACCATCACTCAGAAACTGCATACATAAGCAAATAAATTCAGCAATTATTTCCTCATCATGCTCACTGCCATGGGCAGTGTAAAAGCAGGCAAGCTGCAAGCAGAAGCTAGAGACAATCTCCTTAATTTTTCATGTTAATAGTTGGCAGCTCAGGCTTTAGAAGGTATTTTAGTGAAAACAGGTGTAGGAGAAACTCCATATAAATTAATATTGTCTGTGAGAGGCACATAAGTGTCAAAAGGTCCAGTAATATGTTACCCAGACTAAGCTTTACTATTGTACAGGAAGGTATAAACTAATTGACTTTTAGTCACACAGATGGCTACTTGAGAGAAGACAACACCCCAATGTGTAGGGGTTAATTAGGTCTCATTTCTCCCAGAACTCCAGGGCATTATTATCCTACTTACACAGAACAAGCTCTGAGAGAACTTGAGTCCATCTCAAGTATGAAGGTCCTCTCTGTCAACAATAAGCCAAGGATGGAGAGCTGTGATGCCTCATGTTAATTTTACAAGTAGCCCTGTTACCAGTCAGGACAATGTGTGCCACAGTCACTCATGTAAAATTTCTAAATATCTACTGTCAGTTTAAAAAATGAAGTTAACAGTAGCAAGTTAATGCATACACCTGACATCAGATAAACCAGCACCAGACCAAAACATTTCTACTTGTCTCTGCCCCTGCCTTACACATTGCAGCCACACCCTCCAAGCGCTCTCAGGGGAAACTTCTGCAACTACCTCTCTTGATTCATGGTCTCTGTTTTCATACATGCTCTGCTTGAAATACAAGAGTCTAAATATTTGTTTTGATGTTGGAAATCTTAGATCCTTTTACCAGATGGCAATTAGATCCACAGGCAGTTGGCTGATGAAAGGTGCATGCTCCCCATTACAGCACACGCCTGACAAGTTAAAATTTGACAGAGTATTTTGTATTCTTTGAAAAATTATGTTATTCAGAATTATTGTTCAAAACACCGACAAACACATTTTAGCTACTGATTTTATCAGTCTTATCTACTTGCATTGTTATAACAAACAACTTGGAAACAAATGTATAGACTGAATGATTACATTTAGATTTGGGCTAAATCTGATTTCTTTTCCTCCTATTTATCTTGCCTAAACACTTACACATTTAAATATCTCCTAACTTTTAAACAAACTATCTCAATGAGTTTTTTTTTCCTTCTAGTACTTCTTAAACTACTTCTTCAAATATCTTATGTTTTGCATGTCTAAATACACAGCTAAAAATACTGCAAAATACGAGATGGTAAAAACATATCTTTATTTTCTTAACTTGTATATATTAAATTTAATATCTGGCAAGAGCCTGGACCATGGAGCATGAATCTGGACCAAATGTCTGCACAGGAATCAGTTGCTGTTCGAAAATCAGTTAAGTCACTGTGCTAACATGTGGTTCTGAGACCATGAAACATTAACCATAGACATACACAAGTATTCATGTAAAAATGGAAGAACTGGTAGGACTAGACAAAAATGTTGGCATTCTCAGTGGAAAATGGGAAGAAAGTGAATTAGAGGTAGGTTAACAGGTTAACAGTCTGATTATGGAGAGCATTAAATGTCTGTCTTTTCCAGTGGAGTGGCTCAGAGTGTTGCTTAACCCTTACCTGACACAGACACAAGTGCATGTTTCAGTGAGGTTCTCTAGAAATGGTTAGCCGTGCACCTCAATTTCTGTTTTGTCTCCTGGATACTTCTCTCTTAATCACAACTGTGATATATGTTATCAAATATGGATAAGAATCTGTAATAGACTTTCAAAAAAAATAAAAAAAATCATTGACTATATTTTGAAATATTCTCTTTTTTTTTCCTCCAAAATTTCCTTCGCAAATGTCACTTTTGAAGTTTTATTTTTCGGTATTTTAACCATCTTATCAGACTAATACTGACTATCTCATAGCTATTCTTTGTAATAGTAACCCATTAAAGAAAGTGTATAAGACTGCCTATCAATGAAGGGAAGCCTTCAAAGGCAACAGACAGCTGTGAAAATATTAGTACTTCAGTTTGGGAGAGGGATCAAACTGTATTTGTTTCCATCAATACGAGTAGCTGTTCAATGAAAAGTGAAAAATTTATTCATGAACAGATCTTGGTCAGCTTGAATAAAGAGAAATGATGAGGTGTTGCACTGCCATCATACTCATTATTTTTTGCTGTATAAGAAGAAAACTCAAAGGGAAAAAAAAGCCCACCAAAACAACATTAGCCATTTCTTCAATAACTCCCTTTTTAGATTGCAATTAAAACTTAATAGGAATAGATAACAAACACAATAGTTATGAATGTTCAAAGACTAAGTTCAAGGTATTTGGATAAATGGACCTTATCAGATTCAATTATATACTAACATTAATAACTCTTGTGCTTCTGCCTAGTTCAAGTAATTATTCTAAAATTGCTTTACTTTAATGGCACTGAATATACACCATTTTGAGAGCATCTGATGTATCTCCTCTCATGGAATAAGACACTGGAGAGCAGCACTGCAGAAAGGACCCTGGGGGTCCTGGTTAATTACAAGTTGAATATGAGTCAGCAGTGCCCTGGCAGCCAGGAGGGTCAAACATGTCCTGGGGAGCATCAGGCAAAGCATCACCAGCCAGGAAAGAGAGGGGATTGTCCCACTCTGCTCTGCACTGGTGAGGCCTCACCTGCAATATTGGGGCAGTTTTGGGCACCACGATGTAAAAAAGATATTTAATTCTTCAAGAGTGTGCAAAGGAGTGTAACAAAGATGATGAAGGGCTGTGAGGGGAAGCCATATGAAGAGTGGCTGAGGGCACTTGATGTGTTCAGCTGGAGGAGACTGAGGGGAGACCTCACTGCAGTTACAACTTCCTCGTGAGGGGAAGAGGAGGGGCAGGCACTGATCTCTTCTCTGGAGTGACCAGTGACAGGACTGAAGGGAATGGCCTGAAATGTTGGGGAGGTTTAGGTTGGATATTTGAAAAAGGTTCTTCACCCAGAGGGTGGTTGGGCACTGGAACAGGCTCCCCAGGGCTGTGGTCACAGCACCAAGCCTGACAGAGTTCAAGAAATGTTTGGATGATACTCTCAGGCACATGGTGTGACCCTTGGGGATGGTCCTGGGCAGGGCCAAGAGCTGGACTTTGCTGATCCTTGTGAGTCTCTTCCAACTCAGGATATTTCACGATTCTATGATTATTTTTTTTTTGCTACCATTGAGGATAGAAAAAAGGAAGTGATGTTACAGGATAGGACTTAAAGTCATGCCTTCCAGGTTCTAATTAGTATCATTGATTTTAAATTTGAACATCTGATTATAAACCTACCTGTGTAATCTAAAATCTTTGCATCAGCCTCCTGAAAAGATTCCTATGCAGCTACCTTAACTGTATAGATTTCTTTATGGATACAGAATCCCTAAAGGAGGAAATCTGAATTCTGTAAAAGACAAAGACAGGAAAAAAGTATTAAAAAATTATGACAAGTAGGAAATAAAATTATGATAGATGACATGCTTGAAAGACAACCTGTAATGAGAACAAAACAAAAACAAAAGAATATATAATATATATGCATTCTGCCATGAAGCTATTCAAGGAACATTTGACTTTTTTTTTTTTTAATTACTCTTTCTCATGTCAATTCACTCATTTCCTCTTTCTAACTTCTTATCTGTCATTTTAATCATATTTCCATTCTTCTTTTTCTTATTTTGTCCGAGGTTTTGGTGCTTTTTAGTTAGGAAGAGATGGGAGGCATTTTTGCTCTGTCTCTTTTATATTTTAAATATTCTTTCCTTCTGTTCCCTCTCTCAAATGTTTATCCAGATTTGGTTATATTAGTTTGTCTGCATATGAGGTAGATAGTTAAAAATTACAAATGAAAGGTCAGTTTTGAAAAATTGTAATGCCACAAAAATTACTTTCACAATCTGGGTATCAAGTCTCTTTATTTATTCCTTTTTGTTTCACACTGTTCCTAGGATCATTATTAAATGTTTTTGTTTTGTTTTGTGGTTATTTTCCCTGATAGGAAAGGAAAAAAAAGGATAATTCTAACCAACAAAAGTCTCTTCTACATAAATCACATCTGTGACCTGCCTGTGCAAAATCTACCAGTAATTCTGAACTTGATTGAACAGGATAACTAAACAGTAGACAAAATTTATGCGTAAAAGAAAGTTATCGTAAGGTTTGCACAACGATATGACAACAGTTCTTTAAAACGTTTTCACATGAGGCTCGCCAATTATGTACTGAAAAGTAACATTTGCTGCTTGATTAGTTCTGAATTCGAAGCAAACTTGAAAAGACAGTCCTAATACCTTGCTCCCTTTGGCTGTCAAACTTGCAGGCTAATACTCTGGTAATAGGGAGGTTATGGAGGGTTCTACTGTTGGGTTCAATGTCTTGTGATTTTTTTACACAAGTTTTCTGCAGTCTTATTTCCCACAGTTATGTGCACAAAACACAGTATTTTTTTTCTCTTAAAGAACTGGAAAGAGCACCTTGGAAATAAATCTTACCAAGGCAGTTGAAGTTTCCAAATCCTTGAGTACTCCTTAAAAATATCTTTCCTTTTAAGCACAACATAATCAACTAAAACTTTACATAGCACATTTCTGTGTCTTTCCATGTAATGGAAAGTTTTACTTCCTCTGTATTGTTCCCACATGTCTGGTTTGGCAATATGGCACTGTTGTCAGAACTCTGTGTGCACTCAAAACCAGCCAAACCATAGGAATCTGTAAAACCTAGGGAGCTTTTATATTTTGACTTCATGGGAGCTTCAGTCAACAACATAGTGTAGTAGCTTAGTACTTAAGATGAAAATCAAAATATGTATAAAAATGTGGAGTAAATCAACTGTAAAAACAGATATAGTTTCTACAGTAAATCTACACATAACATTTAAATTGCACCATAACTAAAAATTCATCTTTATATATATATATGTATGTATATATATATATATATTTTTAAATAGAACTCAGTGAAACCACTTGCACTTAGGCACTTGCTTACCTGCTCTACGAAATGAGTCTCAAGAGTCCACATCATGCAGCAGTAGGATAATAACAATAAAACACATCTAAGCAAAAGGAAAATTGTTAAATCCATATCTTTGCTGTAGAATTGTTTTTGCTCCAATTTACATACCTACACAGAATCCTGAAACATCTTAGACCAAATCTGCATAGGCCACAGCAGTGACATAGAGAGCCAATATCAACATAATCTGTGACTGAGAAAAGTTATCTCTATACAAATAATAAAAAAATTATTTTACGGTTTTCGTGGAGAGTTCTGGATAGTTGTTTTATTTGTAAGTTAATCAAACAGGGCTGGAAAATCCCAGTCCTTCAGACTATCCTTATAAGCAAACAGTAAAGCCAAAGCCCTTATTCAGCTTATATTGAGACTCCCTCAGGTCTTTCAAAACAATGAATGGATGTGAAAAGCTGTCACGGTTTAACCCCAGATGGCAACTAAGCATCCTGTAGCTGCTCAATTCTCCAGCCCCTGCAGTAGGATGGGGTGGAGAATTGGAAAAATGAAGGTAAAACCCATAGGTTGAGATAAGAACAGCTTAATAATTGAAATAAGTTAAAATACATTAAAAATAATTATAGTAATAATGAAAAGGAGAGAGATAAAAAGAGGAATAAAACCAAAGACAGACAAGTGTTGACAATGCAATTGCTCACCGCTTGCTGACCAGTGGCCAGCCCGTCCCCCAGCAGTGACCAGTGCTTTCCAACCAATTCCCCCCAGTTTATATCCCAAGCATGACATTCTGTGGTGTGGAATATCCCTTTGGCCAGTTCAGGTCACCTTTTGTGGCTTTGTTACCTCCCAACTTCCTGTGCATCTGCTCTCTGGTAGAACAGGAGGCACTGCAAAGTCTTTGACTTTGCTAAGCACTGCTTAGCAGCAGCCAAAACATCAGTGTATTATCAACGTTATCCTCATGATGTATCCAAACCACAGCCCTGTACCAGCTACTAAGAGGAAAACTAACTCTTCCAGACAAAACTGGAACAGCTGTTTAAGGCTCAGGTGCCTGCTAGTCCAATCCTTTTTGTGCTTGTGGGAAAGCACAGGAAACGGCTCTGTAAGTCACTGATTTTAGATTTATGTGTACTATTTAACAATGATATGTACCTTTCCATCAGATAAGGTATTATAGCCAGACCCATCCTTTAATAACCTAACATTATAAAACAACATCTTTAGCCTCTCTCTTCCATATTGAGTTATCCAATGTAGCCTAGCAATTCATCTCCATGGGCAGAGAATCCAAGCTGTTTCTGAAGAGTTATCTCTTTCTTATACAGCCTAATTTACACATTATTACAGTGTTTTAAGAGAAAACAGTAGGCTTTTAACTTGCAATCACTTTTCACAGCTACTTAAAATTTCAGATACCTTTAACTTTTGCTGACTTCCTCAGCAGGGACTCCAATGCTCATTTAGTTCCCTTTCCATTAAGAATTGGGAGCTGCATTAGCCCTAAAGCCTAAGCAAGGTGATGTCACACAGAAATAAAAGTTTAAAAATCTCATCCTTGGGATATTAGTGCTAAAACAAATACCTATGTTTTAAAAACAAAATTAGATATGACAAATATTATGCTCTCTTTTTTTTTATTGTAATTTATTCACAGGAAATGAAATCCATTAAGTTGATTTCTCTAAATTTTGTATTATGAATGATTGTCTGCATCCTCACAAAGTGACTTTTAAAACCATTAGACCCAGTACCGTTGCTTTTATGATTGTTTTAATAGTATAGTCCACTTAGCACTTAATTTTGAAACGTACAAGTAAGAGTAATTAATTAAATATTCTAAAATTTAATAAGTTGGTCATTTTTTTCTGGGAAAATACCTATCAGTCAAAGGGAATTCAGCATTTCAATGAATACACTTAGTAACTGAAGGCTTTTCTAAGTGCTTATTTACTAATTTACATCTTTTCAACATTAGGAATCAGAAGTACTTAGAAAGATGTGGTTTGCTGCTATGGAAAGGCAGTGGCAAAGCTCGGTGGGTTCCACTAAAGGAGGTTAACAGAAGTAGAAGTATTTTCTTTTCAATTTATAAAATACTTTATCTTAAACTCTGAGTGAATAAGTCAATAATTCCTTAGAAGATGCATCTTCATTGTTTGTTTCGTAAATATTCATAAGTAGATATTGGTCTATCAACAGTTCTCCATGGCTTTGCCATGTTTTCCAAGGTAGATCTTCTCCCAAACAAGCCAGGCCTACATTTTAGCTAAGCTAAATAGATTTGTCACCAATGTGAACAAAGTTTTGGTGAGGTCTCTGATAACTAGCTTTGAATCACATCTGTAAACAGGACAGGATTTGCACTTGGTCAGAAACCTGCAATCCTCTTCTACCTGAAACAGCTTTTTAAATGCTTCTTTAATGATCTTTCCATGGACTAGACTTTCATAAGAAATAAGGCTCAGAGGGATTCCATTAACCAGGGGGCTCTTTCTCATATCATCATACCATGTGACTTCTTCTTCAGAAATACTCCCTAAATGTGCCTCAGTTCTTTCCCCTATACCTCCTAGTGGAAGTCCGTTAATATTCCTAGTTAAATCCAGCTAATATGAGTACCTCCAATTTATAGTTATTTGCTGCCTCTTTTCCACTCTTCAGGCAATTTGATCCTCTTATCAATTTAGGGTACAAATGACAATCAATGTGGGAAAAATCCTGACTATACTGAGAATAAATATTAGGAACTTTTTTCTTAAAAAAAAAATTGTTTAGAAACAGAATACAGTTCTTTAAGAAGGATATAAACTAACAAAGAAATTACTTGGCTAACAATAGAGCACATTTTTTCATCATTTGTATTACTTTTGGACACACCCCTTTTAAAATGTTATAGCTCACGTAGAACTTATAAATTTGATAAAATTAATATCAAATACCATTGATTAAAGACATCAGATCATATAATTGTGGTGTTTTATAGCCCTCAAAAGAGCTCCTGACTCTTATACAGTATCAGTAGTGTAAAATGGTTTATATATAGTCATATTTATTTGTATGTATACAAAGTATGGACAAAAATACACTGGTACATCCACAGAAGAGCAAGGGAGCTGGGAAAGAGTCTGGAACACAAGTCTGATGAGGAGCAGCTGAGGGAGCTGGGGGTGTTTAGCCTGGAGAAAAGGAGGCTCAGAGGGGGACCTTATCACTCTGTACAACTGCCCGAAATGAGGTTGTAGGCAGAATGGAAGAGGGTGAGTGGGCACCAGTTCTTTCTCCCAAGAAACAAGTGATAGGTTGAAAGGAAATGGTCTCGAGCTGCCAAAGGAAAGCAAATTTTTTATTAAGAAAAATTTCTTCACTTAAAGTGTTGTCAAGCACTGGAACAAGCTGCCCAGGGAATTAGCTGAGTGACCATCTCTGGAATTATTTAAAAGTTGTGTAGACATGTCACCTGGGGACATAACCATGGCAGTAGTGGATCAAGGGTTGGACCTGATGATCCCAGAGGTCCCTTCCAACCCAGCTGATTCTCTGATTCTATTCTATGCTTCTATATTTTAGTACTGGACTTGGTAGTGCTTACCGTTGGACTTGATGATCTTTAAGGTTCTTTCCAACCTAAATGATTCTATAATTCTGTGATTCTATCTTGTGAGTGTATTGGTAACTTCATTCTAAAAATATTGATACTCTCTCCCATATAATATTCTATGTGTATTCGTGTTAGAGGAGATGAAGTTGAGAAAAAGAAAACATTAGATCTTAATTTATGAGTAGTTAATATCTAATCATACAGGTTATATTGTATGTACATGCATATGACACATATTACATATACTGTGTATATAAAAAATACTCATATGTGAAATTAGATGTGTTTTTTCCATTTATAAAACTATTTAGAAAAAAGAATTAACATGAAACAGCTTTTGAACCTCAAAGGGAGGGCTAATTACCTTTATTGGTTCCATATAATAAGTTCTCCAGTCAGAGGTTATTTATATTAAAGTTCATCAAAAGGGGATCTAGGATTAAAAAAAAAATTGCATTAGGAGAAATTAAACAATATAAATCAAGTAAACAAGAACGTCACTTGAATACAAAATTTTAAATCTGTACTTCATAGAGTATGAGTTTGATGTACAAGCTGAAGCAATCTCCAGTTAGTTTTTGTTTGAAGGTTGATACCAACAGAATAAATGGCTTTTGATGTTTGTTTTATGGTGTGTACATGTAAGGTAATGTGTAATTACAAAAACAAGTTATTGCAAATGCTGACACATTATAAATCTTATTCCTTCTTTTATATCAAGATAAAAGACACAACACACCATAAAAGGAAGAAAAGTCCAGAAAGTGTTGGGTTTTTTTAATTTTTAATCTTACTGTGGCAGAATATACAACTTTTGCCTGATATTTATTGTGATTTGCATTGGTATGACAAAGAGGCTGTGGCAGACAGGAGTATTAACACAAAGAAGTAGCAATTTTGAAAAAAGATCAACACATATAAAAATATAAAGGCCAGCTTTTCAAACAGGGACTGTATCTGTCAGGTATTCATAAATATAAAATATCTTTGGTGTTTTTTCATTTCTATTTATTTGTCTGTTTAAATGACTTTAAAGAAAATATAAATACTTTTTCTTGTATTCCTGACTCCCAGGGTCTCATGATATAAAATTCATCTGTTAACATTTTTCTCTATCAACAAACAATGGATAACTTTGCTTTTTCTGGGCTGTCACTATCAATTATTTCTTTGACAGCAATGTATGGTGGCCTCAGAGAATACTGTGTACTTTTTGTTCAAGGCACAAATACACGACGTCACACAGCTAATAACAGCCCAGAACAATCTAAATAGGTACGACAGGAGTCAAGCAGATGCAAACGAGGACTAAAGGCATCAATCAATCAACAGAAACAAGAAACCTTGCATTGAATTCTTTTTTAATAGGAGTTTGCAGGCTTCATTCTGCCACCATGTGGTTCTTGGAGTCCTGCACAGATGGGGTAGTCCAAAGCCTGCTAAACTTCTTGAAATGTGTGGGTCTATACAAAAGTTGGTGTCTATTAAAAAGAACCACAAACAACTAAACAACACCAACTAAAAAGCCCAACAGTTCTGGCTTTTTTTAAGCTGCACAGGGAACTTCTTGAAGATGGCTGAAACAAGAAAATTTGTTGGTTATCATGGAGTCTTTGCTGCATACATCCACAGGCCTGTTCTCATGCTGAGGTACTGGTTCACTGGGTCTCAGCTGAATGTCATCATCTGTTGGAATCTAAGGAGATTCTGAAGTCAGAAACCAGATTGTGTTCAGTCAAGATTAGAGAGAAATAAAATACCTTTTCAAAGGCCATTTTCCAGAAGTCTGATGACTGGAAACCCAGGTTCTATCCAGTCTGATGATAACAAAGACAAAATGTAGAACAAGCGAGATCATGGTCATGCAGACAAGGGCAAACACTAGATATCTCCTGCAAGAGAGGGAAAATAGCACTGTAGAGGGAAAAATCAGAAGGGACATTCAGGACTGCAGCTTCACCCAGATGACACACTGAGCAGAGGGAAGAGCTCTTTCACAGGCAGGTAGGAGAAGAGAAGCCATTGACTAGGATATTCTCCAGTCCTTTCTCGGATGGACAATCCTATCTGCTACCAGTAGGCATCAGGATCATCTCTTGCCTGTGGAGATGATGTCTCTGCACAGTATATTCTGCTAAACAGGTCTTATCCCTGGAAGTGTTCAAGGCCAGGTTGGATGGGGCTCTGAGCAACCTGGTCTAGTGAAAGGTGTCCCTGCCCATGGCAGGGGGGTTGGAAGGAGATGATCTTAGTGCTTAGGTATATGTCAACCAGCTGAACAAAATTAACTATGAAAGACATCAAGGATTCTGTGCTGGCAATATCTCGGTAGGCAGTTACGCTATCAAGATCAAGCTTTGCCTGGTTTCAAACGAGATTAGGATATTTTCTGAGTACCTCAAATGATTCCTTCTTTGTACACAAAATGGTCTGTGCCTTCTAGCTGGCCACTGGAAGGATGGAAAGCAGTAGTTTGAGGCTGTTGCTTAGATGAAGAGTGAGTTAGTGATGCCAGAGGCCCTGAACGTAAGTCCTAGCTCCACAACTTGAAACTGAATTATCTGGCTTTGTCAACAAAGGTGGGAAAGTTGAGAAGCAGTGCATAACTAAACTGGATTTATCTCATTTAAAGATAATATTAGACTAATAGATGAGGGAGACTGATTAATAAGTTAATGCAAATATTCATGGGACAATTTTCATACGTAAGCTGCTTAGACCTGCACAAATATAGTTATTTACAAATGGTGAAGATTTCTGCTGTAATGCAACGTAAAATTTGAAGCACAGTCATCAGAATAAAAGTAAATATTTAACATATTTGCAGTAAGATATCAAACAACTCTTCTGTGTTTCTCAGAAAGACAAGCAGTGAAAATAGCACTCGGGATCTGTGTCAGTTTGGTGTCTCAAGAAAAGTGTACCAAGCAACTCACCCTAGCTTATAGGTCAGATGTCCTTGAAGTTTTAAGGTCAACAGGGTCTTTGAGCTGCTCATCCTCCATCCAATCCAGCTTGCTGAAGGTTGCCAAGCTGATACAGACTGTGTGGCACCACTGCCCCCCATGTAGCTAGAAGCTCTGGGATCTCATGACTTTTACTAGAACTAAGGCCATTTAGCATTTTTTACCCTGTCAATATGTGCTCTCCCAATCCCACATGTGCTGCAGAAATGTGTTAATAGTGATTACACAGAGTTTACTACTTCCATTTCCAGCCAATACCAAATGGATGTAGTCAGTTCGAGTTGGGTGGATCTAGTTAGCCTTGGACTTGTATCTGGGCAGTCCTTTGGAGTATCTCTTACCCCTTCTCAGTCTGTGTTTACCATGGACTGTGTAGAGTAGCACCATTCAGGTAAGACACAGGACACCCAGCAGTATTACAGGACCCACTGTATGTCTTCAACAACATACCAAAGCAAAGGTGATCTAATGAATTGTTTCAGTTTCCATCACATTGACACACCTTTCAAAGGAGAACTCCAATCCAGTGAAACAGTGCACACCAGGAACATAGCAGAATTACACTCCCAGTATAACCAGAAAAAAAAACCAAAAGAATTTGTTGCTGTATTTGGCAAATTTTCACTACTCAGGATTCATTGGCAGACTAGCACTGCAAAAACTGATTGCAGAATGTTTGTTAGTATATCTGCTTGTGTTTTTGCAAGTTAAAATGTGAAATTAGTTTGTAGTATTTTGACAAGCCTTGGATGTTACAAAAGAGCTTGAAGAAGTACAAGCTACTTTGTGCTGAGTAGTAACAACACAGTAATATATTTAGCTGCATTCTATTTTAATCACTTTTCTTGCATTGGGTTCATGTGGACAGGTTTTGGTAGTAGTAGGGAGAAAGTCTACAGGGGTGGCTTCAGTGAAAGGCTGCCAGCAGCTTCCTTTATGTCCAACAGAGCCAAGAGAGAGCTACAAGATGGACTCACTGCTGGCCAAGGCCGAGTCCATCAGCAATGGTAGTAACATCTCTGTGATAACATATTTAAGAAGGGGAAAACAAGTCACTGCACAGAAATGATTGTAGCCAGAGGAGAGATGAGTGAAAATATGTGAGAAGAAAAACTCTGCAGACAACAAGGCTGTGCAGAAAGAGGGGCAGGAGATGCTCCAGACACTGGAACTGAGATTTCCCTGCAGCCTATGGTGCAGCCCATGGAGGACCATGGCAGGGCATAGATCCAGCTGCAGTTCCTGGAGGACCCCATGTTGGAGCAGGTGGATGCCCAAAGGAGACTGTGATCCCATGGGAAACCCATGCTTGATCAGCATCCTGGTGGGGACCTGTGGATCTGTGGAGAAAGGAGCCCATGCTGGAGCAGATTTGCTGTCAGGACTTGTGACATGACCATGGGGGATCCACGCCAGAGCAATTCATGAAGACTGAAGCCCATGGGAATGAGTCACATTGGAGAAGGTTGTGGGAGACTGTCTCCCATCAGAGGGACCCCACACTGGAGTAGAGGATGGATTCCTCTCCTCTAGGAGGAAGCAGAGGTCGAAACAACCTGTGATGAACGGACCTTGATCCCCATTCTCGTGTCCCTGAGTTGAGGTGGGGAGGAGGTAGAGCTCAGGAAGTAAGGAGAGGTGGGGGGAAGGGGTTTTTAAGATTTGTTTTCCTTCTCATTATACTGATGAGAAGATTGGTAATAAATTTAGATTTAGATTGGTATAAAATTCAGTTAATTTCCCCAAGTCAAGTCTGTTTTTCCTGTGATGGTAATTGGTGAGAAATCTCCCCCAGCCCTTCTATTTTCTCTCCCTTGTCCAGTTGTGGAGGCAAGTGATAGAATGTCTTTGGTGGGCATCTGTTATCCAGTCAGGTAAACCAACAGCATCTGTATTCTCTCTTCACCCTTTTTAAAACTCCTGTCCACCTTAACAGGAATTCTAAATAAGAAAGGAAAACTTAATAGTTCCTGCTCTTTATACATGGCGTATCTTACTTTTTCAGTGCAGAAAAAAATGATGTACTTTCCCAAGTTTACCAGAAAACTTGCACAGCTTACTTTTAATCCTACTTATTATAAGAAAATTCATATTTGTAATAAAAATGCTGTTGCCTAAGTTTTAAATTTATGTGTACGTGTCTATATAGCTACATATGATACAATGCAGCAAAAAGGCATATAAAGCTCTGGAATAGATGTCACTTATCTTTCAACAAATTACTTTCCAAGTATTTGTGCACAGTGCATTAAGTACTGTATTTCAGCACTTAGAAGTAAATCAGTTGTTAATATACAGGATCCATTAGTATTGAAATTGTCAGCAAAAAGTAATAGCTGTGCATATGCAAGGCTATAAAAAAATATGTTTAGCTATGGAAAAATGGAATTATCAGTACTCATTTGAAATAATTACTATTAACTAATATGATGCCTCATCAATAAAATATGTAATTGACCTGGTTAAAAACAGTATAATTATGAAATTTTATGCAACTTTTAGTGACCCTAAAACATTACATTTCAGCCATATTCTGAGAAATTAAGTAATTAACTTACAAAAAAAGATTGCTATGTTATTAAGTCCTGTCTAATAAATAGGACGTGCAATGTAAACCATCCCATATCAGTGAGAGTTTTTGTATAAAGAACATTTCAACAAGATTCACTTTACAGTGATTTTCTATGTAAGCCATTCTCCTTTGGGTGTATGCCACAAGACATATAATATAATCCTGTAAAAAAATTATGTTTTCCATCTCTTCTCCATGGACAGTAGATTTTTCATTCTTCTGTCTGCTCAGCTGCCTCCTTTTCTACCATAAAAACATTTGATAGAGAGTGGGGTTCTCTTGGTCCTCCCTGAAGCTAGATTGTATGTAGCTGATAAACTGAGACTGTGGAGGTAGTCAAAAGTCATCTTTGTATCTCCTGCTTATTTGTCATCTGGGAATTGTAGAACAGCTTTGAATAATGCTACAAGGACACACATATACATATGCAATATGCAATAAAGGAGATGAATAACACAAGATTATTCTCTTTGTTTAAGTGTTCATTCTTTCTTTTTCAGTGTTCCAAACCAATGCTGCTTCTAAGAGGAGCTATGTGTTCTTCCAAAATAATAGAATTTTGTAGGCAGTTAAATAATAACTCTCTAAAGGCAGTTAAGATTATTTGACACTTTCCATTACAAGCTCTTGTTTTCAGATGATTACAGCTGTATAAAACATAAAGCACTCCAACTGATGTTTTCCATTTCAGATGTTTAAGATTGATTGTGAAAAAAAATAATTCAGACAATATATTAATTCTTTTAAAAACAAGATTAGGAAAAAATGCATTGCTTTGTTCATATCGATCAATAAATAGATCTTATGCACATGATTGAAAGTGTTGGGTCTTTGTCAATGATATTTGAACTTTGTGAGAGGTAGTCTTGTTGAGTGTTCCTAGAGGCTTGCCTTTTTAATTTCTGACAAAAGATGTCTAAATGTACATTCAAACATGTCAAGACTTACATTGATACATGTTAGCAGAAAGAGCTTCAATTTTCATAATTAGATATTTATCCGAGTTTACTAAACAACTTCATGTTTCCCACCTTCCCAAAGGCGCTGAACAAGTGATTGCAGGTGCTCAGCAGGAATTTTACAACTTTGTTCTGTCTGCCATTCACACAAAAAAATCAGTCCATAATTCTACACTTGCAGTGTAAATAACCTCAGACTCTAAGTACACTAACATTGGGGATTGCTAGTGAGGACTCAGTACATATCCCAGTCTGTGCTGGTTGAACACCAGTTCACTCATGTCTGTGGGGATTGTCCTTGTTTTGCCATCAAAATGGGCTGGAATGAAGAGAACTCTAATGAATATGGTCTTCTGTAGCTTGGAAATCCAGCAGAAAATGACAGATGCGAGAGTGTGAGTGGAGTATGCGTCATTATGAATATGCATAGGGGATTAAATTCTTGTATTTGCTAATTTTACTATCAATGTGCTCTGGCAGCCAAGAAAACCCCCGTGTCCTGGGCTGCATCCAAAGCAGTGTGGGCAGCAGGTGAAGAAGGGGATTCTGCCCCTCTGCTCTGCTCTGGTGAGACCCCACCTGCAGTGCTGCCTCCAGCTCTGTCCCAGTGCAGGAATGACATGGACCTGTTGGAGTGAGTCCAGAGGAGGCCATGAGGATGACCAGAGGGATGGAGCACCTCTTCTATGAGGGAAGGTTGAGAGAATTGAGATTTTTTAGCCTGGAAAATAGAAGGCTTCTGTGTGACCTAACCATGACATCCAGTACCTGAAGAAAATGGAGAGAGACTCTTTACAAGGGCCTGGAGTGACAGAACAAGGGAGAATGATTTTAAGCTGAGAATAGGTGTAGATGAGATATTTGGAAGAAATTCTTCCCTGTGAGGGTGGTGAGGCCGTGGCACAGATTGCCCAGAGAAGCTGTGGTTGCCCCATCCCTTGAAGTGTTCAAGGCCAGGTTGGATGGAACTCTGAGCAGCCTGATCTAGTGAAACATGTCCTTGTCAACGGCAGGGGAGTTGGAACGAGATGAGCTTTAAGGTCCCTTCCAACCTAGGTCATTCTCTGATTCAATGATTGATTGAGAATTTTTTTTTATATTGTTCTTCATTGCCACCTAAAGTTGTAGTAAGGAAGACATATATTGGATCATGCTTCTTTAAGGAGTATATCCTAATACATATACTTAAAATAAACTCATATCCCTTAAAATAAAACCTTTCAGTGTCCTAATATTTGAGTTTTTTCTATAATGTTTCAAATATTCATATGAACTTAATCATGAATCTTCTGTTGAAGTGTATGTTTTCTACATTTATTTTAAAACAGATGCCTGTAATAGTTTAGCAATATAGGACAGAGTATGGTTTTCCATTTTTTTCCTGGGGTATAGTATAAAGATCATTTATCTGAGGTAACAAAACATTTTGTAAGTACTCCTTGAGGGAAAGTATTGTACTTAAATGACAATTTTATTTTCAAAAGACAATAATATTAATAATGCTCGATAAATCATTAAAACCTTTGTCTCTGAACCAAAAACTATTCTCCTAAAGTCATTAAATACTAATATTATTGTACCTGGTTTTCAGATTGAATTTCTGCAATAATCAGTATTTTCTGCCTTGCTTGTCACATTTTTTTCTTTATTGGTGTTTTAACTTCCAAAGTACAAAATTGTCATATTCTTGAACTAAGTCTCTAGATAGCAGAACGCCAGCTATCAGTGTAAAAATATTTTTAGTGTTCTGAGAAGATACATAATATTTTTGTGCAATCTAATTTAAAAGAGAACAACGCTAAAGACTGGATAAAATAAAATTGTGATAAAATTTTTAATGTCCTGTGGTGGGTTGATCCTGGCTGTATGCCAGGTGACCACCAAAGCTGTTCTATCCCTCCCCTCCTCAGCTGAGCAGGGAAGAAAATATACAACAAAGGCTCATGGATCAAGACTGGGGAAAGAAGAGATCACTCACCAATTACCATCATGGGCAAAACAGATTGGACTGAGAAATTAGCTGAATTTTATAACCAATCATATCAGAGTAGGATAAAGTGAGATAAAATCAAATCTTAAAAGCACATTTCCCCCACTCCTCTCTTCTTCTCAGGCTCAGCTTCACTCCCCATTTTCTCTACATCCTCCCCCCAGCAGTGTGGGGTGATGGGGCATGGGGGTCTCTGTTGGGTTCATTACAGGTTGTTTCTGCTGCTCCTTCCTCCTGTGGGTGAATCCTCACACTCTTCCCCTGTTTCAGCGTGGGGTTCCTCCCATGGTGGACAGTCTGTCATGAGCTTCTCCAAAGTGAGTCCTTCCCACAGACTGAAGCTCTTCATGATCTGTTCCAGTGTGTGGGTCCCTTTCATGGGACACAGTCCTTCAGGAACAGGCTGCTCCAGTGTGGGTCCACCAGGGGTCACAAGTCCTCTGCCAGCAAACCTGCTCCAGTGTGGGCTGCGCTCTCCATGGTCCCACAGGTTCCTAACAGGAGCCTGCTCCAGTGTGAGCTTCCCATGGGATCACAGACTCCTTCGGACATCCATCTGCTCTGGTGTGGGCTCCTCCATGGGCTGCAGGTGGATCTCTGCACCCCCACGGGCCCCCCTGTGCTGCAGGGGCAGAGCTGCCTCACCATGGGCTGTACCACGGTCTGCAGGGGAACCTCAGCTCTGGCACCTGGAGCACATTCTGCCCCTCCTTCTGCACTGACCTTGGTGTCTGCAGGGCTGTTTCTCTCGCACATTTTCTCTCCCCTCTTTGGCTGTAGTTGTCCAAATTCTTTTTCCTCAACTTCTTAAACTACCACCATCTCTGATGGGCTCAGCCTTGGCCACTGGTGGGTCCATCCTGGAGCTGGCTGGAATTGGCTCTGTCAGACATGGGGGAAACTTCTGTCATCTCACAGAAGCCATTCCTATAACCTCCTGCAACCAAAACCTGGCCACACAAACCTAATACATGACCATAACACAAGTTCAGTGTACTAAATAGGCCACTTGTTGTACTCATTAAAAACTCCTCCACTTATAATATCTGAATATTTAAACTAACAGACATTTTTATTGATACTTGTAGAAAATGCAGTTATTATTATGAGAATCTAAACAAACACAAGCATCTATCTGGCATTTAGACACTATAGAATTAAAAAACGTGTTTGGATTTGGTGAGATAGAGTGTACGAGACTAAACTTATGGAATTCTGCCACATGTAACACACTGCACCTGAAAGTTTCTAGTATAATCTGCTCTTTTTCCCTTCAGTTTTCTTTTGTTTTGCTTCCAAAATGCAAATATAAACTTTTTTTGCTCTCTCTTCAGAGAAAAAAAGAACTATTTGTAACAGGATCACTTTCAATATTTGTAATTTCTTATGGGAGCTTCCATTTTGACACACCCTCTTTCTTTTTCAGTTTCTATTTTTAGTGTAAATGGTCTCATTACATTAGAACTTAGCATTCTCTGGATTTCAGCCCACATTCCATTAAATTTTTTTGGTAACAAAAAAAGTATCTATATCTATATAATTAAATACCCAAATTATTTCTATGAGTTTTAGACCAGTCCCTGCATTCAGAGGTAAAAAAATTAAAAGGAACCAGTAATAACCATATGCAAAATGCTACCCTAAATAAAGAGTAACTGGACAGTAGCTTTCAGACATGGTTGGATAATTACATGTAATATCAACAAAACACATATGTGAGATATAATTACTTTAAAAATAAAAAGAAAAATGGAGAAGAAACTCTACTATGTGGTTGCTTTTAGGTGTTTTTTTCAGTGTCAGACAAGGAAGAGATTTTGGTCATAATTGTTAGCTTCTGTTAATACTGTATTATTGTAAGTCAAAACTGTTAATTCAAGCAAAATCATTTATTCAATTATCCATTTTCTACATGAACAGAATGACCTTCTGTTCCACGTAGAAGCTTTAGTTCCCATAGTGTTTTCAAATGTTCTATTTCCTCTAGCTATAAAGAAGCATCACTATACTGAGATGTTACTAAGCTCCTTTATAACCATTATAAAGTCTATTCAGCACATCTCATTAATAGTGAATATTTATTGAATAATGACCTTTCATTTTTTATCCATTAAATACAATCAGCTGCACTCACGATGAAGCCAATGTTGACAGTACAACTATTTAATGGCCAAGAAGGAAAATAAATATCTATTGAAAAACATAAACTAAACTCACTGATACCAGAGTTTAAGGGAAAAAAAGAAAAAGTATGAGATGCTACATATAAAAATATGTTTCAACAATCCAGTTTAAAAGTGAAGGAAATAAGGAAGCTCTTTGTAATGGTTTGTTCTTCCCTCCCCTAAACTGACCTTTATTCCCTATAATCCAACTCAAGAGAGAAACACCAGTGTCAGTCCTAAAGGATCAACTGGTCGTGATGGCTGCATCCAACTCCAATTGGATTCTGGGGAGATAGATAACAGCACGGTAGCCAAGAGCTAATTTAAGCAATGTATCCACCACAATGTTGTTCAGGGTCTGACTCAAGTCAAGTTTGGAATACACCTACATCTGTAGTCATTATGCAGGTATGACCAGGAGTCAGTCACCTCACTCCCTAAATCATAGACAGCCCAGGGCATGCTGAGCTCTCCTGCAGGGTAGCAGGCTGCATGCCAGGCTCCACCCTTGAGAAGGGATACCTTTCAAGGTTACTCCTCTTAGACACACACCTCCCAGACAATTCAGTTCTGCCCAAGATTAGTCCATGTGTAGAATGAACTGTCTGTCCACACAGAAACAGTTTCTGGTGCCAGACCTAGTCAACTCTACTCCCCATCAGCCAGGCTACGCATAAACCTTTGTATCAGTTTGGCCTGGCTTTCTTGCCAAGTCCAAGCTGTCCCCTCCCGCCTTCCACTCTTTCAAGTGAGGAAAAAAAAATGAACCACAGAAAAACCAAAAGAAGCCCGAACAAAACAGGATTATATAAAAAATATATATTTACATATATTTACAATTGTGTATACAATTTGAATATATTGGACACACAATAGAGAGCTGCTGAGGGGAAAAAAAAAAAAAGAAAAAAAAAAAGGGAGGGGGGAAACAGGGATAAAAGAAAACCAAAACAAATATCCTCCAAATACACCCTGTTAATAGAGAGCTAGCAAATAAATAAAAGAAAACTAATTAAATACTTCCCTAAACAAGACAGTAGAACTGTGTGAAGCACCAACCAACTCCCCACACCTCCAGGAGGGACCAGAGACAGGTAGGCAGGTCTGAGCAAACAGACTACAAGCAAAGACTGTCTGCAGAGAGACCTGTTGCCTTCAGCAACTGGGAGAAGAGCGCGAGCTCTTTTATCTACGCCTTATTTATATGTTGCGCTACACTGAAGGATGATATGGAATACTTCCTTAGATTTCTGACCCCTGTTGCTAAGGAAGGCCTAAAAAATCCAAAAGCCAACCCACTACAACCTTGCTGTTGGGTGTCTCACCAGGTGGACAGTCCCAGGATGATCCTACAGGGTCCATGCAGGAAAGGGTGGAGGTTAAAGCTGGTCATGGGTCATCAAGTCTCCGGAAGAGCAGAAGCTAATCAAAGCTATCTAAAGCAATAAATCAGAGCATTGGTGTGGAAAGGCCCTCACAGCAATGTATTCTATTCATACACAGTCCCCGGAAATTAAATTTCCTTGCTCATCTAAATGGCTAAATTGTGAGTCACTGTAAATACCATGCACCTATACTCTTAATAGTAGTTACCTAAGAATTCCCCAAAATTAATGATAAATAATAATAGGATAAGATACTTTGATGATGTAATTGGACCATGCTCCTTTGATTTCAGTGTAATAATCACAATTTATAACAAACGAAGATCTGTCTGTGAGTATTACACATGGACACATTGGAATAAATATAACACAAACTGTTCTTCTATTTTTCCTTTCCCTTTGGTCTACACAGCAAAGCACCTATTAAAAGTGAATCACTTCACTGAACAACACCATATGATTAATAAACAAATGCCTGAGGCCAGAAAATATTTTTCCACTTCCATCAGCTTCCAAGTCTCTTTGTCTTTGATTGACACTGAGGAAAAACTGACCTGAATGCTGAGCAAATTGAAAGTGCCATAGTGTCACTGTGTCTAAATTCTCTTGACCTTTTCCCTGTATCTGTACAATAATGTAGGAGAGAGCATCAAACTCACTGAAATAATAATACTAAAAAAATAATAATTGGTGAAGTGCTTAGGTTTTGGGGGTGGTTCTCTCCTATCCTATCCTAATCTCTTCTGAAAATTTGTGTTGAAAATAAAAGGTATTTTACCTTCTTTCAGTCAGATTGTCTGGTGTCAGCTTTCATAATTTGTGTTCAAAAATTCTTCTTATGATTTTTCTCTTTTTCCAGAGACTTAGAATCATAAAATTATTAAGGTTGAAAAAGATCATCAAGTCCAGTTGTTAACCCAACACCACCATGTTCACCACGTACATGTGAGTTCATCCTTTAGTTTTTCAGCAAATTCCCCCCAGCAAATTCCCCCTCCCCCTCTTTGGCACATCCCATAATAGAAATTTTCTAAGATCATCATCAGCTTCAATAGTCTTCTGGGAGGAGTGAAAATAAGTAATGACTGAATGATCAATACTGGTTGTTTCGCTATGTGTGGGCTTTTTGTGGGTTTTGGTTTTTTTCCCTTAACCAGACTACCATAGTTGGTGTGACATGATCCACATGGTCACTGATGTCAGATACATCATAGCTCTATATAACAATCTCTACAAGTCAATGGGAAGTATGATGTTCGTGTTGGATACAGTATAGGAAGGACCTAAAATGGATTCAGCCACCTAAATCCAGAGATTTCCATCTGCAAATTTCCCCTGGGCTGTGATTTCAGCACACAAACTGTTCAAGGGCAAGACTGATTTAAAGCATTTCCATTCTTCTCAAGGGTTCATTACTGTCTAATCACTGCACATCCCCACTGCACCAGCAGAGCTATTTGTGTAGCTGGGTTATGAATCTGATCAGAGAAAAATGGCAGCTTAAAAAGAAAAAAAAAGAACAATAGCAACAACAAAAAAGTCATTTAATTTTATCCAGATCATTTCTCAGATGCCGTTGGCAGTGTGTGACAGATTGTGTGAGGATAGAGCAAGACAAAAGAAATGAGCAGCAAAGCTGCTATGAAGGTAATGTCCCAAAACTAGTATTGCTGCACAACATTTCATATTATTAAATGTGGCTTCACTTTCTAGTATTAAGATTTCTAAAAAGTATTAGTTAAATGTGTAACCACACATATCTCAGTCTTGAAAAGACTAAGGTGTCCAACAAGTATCTTTCACCTAAACTATCCAATAATCACAAAATCCCAGAATTTATTAGGTTGGAAAAGACCTCCTAGGTCATTGAATCCAACCTTTGACCTGTAACCACCTTGACAAGCAGACCAGAGCACTGAGTGCCACGTCCAGTCATTTCTTGAACACCCCATGGATGGGGACTCCACCACCTCCCTGGGCAGACTGTTCCAATGCCTGACAATCCTTTCCATGAATAAATTCTTCCTAAAATAATATTCAAGTTGTTATTGGCAAAACTTTCACTTGACTTGATTAATTATTAGTGCAGAACCTTTTTATTCTCTTTTTTTTCCTAAATATTCAATGAAGTGCAAAATTAAAAGCAGTGAGCATAGGAAAAGAAAAAAAAAAACAAACAGCTTTCAAATTTCTATTTGTTTTATGACAGAAGAGGAATTGCTCTTTTAAACTTTAAAACATAAACATTAAACATAAAGAAGGGTGATTAATGTGACAGAATAAAAACCCTCAAGCAAAGAAATTTAGTCCTGTGCATGAGGCACTAAGGTGTAGTTTTTGAGAAAGGCTAATATATGCAAGTAGATGCATGAGCAAATTTCCATTTGTTGCTAAGTGCCATTGAGAAACTCAGTTTACTATCTTTAAATGTGTATCTCTGTGTCAGAGATTTGGAAATTGAAAGGAGCTGTCAGTTCAAAGCAGGAAGAGAGACTGGAATTAATTTAGTTCATGAGAAGGTAAAGATTTAAATAGGATAGCACAGAAGTTCTTGGTTTGAATGAAGACTAGAATTCAGGTAAAGGAAAAGTCAGGGTAAAAACTGTAGTTGTAGAGATGAATGCTTGAAATCCCCTTTTGAAACACGTATAGAATTAATCTAATGAGTTTTCTGGAATATATTAACTGGGTAGCCCATATCACAACCAGCAAAACTTTAAACCATTTTATTTAGAAAGGTAATATTGGAGTGGGAATATAACTTATTTAAAGCCCTCAAAATTGGTTATAGTGTGGGTAGGACTGTGGTTCAGAAAACAGGTGATCACTGATGGAAGAATGAAGACATGGCTATGATATCCCTCTGCCAAACAGCAAAACATATTTTCTGAGAGAAATCTCAGTAAAGCCAATTGTAAAAGAATAAATTTCAGACCCTGTTTCTAACAACACCGGAGACAAATCAGCTGACTCAAAGGTTATAATCAGCTGATTTTTTTTTCCCCTGTTCCTACCATGAGAGAATACAAATAAGTGAGAAAACTCAAGTCCTTCAAAAAAATCATCACACATAAATTAGTTTAAAAGGTATATCTCCAGCACTGTTATCTCCGGAGAGAGAAATAGATTTAGCCAAGGAATTCTTAAGATCTATCACAATTCAGTTTTGAATATTTTTATAGGAGTTATAATCTATTTAGTTGAAAATTTACTCCTTTTAGCTACACACTGATATAGTCTGGTGATCATCTCCTAACAAATGCATGCATTAAGACCACAGTGGTTCTTATAGTTCATTAGAATGGTCTCTTTTACTCAAAATTTCTTCTGTTTCACAGAATAGCAGCAGGAGGGTTTGTTGGCTTGTTAAAGGATACCATATTTTATTCTAGAAATTAATCCTGAAGGATGGCACAATTTAATGGGTCAGTTTGTAAAATATTACAAAATTTGGCATATTAGTTAAGTCTCCCTCTGGAGACAGAGGTTCATTATTTCCGGTCTTTCACAATTTTAGTTAATTTAGCAGACAGTTTATACGCCCCAGTTCCTCCCTGTAATAGAACAAACACTCTGGGTCCTTTTTTTTCCCCATTTTTTCTTTCTCTGTTTTACTCTATTATAGTAGGAAATGTTACAGAGGAGACACTCGCTTTCAGTTCCTGTAGGTTACCTATTAGGGTGAGTCCTGAAAACTGAATTGGAATCAATATTATAAGCACATATTAGCAGTTATTATTAGCAAAATATTAGCAGTCTTGTATTTTCTTACAGAAATTTTCTCACAGAAATTTTGTCTTTCCATTTGCATCATATCTCACTGCTGGCACAGTGCTTAGACTTCTTCTGATGACCAAATACGTACAACTGAAGTAGATGAAAATGGTTCAGTCACAGTTTTTTTTAATTTGGATTAATATAAATTTAACCTCTATCACACTAATTTTCTTATTACTGGTATAAAAAATTATGTTTCATTGGGTACAAAGCCTTTTACAGTGTACTGCGTCGTACTTGTAAGAGAAGGCATCACAGTACTGGTTTTCAGTTGTCCTGTGACTGAAGTTATTTTTTACATTAAACCATGAAATATTAATTCCCAGTAGAATCTACTAACTGGTCTATAGCAGAAAGGAACAGCACCATTCTCTCACTAAACATTTTCATTTATTTTATTCTCAGTCACCCTTTGAAAGTTAAAAAACAGTATCACTCCTTCACCCACAGAAGATCTGCTCAGAAGAGCAGGGTACTCTAATATACTTCTTCATGCAGGGTGTTGTATTCCAGCTGTCTACGTGGACCCGGTGAATTCTACATTTCAGTTCCCTCTTAGCTTCAGAATTAAAAGACCAGACAGACTCTGGTAAATTGTAGATAGCAATACACGTAGACATCAAAAGCAGCAGGAAGATATATTTAGATCAATATTCTTAGGTGAGTTTGCAGAGGTTAGTGTTCTTCATATACAGATTTCTGGAATTTTTTGTCAGGATGCTGTACAGGTATAATTTAATTTGCACTGAAAGAGTCTGAAGAAACAAATAAACAAAATTATCAGACAAAATAAGCAAATAGTTTATTTTACATGGAAGATCTATATATCAAAGAAGATTTATATTTATGTGTTTGGCTACTCTGCTGAAGACATAAAGTTTTATTATTAACAATGATTGTGATTGTGTTTGTTCTATTCTTAAGACAGTAGAGAGCTTCTCTTACCCAAAAGTTCCCCTTTTTTAATATGGCTCTTTGTATTATATTTTAAAAGTATCCAGCATCTGATAATATACACAGTAAATACAGCATTATCTTGAAGACTGGTCCCAACTCCTTTCACAGCTCACTTTTCCACTGAAGCTAAATCCAACTCTGGGAGACTAATCAATACTAGGAAGATTTATGGTATTACTGTAGATCATAACTGAGAACAACTTAATACCCTTTGTTATAATTCAGAGTATACCTATCAGTTAGGATAAAGAGAGCTAAAGCTCTTTGCACTTCAGGAAAAGATAAACAGATATTTTAAGAAAGGTATCACCAAATATAACACATATACCCACATCAGTATCATGAGAAGGATTAATAAATTCATTTACTAGCATCTATTGATCTGTTAAACTGACAAATTAGTCTTTATACTAGAAAGTACATGAGAAAAAAGTGCTTCAATTAGTCCATTTTCTTAGACCATGCAAATAACCTGTTGTGAGTTCCTTGGCATTTTTTCCTTGAATTAAATTACCTCAATTCTCATTTTGTGCTTACCACAGGAACAAGTCAGAGAAAACAAAAACCAATAAACTTGACAGATCTTCCTGTTCTTTGAGGTTCAAGTTTATGTTAGATGCAGAGAGAACTGAAGCTATTAGCTTTAATGTGTATTCCAAACTGGAAAACAGCAAAAATGAAGGGGTAGCTATGAGATTTATATGACAGTTGAGTTTGCTCATAACTTCATACAGACATGAAAAAATGTGAGGGACAGGAAAAATAATCACAAAGTTTTGTAAGAAGGCTTGTGGGTTTTGTCTTGTTTTGAGGATATTTTGTTTGTTTGTTCTTGTTGTTGTTTTTTTTTTCCTCATATGAAAAGAGAACTCTGCAAAGACTGGATCATGTAGCCCGGTCTCCTGATATCACAGATCATCACTTCATGTAATAACATTCTTAAGTGGTTCACCTGGAATCTGCAGTTTAGAGTAGCTAAGGATTTGTTCCAATCCTGTGTCACTTCTCACCTGTGCTTCTTCGAAGCACCCAGTGAAGTTTACAACACCCCAGTCCCTGAAGGCAAAGATGTATGACAGGCATATAAACACTCTGCACGTGCTGACACCATCAGTTGTGAAATGACAGCATGAAAAGTTGAGCCTAAGCTCTCTTCAGCAGTGGCAAATGAATCAAGTTGTTTGTCAGGTCGAGACCAGAAAAAAGCAGTGGTTTTCTCTGGGAGGGAAAGAAAAGGATTTCAGAAATGCCAAGGTAGATGGCACCAGGATGAGCAAAATGGATAGCTTCATTTACTGGGAGATAAGGACAGTGACAGAACTAAGGAGGTCCTAAGTGAGTTCTGATGTCCTGAGTTATCTGAAGCAGATTCAGAGGGCTGAAATGAGCATTTTTGTGCAGACCTCAGACTTCTGAACACAAGATTTTCTTCCTTGTTCCCCACGGGACTATATGTATTCTGAAACAGCTGATAAAAGAAAGAACATCATCTTTTGAAACTCAGTGTTGTAAGTGCTTTGCCACATTAACCACCAAAATTATATCAAAAGTATGTCAATTGAAATATGCATAAGCAGGTTTTCCCAAGTCAATAAGGAGGTAGTGAAAATTCTCGTTCATTTAACAGGTTTTTAAGGATGGCTTTGCCAGACTAATCAAGTTGAAGACAGTTAAAGACCTGGCAGCCCATGAGAACTCAGTACCTTAGAATGGTGAAGCACAGTGACTGTACCTGCTGAGGCATCAGGTGGAGTAGAAAGGAGGGGGTAGCTTATTGTGTGGGACTGTCTCTCTGCTGCATCTATGAGAGAGAGGGAAAAGAGGACTCCAACTGTGAAGCTGCTGAAGAGATTCTCTCATGGATTTTAACTCTGAATGTGTCAAAAACTGATATATATCCATTAGTTTTTGTACCTCTTGTCTTTTATGAGATATAACCCATTTCTCTCTGTTGTGTTAATCCTTCAGTCTGACACATCCACTGTATGTGACACCTGAACTACATCTTCCACATCTTCATATTCTAGGCTTAACATGCAAAAGTTCATAAAAGTCTATAGAGCAAAGGTCCCTAATGCATTTACAAGCATTTTGAATCTGTTATCAGCTACTAGAGGAACAATGTTCTGAAAAAATGTTCTGTTGTCAAGGCTGGGTGGCCACAGTGCTGGTGTCTTGGGAAGCCTTTGTACCCGCTGGCCAGCTCTCCTCTTACATTATAGAGACAGCACAGCTACTGTCTCTATCTCTTCTGCTATTCTTAGGAGGTCCTTTCTGATTCTTAAAAAAAAAAAAAAAAAAAAAAAAAAATCTATTAAAGATTTAATTGTTTCTAGTGTACAGGAGGTTTTTTTAAAGCAGATGGACTGTAAAGACTGGATTTTTAAGACAGATCCAAAATTTTAGATGTAGATATTCAGTGTCTTATGAATACCTAAGACAATAAACTTGCAAGTGTCATTTAATGGTGTACTCTGTATCTTTTGTATTTTATTTGAACTTTACCATACTTATTCACAGAAAAAAATTTTCCCGAATGACTGCACTTATTTACATTCTCATAAACCTTTGAAAAGTGATGCATTTGGAGCGCTGCTATCTGAGGGTGGCAACTCATCCAGTATTGAACCTGACACAGAAGCATTTCAGTTATTGACAGCTGGCACATGTGACATAACCCCCACTGTTCTCTGGAGTTGGCTCTTATTTCTATGCAAGATGAATATGTTCATGTAGACATATTTTTTGAGGACATGGACAGTGGGACAAGTTTTTTGATGACACCAAGCTGTGTGTGCTGTGCATGTGCTGGAAGGAAGGGATGGCACCCAGAGGGACCTTGACAGACCTCAGAGATGGGTCTGTGTGAACCTCAGGAAGTTCAGCAAGGTCCTGCCCCTTGGCTGAAGTAGTCCCAAGTACAAATACAGGCTGAGTAGATTGGGAGCAGCCCTGAGGAGAAAGATTAGGGGGTGTTGGCAGATGAGAAACTTGAGCTGCCCCAGCCACATGCTCTGGGAGTCCAGAAACCTCCGATATCCCCACCTGGAGTGCTGTGTTCAGGTCTGGAACCTACAACATAAGGAGGACACGGATTTGATAGAGTGAGGTCCAGAGGAGGGTCTCAAAGATGATCAGAGGGCTGGAGCACCTCTCCTATGGAGACAAACTGAGAGAGCTGGGGCTGTTCAGCCTGGAGAAGAGAAGGCTCTGGGAAGACCTTACAGCACCTTCCAGCACTTAAAGAGTACCTAAAAGAGAGTTGGAAAGGAACTTTTAAAAAAGTATATAGTGACAGGACAAGGGGGATTGTCTTCAAACTCAAAGAGGGTTGGTTTAGCTTAGATATTAGGAAGAAATTCTTCCCTGTGAGGGTAGTGAGGATTAGGAACAGGTTGCCCAGAGAACTTGTGGATACCCCATCCCCTGTAAGTCTTCAAGGTCTGGTTGGATGGGGCTTTGAGCAACCTCGTGAGTAAAAGGTGTCTCTGCCATTGGAAGGGGGATCAGAACTAGATGAGGTCCCTTCCAATGCAAACCATTCCATGATTCTATATAATTTTTGTGTGTCTCTCAGATCATGTTTGCTGCAGAAAGTGTGTTCCTTTCCGTCTCAGATCTTGAAGATTTAAATTGCTTTTTAAGCACTGAAGATGTTGGTTAAAAAATCTCATCCTACATGATTAAAAGTTTGTTTTTTCAAGATTTTATAGTGATGTCAGAGAAATTTCTCATTTACCAGGCACTTAAAGAGGAAGCAAACTGAAAAGTAGGAGGGGCAACTGCTAAATGACAAGATGGATTTGAATAAAAACAAGACGAAATCCAGTGGTATACTTCTGAAATTAGAAATATCAAACCTATTGCACAGAATCAGATCATCGACAGTAATTGTATACAGCAGTTACCTGTTACAGCATTTGTACTCTACTATAACATATTTTTGTCAGGATTTTGTCACTTACAATTCAATGGATTTTTGTGAGTCTTCTTACTTCTTCTATAGCATAGACCAGTTCTTTTCTACCACTTACAGGGATTCCCAACATCTCATCATCTTCTTCTACTGCTTTTTTCCACAAAGAGGGTTACAAATTTTAGCCACATTTTTTTCTCCCCAACATTCCAGATAAGTCTGGAAAGCTTCACTATTACTGTTCAAATACTGCAAATGTACAGATGAATCCACCCATTCTGGTATAAAATTGAGGTGTTTTGGATTTTTTTTCCCCCAATGCCAAAATGTTACTTTTTCAGGAATATCTTTACTCATATGAAACAACAATTTACAGAAACTCAATAGCAGAGAAAACCCCTGCACTTTCTTAAAAATAAGTGTTTCCAGAGCAGCTGAACCATCTGAATATTTCTGAATATTTACTTAACTCAAGCTGATGGACATCAAACCAAAATATTCATATGTCTACAGGCTAATAAAAATCCACTTGTCAGTTAAGCCATGGTGAATGACTCTGCATGCATTCTTAGCTTACTTCTGTAATTAACTATTTTAGCTTAATCCTCACCCATAGGTTTAAACCAATTCTTGTGCAGTCCATCTGACTCACAGGAGTTTGTTTTAATCTACACTCTGTTTCCCTCAAATCTGACTAAGTTAGGCTGAATTTCAGTTACTTCTTCCCATGACACTTGGGCTTGAGAAACAAGAGAAGAAATCCAGGAGTAGAGTAGATGGCTCAGCTTTCTGCAGTGACAGTGAGATCTGGCTGGTACAAATGAGCAGAATCCTTAAATGTAACAGAAATTAAAGATTCACTGGTAAGAATTTATCTTTCTAACAGGGAAAAAATCTAAGCAGTTACTGAAGATGAATAAAGAATAGGCAATAGAGAGTTCCAATTTAGAAGTGAGACACTGAGGTCTGAATATCCCCAAAATTCCCAAGCTAGTACTTCAAAAAGTAGGTGGGTACAAGATCCCAAGCAGCCTAGAAAAATCAGATCAAAAGATGTTTTTCTTAACGGCAAAAAGTGTTTTATGGGAAAAACTGAGTTCTTCGACTGTATTTGACTTTCAATTTTGAAAGAGTAAAAAGAAAAATAAACTACATCCAAATGGAGAACCAGTTTGTAACTAAAAACTGTGAAGATAGGATAAAGGTAATGGATATATAATCCAAGTTTCTCCAGAAGAATTGTCCTTCTAAAAACCAACTTATATGGCCTCTGTTTTTCTCTGTTTTCTAAAGTATTTGTCCGGTCTCCAGCCAATGAAAAGAACTGTGTGGGTTCATACCAGTTTTGCTGAATTTTGAAATGAGAACAAGGTTGATCACTAGTATATAAGCTACACACATGTATATCTGAATGTTCACATGTGTGTACATGCGCACATGTATACTGTTACATTGTTCCTATTTGTACAGCAGTGAAATCAAAATATATAACCTGTAATATATTATGTTCTTACTATATTATTGGTTTAAATGCAATGGTTAAAAAACCAATAATCTTGAAGGTCGGCCTATTGCATGATTCCTAAGCTTAGTGATTATGGAGTAATCTTCTCAAGATCCCAAACATCTATAATCACTGTATGGAGGCTTTCTTATTTCTAAGGTGGTTTACTAAGAGCAAAGGTTGCTAGAAATAGAACACCTCTTATGAACTTTACCGTGGCAGTTTGTAGAGTAAATTGAGAAACACTTAAAGTCACTCCTGGCATGCTTTCATTAACACTATATTTTTAAAGTAATGTCTCTCATTTTAGCCTATTAGACATGAAATTGATTTTTATGGGAGAGTGCAAGTGTTATTGCAGCTAACATTATTTTCCCATTGGTATTAATTTGTAGTTTTTGAAGATCAAATAATTTGAAAATGTACAACTTTTGTAAAGAAATATTAATCTTTCTGAAGGAAACTTATTATCTTCTTCTTTGTATTTCTTAATTACACTGGCTGGTGTACACACCTATGGTTATAATGGGTTTTTGAATCTACTCCTCATCTCATAAATAATTGTATTAGGAAATGAGTATGTGTAAATCAGAGTTCTTTGAAATACAGTGTGGCAGGTTCATTGCTAAATCAGATTCCTTGTTACCTACCAAAATAGCAATTCTACAGAAACAGTAATTCCACAGATACCATGTACTGTTTTCTTTCCTCATAGCTGATATATTTGCACATAGGTCACTGGAAGTGATATCTACAAAAATAAGAGGTAGGGATTTTCTGGTAAGATTATTCTTACCTCTTTCTAGACACAGACCAGAATGAGGCAAGGATAATCTTCTGAGAATTTCTTCTTCCTCAGGAAGCCTGCAGTTTGCAAATGAAGCAACCTTTCTGTCTCCAGTGAGGCATCTTATCCATCATTATCCAATACCACAGCAGGCAAAACGGCTCCCAAATGTGGGCCAGCTGCAGCTCATCCTTTTACTCAGTCCTTAAGTGCACTACTCACAAGATATAACAAAAACAACTATTTCACATCTCTGAATATTTAATTTCTGTACATGCAAGCTATACTGGAAGCTCTTAATTCCGGTTCAGTTCTACCGAACTTAAAATCACAGTTAATTCACAGTTTTTTTATCCTTCCCTGTAGCACAGCCCTGATTCCAGGGGTTTCTGTGCCACATACAGCTCGAGTTGTCACTCCATCCACAACTCCCAAGAAGGGAGAGATGGAGGAACTGCAAAAAGGCTCAGAAATACTTATCTGTGATCTGACAGTAGCAGGTGGTTTCTGCTCCTCTTTGAACTGCTCTGTGTTGAACATGGAAATAATGGCAAAAGGGAAACTGAGGGGAGAGTAAGTCTCAAGTCTTCTTATAGTGCCTCTGGGTCAGTTGTTAATCAAAGTACAATGCAGTTTTCTGTATTTGTTGTGTCATTTTTATGCCTCATTGGTTGGCAGGTATACACCAGACACTGATAAATACGGTGATTTTTTTCCCAAACACGTGGAGAAGAGCTTTATTCTGTACAAATAACCACACTGATATGCAAATTGAGATATTTGCTGTTCATAAATACTTATTCTCATTTCAAATGTTTCAGCAAACTGCCAAGCATAAACAGGACCACATGATTTTGACACATCAAACACAAAAGAAATGAAGTAATAATGAAAAAACCGACAATCTGTTTTTGAAAATAGGTTTGTTTCAAGCCATTATGAACAGTAGTTACAGTCATTGGAATCATTTTGATCAGAAAGAGGAGAGTGGATGAAAAACTCTTTCTTCAAAATGGCTTAACTAGCTCCAGTTTACAGAAAAGATTGAATTAATATTTGATAAAACCTTGATCCCATTTTCAGGAAAGGATTTCATATCACTTATGTTTGACTCCTTGACCTCTAAGAACTTCAGCTACCTCTGAGCTGGCTGACTATTTTCCCCCTAATTTTATTATTTATGATTACCCTTAAAAACAATTAGTACCATGACAGCACCTTAAAACCAGGACTCTGTTAAACACCTATGAAAACAATTTGCAATCTGTACTCCTACTGAAGTGTCTATACAATTATTTTCTTTGCTTTCTTTAGCACAGTATACAAAAATGCTTCACAACTATTTATTTGATTCAAACTGTATCATCGTTCCAATCTAGTAATTTTCGGAAATACACAAGACATGATTATAAATCATTCTTTCAATTAGTATCCTTTTTTTGACCTTTCTTTTATAATTTTGCATTTTGCATATATTTTTCCTTTCTAATTCAAAATAATGAGCATTTTGAATACTCACTGTAGCTTTTAAATACATTTATATATTAATAAATCAGTGAGATCATCTGGCTGATTAAGAACAACCGTTAGGTGATAATTTCTTTACAGTTTGCCATGTTGTTCTCACTTTATAACTGTTTTCACAAATTGATCATTAAGAGGCTATTTTTTTAAATTCTCAAATAATTTTCACACAAGAGGTGACAACATCTGCCTGAGCCTTTGTGCCCTGTGGCTTTTTTATGGCACTGTGTGACATAAATATACTAACACAAATCAGACAGACTTTCTGTGGGACTTACCTACCTTATGTACCTAGTAAAACCTGACATTAAAAGGGTCACTGAAGTTCTTAACATTGTGTAAAATCAATAAAAAACATGTTAGGAGGCCTAGAGCACATTCTTGGTGCGTGGAGATTGAGAGTGCTGGGTTTGTGTAGTGCAGCAGAGAAGGGGTTAAAGACCGATTTAAGGGCAGCATACAACCTCCTGAAAGGAGTCAGAGATGATGGAACCAAATGTTTCTTCAAAGTGACACCCCATATAACAAGGGGAAATAGTCACAAATTGAGATGGGAGAGGTGCAGATGGGGATTAGGCAAAGCTTCTTCCCTGGGAAGAGAGGTGGGCAACAGAACAACTTGAACATCAGGAGACTGAGGAACCTCCATCCCTGGTGTTTCCCACACTTGATGAGACAAAGCTGTGGCTGACCCAACCTGGTGTTGACAAGAGTCTTTCTTTGTACAGGAGGTTGGACTAAACGCCCTCTAGACAAACTTTCCAAGCAACGTTTCTGGGATTGTGACTTTCCAAGACCACCAAAGGGAGATGGTCAGACCACAGCCGACTTTGGCTAAACATTCTAATGGACTGTGTTTCACTGTAGCTTTTATATTTCAAGGATGTCAGAGGATACAGGCACGAGATTCAGTTATGACACATTGAGAGGACATCCTTGTATCAGGAAAATTTGCAACTGTAGAACTGTAATGAGATTTTCCTTAATGCACAGCAAGATCAGAACAGTCTCCCGCATCTCACAGAATAAGCTTCAGATAAAAATTCAATTAAAAAGTTATGTTATCCAGAATAATTGTAATCTATAAATTAAAATATTTAAATGGAAAGAGTTATGGAATTTCAGTAATATTTCAAAGGCTGTTGTAAAACTTGAGCTTACATATTGTTTTAATTTGTCTCTCTCTTAAAACTTAACTATTTATTGTCCTCAGGCAAAATATAAAAGATGTAAGAGGATTTAATGAAATTTTATCGTGTGAACATTCACTTCTAGCCAAAGAACTGAAAAATTTAATTACTGTATTCTTTCATTTCAGTTCTAATATCTGACGTTGCACTGCAATGAAATAGTTAAGATATTTCTCTATGGCTGATTTTGAGCTAAATTTTGAAATACAGAATCTACTGAACATTAAATCCACTATGCGTATTTCTTTTTATACTTTTTTTTAATTGTGTAAAATCTCACTGTCATTGTTCAAAGGAAATGGATTTCTCTTTAAATTGGCATGAAGCATATGGCACCTGAGTCATCTGTCCTGAACTACCAGGTGTGGGGTTCTTTTTAATTTTTCTTTAACAGAGTGAAATCCCTCCATAATGTCCCAAATCAGCATTCAAGTACCTTGGCACATGAATTTACAAATATACAGACATGAAATATCACCAATGGTTTCACACATGTAGCATATGCTATCTAACAAATTATTCTGACTAAAAATTGGAATATATTTTACAATCTACTGTGTCCATCATTTAAACTAAGGATGTAGAAGGAAAAATCTAATTCAGTAAGAAAATACACTCTCCTTTAAAGGAATCTATCAAGCTTAATGTGGCAGATGTGCAAGGAGGCATAGAACAATATCTGGAGAATGATATCTTTTCAAGATTGCAAAAATGTTCACGAGAAATATGTAAGAAATCTCTATAAATAAATACTTGGGAGTTCACAGAACCATAAAATACCTTGAGTTGGAAGAGATCCACAAGGATCAGTAAAGTCCAGCTCCTGGTCTCACAAAGGACAGCCTCAAGAACCCCAACATGTGCCTGAGAGCATTGTCCAAACCTTTCTTGAACTTCTGGAGCCTTTTCTTCTCAAGGCTGAACAACCCCAGCTCTCTCAGCCCATCTTCATAGAGAGGTGCTCCAGCCCCCTGAGCATTTTTGTGGACTCTTCTGGACTTACTCAAACACACTCATCTCTTTCCTATGCTAGAGGGTGCTGAGTAACACAAAATAAAGAATAATCAAGGTTCTCTTATGGTAACTAATTGAACCATGTTGTTTTTCATGAAAGGGTGCCAAGACTAGGGGAAAAAAAAAAAAAAAAGATAAAATTTGTGTAACATTTCTGGAATATCTTAATTGTCAATATCTATTTTCTCCCTTTATGTCAACCATGTTTTATATTTTTATAGTTTCCTAGATTCCATAGACGCCACTGTTCTCCTGAGGACTAACTCAAAGTTATGATACTTTTTAACTTGTTTAATCACTTTCTCGGATTACTTTGTCTGTGTTTACCACTGCTTTTCTGTGCTGCATCATTCTATCTGTTCGTATTCTTCCAGAATGAGACTGGGATGTTTTTAAAGGAAAAAGGGTAATTAAAAACACATTTTATGTGTGATGAGGGCCAAAGGCAGATTGTAGACTAGAGGGTTGGCTCTGTGTGAACTCAAAGTAGCATGACTGGCCATTAGCTCTACACATGAGGAGCCAGGATGCAATGCTCTGGGAACAGAAGAGTTTATTTTTACTTGAAATCCCCACATACATGCAGACATTAAGAAAAATTACAAGTAGTAGGAATTATAAGCTGTATATTTTCTGCTGCTTTGCAATGCCTTATCAGTCTCATTAACTTACTTATTTTTTATTGATTTTTTTCATGCTAGACAAAAAACATTGTACTGTCTCTTTCCAATGTTGTACCAGCTAAGCTGCACCAATGCTTCATCTTGTGGATACCTCCAGAGGGATTTGAGCTGCCCTAACACTAGGATACACCAATTTGCCATATCCTCATGGCTTTACCCATCTATTGGAAAATCTTCAAAGTGTATATCCCTTATGTATATCCCTCACCTTTTTCATAGAAATTGATTTAGTAGAGAAAAAAATACGATCTTTCATCTAGGACTCTATATTAGAAGTAAGCATTTTCCCTCAATATAACTTCATCTTCAGGCCTTCAACTTCATGCAGAAGTCCCAGAGACCCAGCCTGATAGACCTCAATAAAGCAAAAGTCTTTGTCATAATCAAGAAACACTATTTTATAATGTGTTGCTATGTCTATCATCTCACTTGCAATATAAACAAATATTGCTTGGACTTCTTATTTATATATTCTTGAGAATCTATACTCATATAAAGCTGTTCTTCACATATTGTGTTCATCACTCAAATGAAAGTTCTCTTTTTTTCTTTGCCTGTATGAATACTTTGTTAATAATGCATCAAGCTATTTTTTATGGGAGTACCATCCATCTCTTTTCCTGAAATACTGAAAGGATGTCTGCGCTGCATTTCAGGCTCAGATGCAGTTGAACATGGTGATGGCAACTGCCTACGCTTTGGGCGAGTTGGAAGCCAGCCACTTCCACATCAGAAACAAAGTAGATACATGAAATAACATCAAATCCAAGCTAATAAGCCCCAATGAGAAACAATGTACATTAGCTAAGGTTCACTGTCGGACATGCACAGCTTCCAGGCAGGTTGGCAAACTGGCAGAGCAAATTCACATCTGCCCGCAAAACACTGCACAGACACATCTTCCACTAGGGCAGATAACAGAGGTCCCATTACGAGAGACTGGATTAGACATGAGATCCTATTACCCAGAGTGGTGTCCCTTCCCACAGAGCCTGATCCAGTGGGAATTCAGCCAACACTGAATCCTGTTGTCTTCAGCTGATATTTTCTAGTTCATTAAGCTTGTCTTGCTGTTTTTCTCTCCTACAGTACCATCCTGTTCAACAAATTCATTAGAGTGTGCCATGTAGTACTGGAATTTTTGTTCTACTCAAAAAACCGAAGCACGAGGGACTCTTTATAAATTTGCCATTTTTGAAAATGGGCTTTTGTAAAGAAGTATAATTTACTTGGCATGGGGTATGAATATTAAATCAGCAGATGTGTTCATCAATCAATAAATTGCAGATTTCATAGATGACATTTCCTCTTTTCCCTTTTTTTTTTTTCGTTTTGAAACCAGAGTTGTTGTTTCACAAAGCCTAGGTCAAGACTGTGCATTTGTAATGCTTCCAACTTGTTTGAGCAGGTGTGTTCCTGTCTCTGTTGGGTAGTTTGGCAAACTACCTCCTGTCTGTAAATTTGCAACAGATGTCTAAGCTTTGAAACATATGTATTATATAGTCTGTAGACTTCATGAAATAAAATTATCAGGATATGAAAAATTGATGAATTGACTTCCTGAGATTTTGACTATTGCAAAATTCTTTATTGCTTCTCCACTACTGGACATTCTGGTACATCCAGAGTATGAGTGACACATAAGACAATACTATTCCTGTGTTTGTGCTTTTTCTATAGTGTAAGTAGGGATTTATTAACAATCACAATGTACTTGAAGATATTAGAAACTCAAATTCATCTTTATGAAAGTTAATTGGATGATTCTGGTCAAAAAAGGGTACATCCCTCCCTCTATTTGAAATGACTTGTAAAATATTTGATAAATTGGAAAATACCATACTTTTTTTCACTTTATTTTTATTTATGCTGTAAGTGCTTTTTGTATTTGGTTTTACCATGATCCTTCTAAGACTGGATCATAGAATCATAGAATCAGCCGGGTTGGAAGGGACCTCCGAGATCATCAAGTCCAACCCTTGATCCGCTACCACTGTGGTTACTAGACCATGGCACTAAGTGCCACATCCAGTCTCATCTTAAAAACCTCCAGGGACAGAGAATCCACCACTTCCCTGGCCAGCCCATTCCAATGGCTGATTACCCTCTCTGTGAAGAATTTCTTTCTAATATCCAACCTAAACCTCCCCTGGCACAACTGAAGACCATACCCTCTTGTCTTACTGAGGGGTGCCTGGGAGAAGAGACCAGCCCCCACCTGGCTACAACCTCCTTTCAGGGAGTTGTAGAGAGTGAGGAGGTCTCCCCTGAGCCTCCTCTTCTCCAGGCTGAACAACTCCAGCTCCCTCAGCCTCTCCTCATAGGACTTGTGCTCCAGTCCCTTCCCCAGCCTTGTTGCTCTTCTCTGGACCTGTTCCAGCACCTCAACATCCTTACTGAACTGAGAGACCCAGAACTGGACACAGCACTCCAGTTGTGGCCTTACCAGTGCTGAGTACAGTGGAAGAATCACTTCCCTGGACCTGTCGACCACACTGTTCCTGATCCAGGCCAGGATGCCATTGGCCTTCTTGGCCACCTGGGCACACTGCTGGCTCATGTTCAGCCTCCTGTCGATCCAAACTCCCAGGTCCCTTTCTGCCTGGCTGCTCTCCAGCCACTCTGTCCCCAGCCTGTAGCACTACAGGGGTTGTTGTGGCCAAAGTGCAGGACCTGGCACTGGCCTTGTTGAACCTCATCCCATTGGAATCAGCCCAACTCTCCAGTCTGTCCAGATCCCTCTGCAGAGCCCTCCTGCCTTCCAGCTGATTGACACTTCCCCCCAACTTGGTGTCATCTGCAAATTTGCTGATGATGGACTCAATCCTCTCATCCAGATCATCAATAAAGATATTAAACAGAACTGGGCCCAATACCAATCCCTGGGGGACACCACTAGTGACTGGATCCCAACTGGATGCAGCCCCGTTCACTACCAGTCTCTGGGCCTGGCCCTCCAGCCAGTCCCTGACCCAGCACAGAGTACCCCTGTCCAAGCTGCAGCTTTTCCAGGAGTGTGCTGTGGGAGACGGTGTCAAAGGCTTTGCTGAAGTCCAGACAGACCACATCCACAGCCTTCCCCTCATCCACCAGGCAGGTCACCTGATCATAAAAGGAGATCAGATTGGTCAGACAGGACCTGCCCTTCCTAAACCCATGCTGGTTGGGTCTGATCCCTTGTCCATCCTGTAGGTGCTGTGTGACTGCACTGAGGATGATCTGCTCCATAACCTTACCAGGCACTGAGGTCAGGATGATGGGCCAGTTTCCTGGATCCTCCTTCTGGCCCTTTTTGTGGATGGGTGTGACATTCACCAACTTCCAATCATCTGGGACCTCCCCAGCGAGCCAGGACTGTTGGTAGATGATGGAGAGTGGCTTGGAGAGCTCTTCTGCCAGCTCCCTCATCACCCTTGGGTGGATCCCATCTGGTCCCATAGACTTGTAGGGATTCAAGTGGCTCAGTAGGTCACTGTTTCTTCCTGGATTACAGGGGGTTATTCAGATTCCTATCTGAATATCTACCAGCTCCAGAAGCCAGCTGTCCTCAGGACAACCTGTCTTACTGTTGAAAACTGAAGTAAAGAAGGTGTTAAATACCTCAGCCTTTTCCTCATCTTTGAGAACTATATTCCCACCCATGTCCAATAAAGAATGGAGGTTTTCCTTGCCCCTCCTTTTGCTACTGATCTACCTGTAGAAGGACTTTCTGTTATCCTTCACAGAAATGACAAGATTAAGTTGAAGTTCTGTCTTTGTCTCTCTAGTTTTCTTTCTACATGACCTAACTACATTCCTAAACTCTTCCTGAGTAGCCAGCCCTTTTTTCCATAATTGGTAGGCTCTCTTTTTTACCCTAATTTCCTTCAAAATCTGCCTGTTCAGTCTTCCCCACCGGCTTGCCTTTCAGCACACTGGGACAGCCTGCTCCTGTGCTTTCAAGACTTCCTTCTTGAAGCATGTCCATCCCTCCTGGACCCCTTTGTTTTCAAGGGTTGTTTCCCTGGGTACACTAGTCTTCTGAATAGGCTGAAATCTGCCCTCTGGAAAGTCTGAATAATAGTCAAAATTTTGAGACTTGTCCACCACTATTTTAACCCACATTTTATGTTGTCTTCTTGTATTGTGTGGACTGTGAATATACAACAAATTTGAGCCCCTGATGGAACAATTAATTTTAAATATCACATAAATGTGTTTATTTCTAAAGGCTACATAACAAGATTATTTTCTTTCATTTTAAAAGGCTTGTGAACTATACAATTAACAGCTGCACATGCAGTCTTTTAACATGAATGCAATATACATAATTTTAATCATATTATGTTATGTATAAATTATCCTTTAAACCATACACATAATGTTTGGATTTCTTTTACTTTCAAAATTTTAAATATAGCTTTCAGTATAACTTCAGACTGCAACCTTAGTACACGTTCCCTTCAGAAACCTAGTTACTCACCTCTTAGTGATAATCAAATAAATATTTGTTGATAAGTATTAAATGAAAATAAACTATCTAACACTTAATGCATAAAATGCATTTCTCCCATCTCTTTCACTAACCATATCAGATCTGACCAAATCTCAATTTCATAAAATGTCAATTTTTCACTGTCAAAATTCAATTTACTAGGAAAAGGAAAAAACATTTAGAAACAAGTTACTCTTATCATTTCTTACAATAGTGCTCTCAACTTAATAATTGGATCTTATCATTGCTTATCACTGTGTGAAGGAAGAAAAACTACTATGAGAAAAAAAGAAAATAAAACCTGGGATATACTTCAGGCTAGAACATTATCACACATATTTTAGCTTCCAACCAAGTTATCTGAATTACTGATTATGGCAAGTGGTGAGGCACTTTCAAATGCATTAAATCACTGAGAACACTGACGTGCTCCAGGTACCTTCCCAGGGAGCTGGTGAAGAAAATACAGAATTTACTGCCAGAACCCTTTAGAAATCCAGGAGGATGTTTAATAGAGACTCACCTTTCCCACTGCAGAATTTCCCTGTGCTCCAGGGAAGCTGTTTTTGGCTGGCTGGGTGTCCACTGCCCAGAACAGTTCAAGCAGAGCATTTCCACAGTTCCCACCTGTGCTCCAGGTGCATTTCATGAGTCCAGCCAGCAAACCCCTTCCCACAGCTGATGTTGATTTTGTTCATCAGAGCTGGGGCTGCATGATAAATGTCACCTCTCCAGCTCCTGAGAGATGACAGGTGAAGCTGGCAATGCTCATGTCACACAGCATCTGCTTTATAGACTTCTGAATTTCATAGTTCTAATTCAGCATTTAGGTGATGGTTGATCATGAGGGGGGTTCTAAGAATCAGGGCACAATCACATTTTGTCAGCTGACAGTTACTGTGCCCATAAACCCCATTTACAGTGTATTCATTTTCTGTAAACTACTGTGCTGAAGAGGTAACATGGAATAGTATTTGTGAGTATCTTAAAATGTAATAGATTTTAACTTCTGTTCACAATAAGTCTTTGCCACCTTTCACATATAGGGAAAGAATCAGAGATGAACTTCACTTGAGAAGTGAGGAATAATGCTTAATATTTCTCATACCTAAAGGATTAAGCTAGCTTCATTTGAGATCATCAGTAATAGAGAAATTAATTTTTTTCCCAAAATTGCTTTTTCATGACCATCCAATTGCAGACACTTCTTTTCCCCCCTTCAAATGTGATTTCGTGGAATGCATCTGCTTTACCTTGAATGAAGGTAAAGCCCTCAGAATTTCTCGAGAAGAAGTAGCAATGTTGGAAAAACCTTTTCCGTAACCAAACAAAATATTCTCATTGAATTTTCTAATATTACCAAAAGTAAGGAGTTATCAAACTATATTAACCCAATCTAGCCCATATTTCAATGAAATAATTTTGTGCATAAAAACTTCTATTTACTCTAAAATGATATTATTAAGTATTCAGTTCAAAGACCAGAATAAAGAACTTAACATTTTTAAAATCTATTTCAGGCCTACAAAAGTAATTCTTGTGTATTTTCTGTAAAGTTGGAGACATTTGGACTATCATAGCTATATATATTTTTTTTTAATAATTAAGTAGGGGTAGATTTCTATTTCCTGACACATCCTTATACCCTATGAAATTTGCATTCTAATTTTTTTTTTAATATAGATGTAAAATAAAAGTGTTTCTAAGTACAAGGAACTGTAAAATGTCTCTTTGGGAACTCAAAAAGAATGAAAAATCCAGCTGAGCACAACTGAGCTCCACAAGACAGAAAGATTCCCTTTGACCTGAATAAGATTTGGGATTACCTTAGCAGATGACCTTGTACAATGTACCTCACAGCAACAAAGCCATAGACCACTGTGACACATTTTACAGTCGGGAAATAGATTTTCTCTACCAGTATCAGTAAGATCCCTGCAAATCAAAGATGTAACTCTTTCTGCACTGCAGTTTCTCTGCTCATTATAAAGAAAGCAGTGACATGTGCCAAACCACATCACCTGCTGGGGATCCGTGTGTGTGGTCCCTGAAAGTAGATGGAGATTCCTGCTAAAGGAGTGGTCAAGAATGTTGCAGAATTCACCAGTGCAGGTTCAGAACCATAGAGCAGAAATTAATAGCTCCCCAACGCATTGTCTACAATTCCTTAGTGAAATGTCTGAAGCAGAAGCCAGTCTTCTTCCTTTCTCATACATTTGAGGGACCTGCCAAATGACTTCCTTCAAGGTCAGCTGGCGATCATCTCTGCTTAGCACTGACACCTGTGTTTTCCTGCTGGCTGAACAAACCCACTGAAAGGAATATGCACCCTGTGATGCAAGACAGCAAGTAAAACCTGTGCTCTATTGTAGAATTCCAAAGCAACAAACAACTAAAGAAATGAAGTGTGTTTGGCTATAGATACCCGCAGAGGCCCATGGAATCTGACTTCCCCTTAAGGGAAGGTTGTCACAGATAAAAGAGGAAACCTTGTGTTAGCTCGTATATTCCCACATTTTGGAACCAGCCCATCTGTTGCTACCAACGTCAGAGGCAGGGAAACTAGATTCTTTACTAAAGGATGTATGTCTTGGAGAGAATGAAATAATTGATATAACAACAACAATAGTGTTTATTTTAACAACTCTGAAACTGTAACTGGAAAAAGGGGTGTATAACCATTCTGGGACTTGTGATTACCCTTAAGAACAGAGAGATAGAAAGATAGGAAAAGAGAGAGAGCAGAAAAAGTTCATATAATTTATGATGTACGAGATGCTATTAAAAGAAAGAGTTTTAATGGTTTTAAACTCTCTAGAAAACAGTATTTGAGACTAAAAATCTTATTATTAAGAAGGCCAAACGCATGACATTTGTTTTCAGAAGCATATGATATGATCATGTTTGTTCAATGTTACTCCTTCTTGTGAATTGGCTTCACTGTAAGGATAGTGAAAGGTGTTTTCGAGATCCTTCTCGATAATCTTAAAAAACCAAAAAATAATTAGCAAATTCCTGTGTAAGGAATGTCAGAGGAATTACTGTAAGGTGTCCTTCATAAAGTGAAGTCATCTATCTTTCCATTAAGCTCTGCAAATGAAAGTACCTCACAATACATATGAAATAATCTGTCAGTAACAGCATAATATTGATTTTGTGTCAATTACAAGCAGGAATTCTTCACAAGATATTATTAATACAATGCTTTCTCTCTATAATACTTCCATTACTGTAGGTAAGTATCAAATTATATTCATAAAGTGACCATTTACTATCTGAAATTATGAAGATAACTGTGTTTTAGACATGTTTTTAAACAACCTATTGATGAAAAAGGAGAAAACAACTGGAAGCCACTTGTCCTAATCATGAACCTTATCAATAGTATATATATTTTCAGTGCACAATATGTCAGTGCAGTTGAAGAGTTATTTTACAATCTAATGACAGATTAAAATACTGTTATAGATAAAGCATTTTATTTAGTTGACAAAACATTGTTACCATTCCTAAAACAATACCATCTTCTTTTTAAACATACTCATTTTCTGTCAAGACCACTGTTACCATTAGTTACCAATATACCCTCAGTTTGCTATCAATGGGCTTCTGAAAAACAGAGAACAAAATGGGCAGATTCTACACTTACAGTTTCTTAAGATTTCTCAATACATTTCTGCTAATACTGAAGATCTAAAATCTTTGTTTGGTTAGTGACATGGCAAGAATGACACATCCAAACAACAAGTAAGACCTAATCTCTCATAATCTCCAAAAATAAACTAAATTCTACTTACAAGCAATGTGAGTATCAGAAGGAAAGGGTGTAAATGAACATTATTCACCAAACTTTCAGTTTATGTTACCTGTTTAAACACTTGTATGTATGCTTAGTTTCATGAAAGAAGGAACATTTGCAGAAGAGAAAAACAAAAATCTCCTGATAAACAAACATCTACATTATATATGTATAGGGTATATGATGTCTTTCTTCTGCAAGAGCACACGTGATTCATACATGCATTTTATACCACACACTGCAACACTTATTTGATTCATTCTTGCCTGAGCAACATAATTACTCTTATAGGCACACTTCCAGAGCAGTACAATTTTTATGTTCAGAAATGTTTTGAGGCTGTCTTGCAAATAGATGGCACTAATTGACTTACATGTATCCAACTACCAAGCATTAAAGTTGTGTTCCCAAAGAGTTGCCCTTTGTAGCTTTTTTCTGCCTTTAGGTTGAGATTTGATTGCAGCAGCAGGAACAACAGCAGATCTTCAAGCTGTAATCATATTTTTCAGCAGTGTGCATCACTTATTAACTTTTATTTGATTTCCCTCTGGCACCCACAGCTCCAACAAATGTTATCTTCTTGTTCAGTTTCGTTGAGATCACAAACCTGGCAATAAGTGCTGTAGCTGAGATTCTCACTAAATAAACAAACCCTACAACTGTACTGTAGCTGCTCAGGTGCAACAAGTGTCCTGTCCTGTGTCAGAGCTCCAAGCTCAGAAACTGTAAGGGCTGCAAGAACCTATCCTGCTGGTCGTGAGCTCCTCGAAGGAGAAAAAGTAACTCTTAAATTGCGAATTGTAACAGAGTTTACATTTATATGACATCTCTTGATGCATGTTACAAAAGTCCTTTATCCTCAAAGGACTTTACTTGATACCTTCTAGTTGAGGATTTTGTTTGTTGCATTTTGTTTTGTAGAAGAAATGTGTGAGCCTATATTAAAGTAATTATAGTGATTTGGAAATATTTAATTTCTTCTTGGATGACGTCCAAAGTATATTAATTACCTGCCTTTTCTTTTTCTCATTGGTGTGCATGAATGAAAGACAGGTTGATAACCTGGACAGACAGATAAGATTTGCAAATGCAGCTAGAATTTCATTAACTAAATTTCTGGACAGATAATATAAAATTAATATGAACCTGAGTTTCAGGGGATACAAGTTTTCAGATGTAATCACCTAAAAATCAAATAATTCTTAGAAACTCTGGCCTACCAAGTGAATTGGATAAATAGAAAAATACTTTGTTGAATTCATTTGGATTGTTTTTCTACTCAGAAAATGCCTCAGAAAAGTTTTTTCTTTCATTAAAGCTTCTTTGTTAGTTAAATTTGTTACATGTTTTTTGTCAGTTCTTTTAAATCTATGGATGTACTTAGAAGCAGTTCAATATTAGTATTATTTTTTTAAATATTGTAATTAAAAGATTGACTATTTTGGTATAAATTATTTGAGAAGTATGGAATGTTTCATTTCCACTTTCAAGATCAATCTTCTATCCAGCTACTGGTCCGTAAAGATGTTTAGAATTTAAAATTGTCTAGGGAAAAGGACTAGAGAAGTATTCATACTGTCACACCCTTTCCTCTTTAAACCATGCAGGAACTAGTTGGTGCATAACCTAGAAGAGTGAATTAAACACTGTGAATTTGAGAAGTTTTGGGTTGAAACACACCTAAAAATAATGTTCTGAATAACTGAAACTCTTCCTAGAGATGTTTTAAAAGGACCCAGAAGAAATCTTTCAATAAAGTGATTTCTTATCTAGTTTAGAGACATGTTGTTCTGAAATACTATTCCTTAAATAGAGATTGGAAGAAACCAGGCTTTTTTTTCTCCATGTAAATGAAGGACTTTGTATTACTGACCTCATATGCATTATGCCTTTCTCCCCTCCTCCTCAAAAAAATTAAAAAAATTGGAAGCAAGTACGTTTTACTGCATGAAAAGAGATGAGGTTCGGGTTCCATTTGGTGCCACGAGTGAGAATTCAGAAATACCACAAAAATCCAAATAAGAGTTATAATAGAACTACATCATCTTTTTCTGAGGTATTTTTCCCATACTTTCTACATAAAATGGAAAACCCTCATGGATTCAAATGTACTCAAAGATAACCCTCTGCTTTGAACCCCAGATTAAGATACAGTTAGGCAGAGATATCTGTTGTGCAGTTTTTGTTTTTGTTTATTTTTTTGTTCCAGCAGGAAATTAAAATATATAACAAAATATGAAAAAATATAAATAATAATGTGATGGGAAAGCAGGAACTGACTTTTTCTTTTTGAAAGCTGAAGGTTTAGATTAAAGAAGAAATTTGTGAGTGCATGTCAAATCCTTTAGATTAGCTATGAAACTGGTTTTTTGTATTCCTACATTGCAATACCACATATTCCAACACTTAAGACTGCATGGGACATGATGCAGTGCTATCAAATTTTCCATCAATAACTAATAACTATAATAGGAGTAGCATCTACCCTAAAATATTTGCACGGTACTTACTTTAATGTTATCTGAGTTCAAAGTGTTTATCACACCTGTCGAGGAAGAGGGTAATTGCCCATAATCATAAGTGAGAAATGGTTTCCAAGGCTGCCCCTAGGAGAATATATCAGGCTCATTATTAAATAAATAACACCAGAACTAAGCAGTGAGTATTTTTTAAGTTCCAATCCAGGAGTGTCAAGCATGGAATGAGGAGATTGGAGACTATCTTTTAAGCCAAAGTCCCCTGCAGCTGAATAAATAACAAAAAGGTTAATTCCAAACAGGTCAGTCTAGCTTTTCAGTCAAAGCACTCATTATATCTTTTCCGATTCCACTAAGGGATGTACACAAAACATCACGTTTTCTTAGCAGCTCTAAGGCAATTAAGGAATCAATGATTGTATCAGAAAGTCTCCTGCCATAGAGTTAACCTCACAGCTGCAGCAAACTTTCAAAAGGGATTCAAAGCAACTGTGAGGAAAGGAGGCTTTGTCTAAGTTCTCTCTGTTCTTAAAAATAGATCTGATACTGTGCTTTCCGTGTTCCAGCACTTGGGGTCAAGAAAAAAGCTGACAGAGCCTTAGTAATATCAGACTTCTCTTTGCTTCTTTTCTTCTCTGTCTCCTCTTTTTTATCTTAACCTGTTAGAGGAGTGAAGGAAGAAAATTGTAAGCACAAGAAAAGGGTTTTATACACCTTTTGAAAAATATATCCTTTAAACCCTGGTGATAAATAGATGAGTTGTAACCACAGTTGTCAAAAAATACTCTAATTTTTATAATATTTTTTACCTGGTTTATTTAGATGGGACTAAAATTGATTATAAAACTACAGTTGTAGGACAGATTTAAATTAGATATGTCTATAAGATTAGTGCATATTTAGGCATAAACTTTACTGCATATCCAGTAAAGTTTTAAAAATCAGCTAATGGTACTTACACTTTCACAGCTCCAAACCAAAAGACACCTCCAAATCCACAATTACTGTATTGATTCAGGGTCTTACTACAGAATGGAAAGAACCTTCTCTGAAATAGGGTAAAGTGTTTTCAGTAGCAATAGCAATTGTGGTAGCCATAGCCCATTCTAGAGATTCAGAGGACTCTGGTGTCTGATAGATAGCAAGGTCAGTCAACCTTCAGCAGACTATTGCCTTTCATGGCAAAGCAAAAAGCAAAGTCAGGAAAGAAGTAAAATTTTTCCTTTTTATATTTCTCACACAAAAATTACCAACTCTCTCACCTGTTCAAACAAAGAAAGCAACAAAATAATACAATGAAGCTCAGCCCTTCCTATTTCTCTGATGGTATTTCCTGAATATTGACCTCAGGGAAGTCAATTTGTTCTGATTATGGTTTAGTTCTACCTATATCTTAATTAAAATTTACCATAAATAGAGCAAACTCTACTTGAAAAGAAAACTCACTCTGGAGCAAAGAAGTGTATAAATGACAGGTCTCATGTCATCGTGGAGACTCTGGTTTAAACCTGAACCCCAGCCCTTCAGTGCTCAGTGCTGTGAGCTTATCTCAGAGTGCTGAACACATAAAATGTTCCCACTCAGGAATGGGCAACCCAGAGGAAAAATCATAGTGCAGATGTGGTAGAGAAGGGAGAGTGGCCTGCTTGAGCATTTATGATTTCTACAAGCACCTGATAAAAGGGATAGATTACCTCTTGCAGAACGGGAGGATTCCCTACTCTTTTACTGGTAAGGAAAGTAAATATCTACAGAAAAACTTTTTGCTTAGCATGTTTTTATTCCAGTTGAAACTACTTGATTCCTAAGGAAAAGAGACTTGCCTGTATGTTACTCTGCATTTTGAGGAATCACTCTGTATGAACACTGTATTTCATTCCTCCCAGACAAATACCATCCTGTCAATACTTTTTAATTCCATTTCTACTGCTACTATTTTGTGGTTTAGTGCTACAAACATTGCTTCACTTTTTCTTTGAATTAAATGATTTTTGTAGCAGCTCAAGTTTCCTAGACACAGGCACCTGAGGAGAAACAACTGATCATTTGTAATCCTTGACTATTTCTATATTGTCATCCCAAAGGCAGTATGACCTTAATTTCTAAATTAAAAAATTAGTTTGGAATTAATTCACCTGTCACAGAAAGAATAATTAATCTTACTTTTCAGTGAAAAAAGACAGCAGGTTTCATCTCGAAACCTAGCACTGCTTCTTTTTCAAATCATATGGAATATTAATCTACTCATGCTTTGGCTTTATAAATGTTATATGTGATGTCTTTGCACTGCCCTCTGGTAGAATGACACCTACTGAATCAGGATAGATGACAATTGTTCTTATATTGGAAATCTGAAATGCCATATTTTCCCATGGTATCAATAAGCTAAACATCTGTTTGGACATCCAGCATCTAATCAGAGAGTTCCAGCAGATCTACTTTTACCTAAGCAATCAAAGAAAGCCTCCAGAATAGTAAATTTTCTTAAAATCTCATCAATTTTTTGGATTTTCACAAGGAAAGAGATCTTGACAAAAAATTTGGTCAGTCAGCCGTGCACTACATATGCTTACAGAAAGCTATTCCACATAAACTTATTTTCTTTATTTGGCTTTTCCAGCTTCCCAATTTATTTTCAGAAGTCTCTGCTCACTATTCTCAAGACTTATTTGCATGTTAAATAAAAGCCTCCATATGAAACATTCCTCAGATAAAACATTCTACAGCTTTTTGGACATGTACTAGAAACACATTGTTTCCCAATCCATCTGGTTTTTGTGAAAAAAATTGTGAAAAATGGTACACTCAATCACTTTCTTTGGGTCATTCATCAGCGTATCACTAGCAGCTGTTTGGTCAATATCAAATTGCCTCTGAAAGAGCCATCATGGTTAAAAAAAACACTGTTGTTATTACTTTACCAAGTTTAGACAAGGCATGCTTACACCTAGTCTGATTTTCTCCATTTAATTCAGTAGCAAGTGCAAGGAAAAAGAAATAAATTTTTGTGGTTTTATGAAAGTATGTCTGATTTATCATAAAGAATGAAGCACCCAGTAAGCAGAAAAGTGGTAAATATTCAAACGGTATGAAATGCTTTGAACCTGTATTTCAGGAGTACAACAGGTTGTGTTGTGACATAATCTTGATTTTTATATAGGATTTCATATTCTTTCTATTGATTGACTCATTTTAGAGATGAACCTACTGTTTGTTTGCCAGGTAGACAAACAAACCTTGGAATGCTTTCATGACTGGGATTACACTTTCAGAAAACCCTGAGGTAGCATTCTGTATGGTATATTTATGGTTTTTTTCATATTTTCAGAAAGACCTCTTTTTTAATTACAACTACTACACTATTCTTTTTTCATCTAATCATTTCCATGTTTCCACTGGAGTAAAAAAGTTACCATTCTCAATATAGAAGTAGTGAATAAGGGGCTGATCAATTCATGGCTGATTTTTGGATAATGAATTACAGAAATAATTTTAAATGATGATATTAAATATAAGTATTTTATGTTAGGGTTCCAAACAAAATGCAAGGTAATAAACTTTTTGAAAATCCAGGACTGTTTACTTATTTCATAAGTCAGGATATCTTTGCAGTAAATACTAAATTCTGGTATATTTTCCATTAGCATTGATTACCCTTCTGACTTGACAATAACTGGTGCACCTTTTTTAAATCCAATTCACTATCTCCACCAAAGCCTGAAATCAGCAAAGCCATTAAGAACATACCCAAAGTTCAAAATCTGTTATTTCTAACAAGACATTGCCCCACTGTTCTCATTTGCAGGATTTTTATCTAAATATCAACTTGAAGAAACGTGAGCTTTTCTTTGAGATACCTTTTATTAGATTACTGCAAGTGATTTCCATTATAAATATAATGTCCTAAGTGAGAGAGAACAACAGACACATGATTTTTTTTATCATATCTCAGACCTGGCAACCAAAAAGTCTTCTTTGGAAATGGAACAGAGTACTCCAAAGAAAGCTCTATTAAAAGACAGATTTAAGGAACATTCAAGAAAGCAACGTAAAGCGAGGTACAGCTCCAGAAAGACCATTTTGCTCTGAAGTTAAACAGACACAGTCTTCAAAATGAGGACAGTTTTAAATTCCAAAGTAAAAATTGGATGCTATTTGAAAAACTGCCTCCTTTATACCTCCAAAAAGCAAAGGAGAGAAAGAATCTTCAACCAAATACAACATAAGTTAGTTTGTAACACTGATTATGCAAAACTGAGAATAATTTGGTATGATTAAGTCATCCCTGAAACTGAAATATTGTGCTGATAGATGAACACATACATCTGTCCATCTTGGAAAGACAATCATAAAAGATATTTTTAGTATCAGAACAATTAAAAAGTGTAATAACTTGAATGTTAGACTTATGTATGCTTTTTATTTTTCTAAGCTATGAAAAGAATTTCAGGAATTGAAGTGGACAAAGGGAAAGAGCTAAAATCTGATAAGAGGCTAGAATAAGATTATCTAAAGAGATGTTTTGGTGTAAACGGGAAATAAATTTTTAATATTAAAAGTTCTGCTATATTCTGAATGCCAGAGGAAACAGGAAAGAATGATTTTGAATCAATATGTTCCATTCTTTGTACAGATAAGTATGATTTAAACTGAAAATATATTAATGAAAGATATTAAACTGAAGACTAGCAAAATGGAGAAGAAGAAAAGAAGAAAAATTATTAATGTAACAAGTAGGTGAAAAAGGCTGTTGTTTTCTTCCTTTCACCTTGTTTACAACTGAAATCAATTCTTTTTGACAACTTTTACTGTCAGCAACATTGTGATATCTTTCTTCTTAAGTTTCTTAGTAATTTATTAAATAAGACATTACATTTGAAATTAAGATTTTCACTAGCAGATAATAATCAATGAGAATAAAATATAAGAACATAGTCCTTCATCAGAGAATGAAGACATCAAAAAACTTCATCAAGTTAGACAGTAAAATGCATTTTCATTTCTGAATGTTATGACAGGATAAGAACATATGTAGTAATTACTATTAATATCTCTCAGGAGAATTTATTTTTAAAGTAAGTTAAAAAGAAATTGCACTTGAAAAGAGTTCTCTTATTTAAATCAAAATTATTTGTATTTGACATGGAGAGCACTTTCTTTAATATGTAGTTAGAAAATACTAATTTTCAGGTTTCATTAATTCATGAAATTTTTTGTTGCTGTCAGTTTAAATTGTCAGTTTATATATCCTGAGTTTCTTGAATTCCAAGAAGTACTTCCCAGTAAAAGTTAATAGCAAAGAGATGAGAATAAGCCTTCTGTCCTCATAATTTTAAATGTCCCCATGCTTCATAATAAGAATTTGTATGGTAATGTTGTTCAGAAAGATAGAAAACTTTTTCAATTTATGTAATTTAACTCAGTTGAAACCTGAGCAAGCCAATAGTTTTCATACAAAAAATATAACTGAAAAATATGTGAAAGTTTTCATTTATGCAACATAAGTAATTTAAAAATAAGTTGCACTTTTTGAATTCTAATCTTTCATTTTATAATATCCTTAAACAGCATAAAAAAAAATAACTAGAACCTAGTAATACTAGGTGCAAGTATACTTTCTTCTTCAGTTGTTGTGTTAAGGTGATACCATTTCCCACTCCTATGCAGCACCCAAAATTGTATACTAGTTAGTTGTTGTACAAACTATTTTCCAAAAACTGGAAATATTTTTGCCCCACTGAATTTATTTGATATCTTTAGATGCAATGAAGGACAGAACAGAAGCTACAATCAAGGAAAAAAGTAAAATATTCTCCAGATAATCCAGACTTCCAATTGTACTGGAAATCACACAAGAAAGAAATGAGACAATGCTGAGAACTTTGTGAAATCACGTCAGTTCTTCCTCATCCCACACATTTGTGACGTGAAATTTGGTCAGTGGTGTCAAACCATACCATTCTCCGGGTGCACGGGAGCTCTGGGGAGACTCTGAGGACCAGCCAGTTGGTACCTCCCTGGGCCTCAGTCATATAATTCCAAGGTAATGAAAGGAAGAATTGTGTCTGGTGATATTTCTGTGGTGCCAGAGAAACTTGTCTAAGCTGTATTTCCTCCTCATGCTGATGCAGAACCCTGTTAATTTTCCAATATGAATCAAGCTCCATTCTTCAAAGTTCAGTTGGTACATTATTCAGAGACTTGAGATGGGTCTAATCGGGTCTAAAAATTCCTTTCAGTTGTAAAGTTAGCTTTATTGGACAACCAACTTTGAACTTAACATTTGAAACAATTTTTATGGAAGATTTTTATAATATAAAACACATTATAAAGAAATACAACCATACCTTTTATGTATTCACAAATAGATCTATTTTTTTCCAGACTTATTTTCAGACTATCAACTCAATTACTTTCTAGGTTGCTGAAGACTTTGCACAGTCCCTGTTTTTCCCTAGAAAATATCATATTTCTATTTCCCTGATGAGGCCTGTGTAGCTGTTCCCTTTTCAGCAGTGTCTTTGTTCCTATATGTGATACATCAGGCCAATAAAAGTAGGGCTTAGTTAGTAGAAGTGACATGCAGCTAAAACTGGTGTAATAAAAAATAGAATTATGATAATGCAACTGAACATGACATTCTAAACTAGAGAGACAGCATAAATGTGAAGTGGTTGATGCAATAGCAATAGACGATAACTCTTTGAAAACAGTTTCTATTCCAGAAGATGAGAAGTTTCCATATACTGTCTCTTTTTTAGAGGTTTTGGGGTTAGTTTGGAAAGTTTAGACAGCTAGGTGCCCCATGTGTAAAAAGTTACTCAGTATATTTTCTTCATCATGACCAAAATAAAGAGAAAAAGAACGAAAAAAGTTAACTTGGAAAAGAGAGGTATGTTGAGACTGCTTGTTTCCCTTGCTCTGAGAGAAAACTGTAGTGCTAATCTGTTACAAAACTGAATGAACTGAGAAAAAGTGGATAAAGCACAAAAGGTTTCTATAATTTATAATGTGTAAGATGCTATGAAAAAAAAGGGTTATAATGGTTTGAAACTGCCTAGAAAACAAACCTAAGGCTTTATATTGAGAGTCAAAATATTTTTATTAAGAAGATCAAACCCATGACATTTGTTGTCAGATTCATATGATATGATCATGTTTGTTCAGTGTTGCTCTTTCCTGTGAGTTGTTTTCACTATAAGGATGCTGAAAGGAGTCTTCAATATCCTTCTTGATAAACTTAAAAAGCCACAAAATAATTAACAAATTCCTTTGTGAGGAATGTCAGAGAAATTACTGTAAAGTGTCCTTCATTAGGAGGCAAAAGCACCACTGCATTACTTGAGATAACATATGATAAATATTCATTGCAGAATTAAATGCACAAAGCTGTCATCAGACCTTCACTAGCACTGATTTTATATATTTATTGTATAGAATCATATTTCTGGGTTGCTGTATTACACTTGACTATGTGATGTAATAGTTCAGTAACATAAAAAGGCAAAAAATATTTTCATCTCTCTGGGCAGTGTAGGGGTAGAGGAGAAGAGAGAATGCCTGTTGTTGCCATGTCATCCTAAATGGAGAGAAATGTTATTGCTGATGCTTGAATTAGCAAAATCCACACATTGTTTTTTCTCCTCTGGAAGTGAGAAGAGTCTGGCCTCACTGCCATGTAAAAGGAAATAAAATGTGACTGGGCACACAGGCAATTTATGGGGTGTCCATTATCCTCATGGAAGCAGGATGGCCAGGATGGAGGGACAGGCTTTAAACTGAAGGACTCGAGGGGCAGAGTCCAAAGTGGAACATTTGTGACTTCCCATCCAACTGGGGAATAAGCCGGGCGGACCAGAGCAGCTACAAATGTTCCTCAGCTGCTTCCCAAGGTAAGAACCAGAAGGCAAACCACCGAATGGGTGTGTATGGCTGTGGTGGATCCTCTTGCATTCCTCTTGGGAAACCCGCATGCTCAGTCACCTCTCTGAAATGCCTGTAAACCAACACACACAGCTTGGAGAATATATAGGAAGAATTGGAGAACACATAGGAAGAATTGGAGAACTGTGTGCAGTTGCAGCAACATGATCTCATTGCAATTTCTTGTCACTCCAGTTTTCAAAAAGGGCAAGAAGGAGGACCAGGGAACTACAGGTCAGTCAGCTTCACCAGAATCCCTGGGAAGCTGACGGATCAACTCATCCTGGGTGTCATCTCTAAGCATGTGGAGGAAAAGAAGGTTGTCAGGAATAGTCAATATGGATTCATGGGGATGAATTCAATTACTTAAAGATTATTTGTGCTTGTCTTTTTGTTTCACATTATTATTCATATCTCCTTACCTTGTTTTTACTTTCTGAGCTCTGCACACTAATTATCTTTTCATCCTAGCAAAATGTAAGAAAACCTCTCAGGAGTTTAAAAGGCCAATAAAGCAACCAGTCAATGCTGTTCAGCTTTTTAAACTCTTTAATCCCTGTGAGATTTTTCTCTAGAAAGATTTAGAAGATAAAGTCAGTAGCAATTAGTTTCCAAAGTGTTTCCTTTTCCAAGTGGTCCATATAGTGCTTATCCTGTTGAAATTTATTAGGTTCATCTTACTGGAAAATCTCTGAGTCTTAATACTTCCATGTTTAGGGCATAAATTTTTCCAAGGTAAGCTGTTTCTTTTTTTTTTTTTTTTTTTTGTCAGCAGAAAGATAGGACATACTGTAGAATCATGGAATCATTGAATGGCTTGGATTGGAAGGGACGTTAAAGATCATCTAGTTCCAATCCCCTTGCTGTGGGCAGGGACACCTTCCACTAGACCAGGTTGCTTCATCCAACCTGACCTTGAACACTTCCAGGGATGGGCCAGCCACAACTTCTCTGGGCAACCTGTGCCAGCTTCTCACCACTCTCACAGGGAAGAATTTATTCTGTAATTTTCCCAAATTACAACTATTTGTTACTGCTGAGAGATTTAAAATGTCTCAGTAAACCTGAATGTGATTAGTGATCTTTAGATGATGTCAGCAAAAGAGAATACTGTGTTGTCTTATAATCCTTATCTCCATTTTATGAAGTAGGTATTTTTAATACATGAATGTGCATATACTGTATTATGAATAGCCTGTCAAGAATTTGAGACTTAAAAAGTATACTCAGGAACAAGACTGCAAATAAAAACTTTTCACTCAAATAGATGTTCAGACAGTCGCAATGAACTGCAAATGGCATACATTTAATAACTCCTAGTTATGCTCATATCACAAGGAATACTTAGGTGGGAACTGAAGCTGAAAAGTCTCACCCACTGGGATTCCCATTGAGATCACACACATGCAATCAGAAAAATGCATAAGCATTTCTAGATAAATTATACATGAATCTGCATAAGCAATTAGCATCTTGATTTGATTTGCTCAATTTGAGGATCAAAAATATCAGAGCACATCTTATGACACAGGAAAAATCACAGCTGTGTTTCTAGGGAAGGAGAGAAAAGGGAAAGTCAGAGAAAATAAAGAAGGATACCAGTCCCTACATCAATTTCTTCAGTGAGTTTTCGAAGTTGTTTTCTAACATAGGGAAAAACATTTTTTTTTGGTTTAAGATGAATAGGCAACTAAATAAACACTAATTTATGTAAGACATTTAAAAGATTAAAAAAAGGATGTGAAAACAGTTCCTCTGATCACTTCTCTCATATATGTTCTTCAGCTGAGTCAGATGTTTCAGAATACAGAATTTATATTCCTTCATTTCATCTTCAAATTTGTGTTATATAGACAAGCCTTTGAACATTGAGATTTTCAGTCTTACTCCTGGGCCAATTTAGTGTTCTCTAGTATAGAATAAATATAATGATCTTTACTTTAAAAAGAACTACCAAAAGCAACCAAACTATTCAGATGACAGATTTTTTTGTTCTAGTTCTATCAGATAACTTTAGCTAAACCTTACCTTTTTGTATATTGTTGATAGAGTGAAAAGATTGTGGGGTTTTTTTCATTTGACATTAACTACAAAAGCACCCAAACACCTCACATTTTCTCACCAGTAATAAACACGGGCTAAAGAACAGGAAAATAGTATTTAGGACAGACAAATGTCACTCTTTCTTGCTCAAAGAAGAGTCACACTGAACTCTGGGCCTCAATGTATTAAAAGTCTTTTTTAAAAATATGTATTTTTCCACAAAACTTCATAAATCTCTGTGAGGAAGCATTTCCAAGTTTTCTTCTTCTCTATGGTAGTGACGAGGTAAAAAAAAAAAAGAATTCATAGGTGAACAAATTTACATAACTCTCCTTCTCATGATATGTTCTTAATGTCCCATTCAATTCCTTGCGTGTTGTAAAATACTGGTGACTTAATCTAGTCAGGAGTTCTTTAGAGAAAAGAGAAGAGGAAGACAGTTCAATTGTTGTTTTAATTCATTATCCACCCTTATTCCTTTTCATCATCTATGAGGTAGACAGAATATAAAAAATGTCTTGGTTTTATTTTAAGAGCTGAGAAATTAGTAAACTAGAGAATCTTCAATCACTTGCACAATAATAAATGTTCGTAGTTCAATTATATTGATGATTGATGCATCATTCAAATAACAGTTTCCTGCCACAGAAACATTTGCTGCTCAATGTTTGACTTTTGAAAGTCTTACAGCGTGTTATCCAGAAGGATTGTCTTACACAGATGTGAAACAAGAGTCTGGTTGGCCTTCATGTGAAATAAATTTTTCCAGGTTCTATGACAGAGTGTCCAGAGCTGATGACCCTGCAAAGAAATCACTCTCAGAACACTTTTGTAAAGCTTGGAGAGAAAAAGAGAAGAAAGAGCAAATAACAATATGTTTTGATTTAGCCAGTAGCTGGACTATGTAGTAATCAAGATTTCCTCATGGGAGAAACTATTCATTAAGTTTAATCCTCTAGGAATTTATGAAGAATGAAATTTTCAAGGAAAAGTATTTTGGGTCTCTTTAGGCTTTTATTTTGCCAGTCATATTGCAGACTGCATTACAAATCAAGAAAGTTGCTTTGAAAATTATATTAAAGGTGCCTCTGGCCGTTTCCTTTAAAACATACAAACATAAGACTTTACAAAACTTGTATATTCACATTAGGTTGGGGCTTTTTTATACTCATAAACCAGAACCTGTAATCTTCTTAGATCGTTCAGAAAAAAAATGAAAAAAAAAATTCTATAAGACTTACTTTTTGCAATCAAACATTCTTGGTGCATTAACTGCACATTGTAAGACAGAAATATGACACAGCTGTTAGAGCTTCACAGATTTTTTTTTAACAAAATAAACATCACAGTAGTCACAATTTAGAATTTATTTTACCATCCACACAATTTTTTAACAATCTACTGAGAATATCACAGTTTTAGCAAAAGAAGGTTTTATTTGCATTTTGGATAATTGGGAATGGATGATACTAACTTGACACTTGTATGAGTTCTGGAAAAATTCAAAAATAGTGGATTTGGAGAACTTCTACCCCACTGTGACTACACTGAACACAGTACCAGAGATCTGCTAGTCTGCCTTCATAACATCCATCAAGACAAGAGAAACTCTATAGAATACCAGAATACACTATAGGATATCATTAGAGTAGAATCCTTTAGAGCAGCCTGGGAACTGCAGGCTGGTGAATCTGGCTTTCATCTCTTGTAGGACAGAAGGGTTTGTAACCAGGAATATGACCACTGAGGATGTGGAGAAAGTCTGTCAGGAAAATAACAGCATGGCTTTTGCAATGGAAATCCTGTTCATCAGCTCCCTGGCATTATAAGAGATATCAATAACCGTATAGATAAGGAGCATTGGGTAGACACAATACATTTGGATTTTGAAAAACTCTTGACAATTTCTGAACTAAAAATCAACAGGAGACTGAGCTACCGTGGATTGGAAAAAAGTTATTTGCCTTGTTAGAGATGCATTTCTTTTACGTAGATTGAAAATTCTTTAAACAATAGGAAGAAAAGTGCTAAAAATCAAATATTATAAGGACAAATCGGGGTTTGGGTCACCACCTTTGGACCTGATTTTATTCAATATTTTTACAATAAGGCTTTTATACAGATTATTATGCTCTTCCAGGTAGTCAAATGCTAAAAAAATGCCAGTCAAATGACAAATAGCAGAGGATCTCAGGGAATGGAAGAGAGGAGCAAAAAATTGGCAAGCGAGCTACAGTGTAGATGGATGTAAGGTATCACATGTAACAAAAATAATCTAAAACACATCTGTGTGATGCTGAACTCAGAACTGACAGTCTCAGCTCTGGAAAACGGTCTGATTTCTGAAATAATCTGCTCATTGTTCAGTGGCAGTCAAAAAAACCAACAAAATACTGGGTATCATCAGGAAGGATATTGAGGATGAGAGAGATGGTGTCATTTTGCTGCTATATAAAGCCCTGGTACTCTGACTTCTTGAACACCACACACTGTTCTGGCCTTGTTACTCAAAATCTTGTAATTAGCAAAAGGGAACATGCCATGTATACAGAGCCAAGAAAACATGTTTGCTCAAGTGCTGTTTTAACAGTCTAAACATCCAAATTACCTAATTAATGCAGGAAAGCCTCATTAGTAGTATGGCTAAAACTGTTAGACAAAAATTCCTTCCCATCACCTACCCCCTTTTCTCTGGTGTTATGCTTACTCTTCCAATGCACTTTAAGTGGTAATCTCGACAGTTTCAGTCTTCCTTTTAGAAAAAAGTGGTGGAGGAGGTCTACATCAAGGCATCAGCTTCCTAAGTTCTTCAGTAGGAGGCATGTGATTTTCCTAGGGGATGGCTGTTCCACCTCTGAATTGGACTTCTTGGGGTTATTTGAATGTACAACCTGCTCTCTTATCACTGTGGGTCTGACCATGTGCCAGATAAAGACCAAGAGGGCAGTCCAGAAAGCCATCTTTATTAATCCAGTTATGTGAAACACATTTGTTTTCACAGGTTGCTTGGAAGTAGGCTGGTCTGCTCTTTTATACTTTCATTTAATATGCTGAAGATATTGCTCAGGTTCCAACTACCTTTCGCTAGGATTATATATCAGATGTTCTAATCCTTGTTCTAGGCAGGAGGATTCAAGCAATATTTATCTTCAATTATTTAATGAGTAATTTTTAAAATTGCATTAAGGGGATAATTTCTTAATTTAAAGGTATTAAGATGTAGATAAGTCCCACTCTTGATTTAAAATCCAACAGATTTTCAGCTGGGGACATATAAGATATATGCCAATCCAATTGCTTATTTACTTTTTACTGTCCTTTGGGCTGTTGGGTTTTTTGAGTTTTCTCCCTTTTATTGGACTAGTGAAATTGGGATTGTTTTGCATAAAGTAGCAATGATTCCAAAAGTTAAATATATTTCCTTAGCTATTAAAAACTAATGGAGATGCCTGGAAACTGAAGACATTGTGGCACATCAAATGCCAGTAGTGTTAGAATCCAACATAAGAGTACATAAATGCCCCAAACTAGGACCTTAATGCCTAGGTAACTAGTGTTAACTATTTTTGTTAACTAAAAAAAAAAAAGGAGAAAAAAAAAAGCATGTGTACAAAACAAACCCATATCACATTTAATGTGATGGTTCCAGTTTCATATACCTTCTGCACCCAGATTCACCACTTTACAGTCAATCCTGTATGCATAGATGCGATTTTAGGGACTATTCCAAGGATTCATAAGTAGTACCTTTAATGCACCAGTGTAGCAGTCCCTGAGTAAAGTGTGCACAACTTTAGCTGGGGCAGTTCAAGGAAGATTAGAAAATGGCCTTGATCCTGCAATTTGCAGTTTCAGGCTGAAAGGAACAAAATCAATGGCACCTTGTTATAGTGCAGCTTCAGCAGCCTCAGCACTGCTATTAAACACCCAGTTTTAGGGCCTTACTCCACTCCCTTCCTGATCACCTTTCTAAAGGGGAAGGGGGAAACCAGCTGGGATTGGCCATGTTTATTCAGTGCTTCATGGTGTATTTCACTAATTTGTTCTATAAAACACAGAATGAAACTTGTTCATCAGTAATTGAGATAGATCAAATGGCAAGGACAACAAATTGATCCATCCAGGAATCTGATTCATCATTTTGCTGTTGTAGAGGTTACAACGTGCACTTATTTATCCAGCCAGCCAGTGAGAAGATAAAACAGTCATGGGAAAACCTTGGGGCTGGACAAACAGCAGGCAACCAAGTTACTTATTTAATCTTGTCAAGGTCTTTCCTTCATCTTTTTTTTAAAGATGTGGCAAGCATTATGTTATAAACAACTGCTGCATATAAATTTGTGAGATTGGTAACATTTGAAATAGAGAATGTCATCCTGTCTAAACGTCACATTATCAATTTATTTACTTAGATTAACAAGGACCTCAATTTCTCAAAGATATGAGGATGCTCCCAGTTCTATATATGTGAGAAGATTGTAACACTTTAATGAACACATGAAGTGGAAAAAACTGTAGTCACATTTCCATTTCCAGGGTTCTGTTATGGGAAAAATTCAGACAACACTGTGATAAGGAGATTCTGTGACCTTTAAAAGGTAAAATGACACAAAAACCAGATCAGAGTGATCAAGAGTTAAAATTATCCTATTTATAACAATGTGACAGACTGAATATGGTCTGTTGACAGTTTGAATTCCTCATATCGTATGTTTATAAACATATACATACCCCAAAAGAAACTTCATTAAAAGACTGAAGATAGAAGCAAATTTTATGAGAGTTCTTCTCCAAATCAAGCAGTTCCATGAGCACCAGGACTAATGAAGCCTGGTTTCCTATAGGTTTGTGTTTCAGGGGTGATTTGTGAGCCCTGACTGATGAGTTCCTTGCAGCAGGGACACATTGAAGAGCTCTACTGGAGTGGATTCTTTCTAGTCTCATAAAGACTGAACTGCTGCCACAAGCTCTGCCTTAGTTGGGCAAATAAGTGAAAGCATACAGGATCATCCCTCTCAGGCCATTTCTAGACCCAAAACTTGTGAAAGCTTAATATCAGTGAGACCACTACATATTTCTGACAGCTTGCTTGAAATAAATTGCTGAGTTTAAGAGTCAGGTGGTGGAGAGTGGAAGGATAAAGATATAGACAACTGCTTTTCCACACCTGCACATGAATATATTGAATCAAAACCAGTAAAACCATACCAATACCTTGTTTTTCTTTAAATATGCACTTATACCAGATAAATTGATTAATCCTATGCAATGTGAGCTGTTCTACTAAGTTTAATGTGCTCCTCTTTTTCCAGTTAGGCAAGAGCAGTATATTGACTGTTCCAGTGGTGTAACTGTATGAGACAATTTAAGTTTCATTTCATGATATATTTCTCTCAAAATTTGAAATAGATGCTCTTACTCATATAAAAAGAAAATTCCAAATTGTTTTATCAGGTGAGATAGGTATGTTCAAAAGTAAAAAAAAAAAAAAAAATCAATGTGCTATCTGGTACTAACCAGTTCTGCTTTTGAAAAATCACCTCTTCAGAGGAGTGTGATCACAGAGGACTCTTAACCTACAGCATTGGTGGGGAAAAAGTGAAAATGCTGCAGAACTTTTACATATTTGTGGAACTGCACAATTTTACCATATGGAAAGGTTGTGGTCATTATTTATTACTCACCTGTGTTGAAATACAAAGGAAAAAGAATTATGTTTGATTGTTTTTCTTCATTTTCAGGAGGGATGAAGAGTGTTTTAGTGCCGGAGGAGGTGTTTATTTTTAGCACAGAAATTAATTCATAATACAAAACAAAAATTCACCTGGAGAATGAATGTCCTGAAATCTTTATACAGAAAGTGTTATTCTCCCACTTTCCCTTAAAATTCTAAAAATGCTGTCATCTCCTAAGATAGTTCTTTGCCTGAACACGTCTGCCCATTCCCAGCCTCCCTCCCAATACAGAGGTCTTTGTAACTGATTTCTGTTTGTCCCTTGTTCAGGCACTCATTCCTGAGTTACACAAGTTTACAGTCCCATTTGTATCTAATAAAACCTTGATTAAAAGGTGACTAGCCACTTGAAGAATTCACAGAATTTAATTAATTGGGTCTTTCATATATGTGACAAAAATGAGACTACATTCCATTCATGTTGTTTCCTTTGTAGAGAATATGGTGATTTTTCTGTGCTGTATCAAGTGCAACACTGCTAATTTGCTACATGAGAGACAATTTGGAATCTCACAAACAGAAATTCATGAAAAGCTCTATAATTAAGTTCTATTTCTGATCTGTTAAACCACTTCAGGAAGGAGAAAACATCACCTCATCCTCAATTTCAGCAAATGCGTTGTGTAACTCTATCAATAAAGAATAAACAGAATGGTACTAACACCACTTACAGAATAACAGTGTATCTTTGTTCCCATGAGGAAAACCAGTGATTTTTAAAGGCTTTCCTTACCTCCAAAATATTTTTTTCTGTCCTAAAGAGCAGGTCAAATGAATATAAATCTGCACAGATTTGACAGTCAAGTAAATTTTATTTTTTTTTCCTCGGTGATAGTTAACTGTTCAATAATAATTTGTGATGTATTTTCTTGTTTTTTCTGGGTTTAATTAACTTATTTTATTCTAGCATGAGGCTTTCTGGGAACAATTACATATGAACCAGAGGAGGTGATTTTAATTTTCGTGCTCTGGGCTTGCATAACGTTTTCATTATGATTTATTCTAATTGAATCAGAAGCCATAAATCTGCTCTTCAAAGGAATCACAGTCTTTGCAGATTGATAATTATAACTCTTTTCTGTCAGATGTATCTTAACATCTAAATGATACTATAAAAATGCAAACCAAATTATTTTGAAAGAAGCTTAGCCTTCATGTTCATAACTCTGTAATACTCAAAACCTTCACAACCGGGTGAAGCAGTAAAGTTAGGAAAAAAACCACAGCAGGTTTTTGAACACTGTAAACTCCATTTGTTATCCAAGGTATAACTACTCCAGACATAAAACAAGACTCGCACAGAAAGTGAAGTAAACTGTGACATTATACATTAGCTTTAGCTTCAGCTTTTTATAAAATATTTTGAGGTGGATTTTATTATACTGGTCTGCCAGTGCACTAACCCATTACTATCCTTCAGTTCTAACCATGTTCAAGTAAACTTTTAGCTTCGATTTGGGGAAATTCCATTACAGACTGATTGTTTTACACAGTTTGATATTCAACAAACCTACTCCTACAAACCTTTACTTCAATTCAAATTGTTTCTGAAGGGTATTTCCCCCCTATTTTATCAAGAGGAGGTGTCAAATGTGAGGATCAGTGAACTCAAGCAACCTGTGAAATTCTTCCCGTGCCCTGAGGAAATCCTATTTGAATATGAATTAATAGTGTTAATTAGATGAATAGGTAGATTGTTCAATCTTTTACTTGAGGCCGTTAAACTCTGAATGTGTAAAATTGCTATTTCAGTGCTCTGTTGTCCTCAGATAAATTGCTTATTGGAATTATCATAATATGTTTGTGGGGAGATAGTGGAGTTAATTACAGGTTTCATGTCTTATATTAATATTCTTTCCATTTCTTCAGTTTACAAAGTTTATAAATTTTCTGGCTTGGATTTGTTTGGATTTTTAAATTTCATTAAACAATCTGTGCATTACCTTTTCACGTTAAAATAGGGGAGGTATAACACTATAAAAACCTGGGATAGTTTAAGGTTTTCTCAGACACTCAAGATATTTGAGCAAACACAAATATATAGCATTATTGCACTAAGGAGATTTTTTTCTCCCTTTCTAACTTTTTGTGAATGAGATTGTTCATGAAAATGCAGATAGAGGTGTTCAGGGGTAGTAATAAAATGAATGCATGTTTTGCAAGTGATGCTTCCTTTTGCTGGAATTGCTGACTGCTTGTTTACATCGTTCAAGGAACTGCAGCACAAAAATCCCTGTTATCCCCTAGCAAATATCCACATTGCTATACCCAGCTTTCACACACCCACCCTCACCATTCCATCATTGTCACAAGGAAGGGTAGTAGCTTGGAAGTCACTGCTTCAAGGCTGGAAGAAACTGAGTTTGGATGGGAGAGAGGAAGAGACAGCACATCTTTCCAACTTTTGCATAACACAATTAGAAACATGTGCTGACCTTGGCAATGCTAAGAGAGGTAAAGGGGGATGACTCTTTTACTCCCCTGAGAACCAGGGGGAATCTATGCCTAGTGCTCTCTTGGCAGACATAAGACTGTCCTTATATCATTTCCCTTTTCACTTTACCAGAACACAAACCCTGACAATACTGAGAAGGTGAACACTGGTTAGTCTCATCTACTTCGCATCAAGAGATATTACTACTGACAGGAAAAGGAAATAAAAGTTAGGTGAGGAAAAAAACAAAACAACACAGTACAAACCAAGTATGACACTGAAGATCATAAATTGAACAGTCAGTGTGATCCTCCTTCCACGCCTTCTATCAAAGAAACAACATATGTTGAATAACATAATAGTTCTGATATATTAATTACTTTTGAAATTACCATGAAGCATGTTGTTAATATGGCAGAACCATGGCCGCGAGCAACTGTTGTGGGGAAAGCTTTTGTACTTTTCCTAGGAAAACAACACAATTGGGTGTGTCTCTGAAGTGCCTGTTACACTCACAGGTGCAACACAGGGATCACACAAGAGAAATTAAAAGTCTGTGTGAAGGTACAGGACTGTAAATCTCTGTGGTTCCACTGAGGCGTGGTGGGAGAGTTCACACAATTAGGGTGGTGCCACAAATTGTTCAGGAAGGACAGGTCAGGTAGGCAGAAAGGGAAATTTTCTGTTTTTGTGAGAGAGGAGCAGGATTACACAGAGTTCTGCCTTGGGCTGGGTGATGAGACGTCTGAGAGCTGATGGGCCAGGAAAAGAGGCCAGATCAATGTGGAGGATGCTGCGGTTGGTGTTTCTGTTCAGGGTTGGGGGGAAGCAGCAGATGGGGCCTTCAGATACTTGGAAGAAACCAGAGATCTGCATGATTTTTACCTCATGGGCGACTTGAATCACCCTGACACCTGCTGGAGAGATAACACAGAAAGGAACAAGGAATTAGTAAGTTTTTGGGAGCACATTGATAACAACTTCCTGTCACTGGAAGATAACAACTCCCTGATGGATTTATGAAGAAAGATACTCCTCTGGGCCTCATGCTCACAAAAAAAAAAGTAGGGCTTGTTGGGGCTGTGAAGGTTGAAGGCAGCCTTGGTTGCAATTACCAGGAGCTTGAGGAATTCAAGATCCTGAGAGTAAGGAGCCAGGCAAAAAGCAAGATCGCATCCCTGGACTTCAAGAGAAAACTTTGGCCTCTTCTATGATCTGCTTGAAAAAGTCACATCAAATAAGACCCAGGAGGGAATAGGAGTCCAAGAAAAGTGCTTTCTCTTCTGGGATCATGTCTTCCAAGCTCAAGTAAGCATTGTCCATTCCAACAAGTAGGAAATACAAAAATGCCAGGAGGTCTGCATGTATGAACAAGACCGTGTATGGCCAAATTAATACATGAAAAAGTAGAATACAGAGTGTGGAAGTAGGGACAGTAACCTAGGGTACACTGTCCAAGCACTCAGAGACACAGTTAGGAAAGCCAAATTTCACCTGGGATTGAATCTGGCAAGAGAAATCAAAGCCAAAGGAGGAGCTTATACAAGCGCTTAGGTAGCAAAAGTAAGACCGGGGAAAATGTGGACCCACTGCTGAGTGAGGCAGGGGACCTGGCGATGGAGGCATGGAAAATGCTGAGACATTGAATGACTTCTTCACATCCTTTACCAGCAGGACCAGCCTTCAGAAATACCAGGCCAGAAGGAAAGTCTGGAGCACGGAAGATGTACTGTTTGTGGAAGAAAATCGTGTCATGGAATACTTAGGACACTGAATGCACCTGCTTTACCAGAGGGTTGGATGTGATGGTTCCATGCTCAGCATATAAAGCTGGGGTAAAAAGGGGGAAGGGAGGACATTTGGAGTGATGGTGTTTGCCTTCCCAAGTCCAGTGTGATGGGGCCCTGCTCTCCTGGGGATGGCTCAACACCTGCCTGCCCTTGAAAAGAAGGGAGTTAATTCTTTGTTTTGTTTTGCTTGTCTATGCAGCTTCTGCTTTATCTAATAAATTGTCTCTATCTCAACCCACGAGTTTCCTCACATTTGCCCTTCCAATTCTGTTCCCCATCCTGCTAGGGGGAAAGTGAGTGAATAGCTGTGTGGGGCTTAGTTGCTATTTCAGGTTAAGCCATGACACCTACCCATTTAAAGCACCATCACTGCTGGCACTTGGGATGTCCCACTATGTTCTCTGCTTACAAGTACAGTCTGATTACAGGAGAACCCAAAATCTTGTAGTACTATGCAAAAAAACTTAGGGGGTTTCTAATCATAATCATAAAACTGAATTTAAAATAAGACATGACACTGAAATTTGCTTCTAGTTAATAAAATATTTAATCATGATACACAAAATAACTCAGTGAAAACAAGCTGGTAGAGAGACATAAGCAAATAAGTGTTTTTTTCTGCAGTGGTTGTGCAATGAAAATATTGTAGAAGGCAGATAGGATAAGGGGAAAAATGTGATTCCATTTCCCAGAATATGGGACAACATCAGGCCAATTTCCTGAGAGGAAGTTGAGTCCTAAGGGTTACTTGCACAGAACTAGAAACCTTTGCAGGTGCAACCATAGATAAAGATTCAATCTATGAGTTTAATTTCCTGAATTTTCAGGCAAGTAACAGATATTTCTAAAGTTCCCTTTGAGTTTATCACAAACTCATTGCAGAGAATATTGTAAATATTTTTTGTTTTGCTTTTTTTTCATTCTGTTTAGGAATGCAAGCATTTAAAAAATGAACACTTTTTGATATTTACTGGAAACCTTCCATAATTGCATGATGACAAGGAAGATATTTGACTGACCCTGTTGTCACTACTACAATCCTTCCTATTGCATATAACGTTACAAACATCATAGATACAAAAATAACCTGTTTAAAAGTATGGATGATTTGGAGGTAATGACTTCAAGGTTTCTTTTAAGAATCCATCTGGACCAACAGTTTACTCTCTTTATGTTTTTAAAACAATTAATTATTTCTACTAAGGTATTATGCTGCTGTTTTAAGCATCACATTGTTCTGAATTCAATTTAGCTAATTTAGATTTTAAGCTGTTCCTGTGCTTAACTGTTATTAAGAAGCTGGTAGCTGTATAATGATTTGAAATAGGAAATTAATTCCTATTAATTTCCTCTATATTCTCTGAAATATTACAACTAACTTTTCTTTAACTGCATTTTCCCAATCTCCATCTTCCAAACATACATTTTTTATTACGTAATTTTAATAGTAATAGGTTGCAGTACAGTTCTCCATTGTTTCTTATATATCATGCATACTGACTTACTTTCCTAATTCTGCAATGTTTTAAAAAGTGCACTGTGCCTATTGTTTTTAATAGTGTTTATATGAAACCTGAATTTAAGGATATGATATGATTGCTATGATATGATATTATATGATATGATATGCTTCGTTATTATGTGTTTGTAGAGATGGAGATTTGCCTCTGAATATTCTTTATATCTGAGAATAATTACAAACATTTCCATTAAAACAGTGTTCTGCATGAAAAGTTTCAAAAGGTACAACTTTCATGGGAGTACAAGCAACCTTTTTAATCACCATATGATGCATGGACTTTGACAACTGACCAAAACCTAAGGCAGTGTAGGAATATAGGAGAAACAAAATAATAAGTGGGGGTCTCTCCCCTTATGGTTTCTTACAGATTTAATGTTAGAAACATCCTCTATATTAATTTTCACGTAACTCTTCACTATTGATAAATAATTTGTTGAAGAAAGAGAACTATTTTAGTGACTAACGTTTTTTTTTTTTTCCAAGAAGACTTTAACACTCAACACACTGCTTTTTAAAATTTTTAGGGTTTTTTTGTCAGAAATAGGTGTACTACTATGGCCATAGAGGTAATGGTGATAACTGGAGTGTTGTTTATGCATGTTTATGAATGCCTACATTCATAAATGCATTTATGAATGTTGTTCATATGCAACATTTATGAATGTTGTTTATACATTTTCAATCAAGGTTGTTGGTAATAAAGTTATAGAATTACCAAACTTCAATGAAAGTTTGAGACAGAACAACTTACCCAATGAAGAGAACAGCCTGGCTACCTTTGGTTTATGAACATTAAAATATTTGGATAGAAAATGTATTTTTAAGCAATAAAATAAGCCTAAATCATCCAAGGTAAATGTACTGCCTAAAGATAATTGTGATAAGAAATAATATTACTCTTCAAAAAAAATTCAGAGTTCAAAATTCTTTGTGAATTAAAAAAAAACTTAGAAATATAGAGCTCTAATTTTGCTTGCCCAAGAGTATGTACAAAAAGATATTAAGCTCTATTTGTATCCATTAAAACATTTTTCCCATAACATCTCAGACAAATGATACAAGAAAATCTTCAGATGATAAAAGTAATTTTCCTTCCAGACACACTAATTTGAAAGTTTTAGTGAAGTGGTTATATGGACAGTCAAGAAAAGATTATTATGTTTAAACCAGATGAAACTGATTGGACTTGAGGACACTTGATACTTCAGGTCTGTGTAGATGGGAGCTGAGAGCGCTCAGCACCTAAATGACACCAGCAACCCAGAGAGTTAACATGCTAATGGGTATCTTTGCAGTGGTCCTTGCTGTGACATGGTTGATTAAGCCTTGGATTGCCAAGAGACCAAATTTACATTGCAACTATGCTTCCTTTCCAAATATGGCTTGAACAAAGGTTAATGATAGTGGTGATCTGCTCTCCTGGCATTCAACAGCTTAGCCCTTGGCTAGTGGGAAGCAAAAGCTGTGGATTTAACATACTTATAGTCTGAACTTCCTATTAAATGACCAGATAAAAATTATTCTAGAACCTGACAAGATCAAATTCTTCATGATGAAGAGCCTGGAATATCTTGTAGAGCTGAGGCACTGAATCAACAAAATGAGGGGTACCTGATCTGGCAGGGAGAATTTTCCCAGTTCTCACAAATTATTTGAGTAAGGTTTTCAGTATCCAGCTAAGAAAAGCTGACAGGAATCAGGAACTAGCCTTGACAGTAGTGAAAAATAGCATTTGCTATTCCTGATAAGCTGTGTGCTGTCTCCTGTCTTGGTCCCCTCAGAGCAGAAGAGCACATGCACAGCCCATGCAATCCTAACTTGGTCTGAAATTCCCAGTCGGTTAGGTGTTTCGGTATTTTCTTCTCTTAAAAGCCATATATAAATCTTGTTGAATTCTGTAGGGCTTAAACACAGTCTGAATTGCTTTTCTACATTAGGGCTTTAGGTGAATTGTATGAAAAATAGAGAAAATGAAATCCTGACAGTCCATTGATATTTATCCTCCTGCCCTGGATGGGACTGCATTGTAGAAAAGACAAAATCCAACTTAGAGTTCAGAAAAATAAATGTTATTTATAAAATTACACTTTCTATAAAACTAAGAGCATTGTTCTGAATACCTTAATTCTCTGCTAAATTTTTCTTTTCTTATGATAATCTTTAAGAGGAACAGAAGGAGGTTTATTTCCAGTTCTTTATGTTAGAAAGAAAACATAAAACCACTTAACTTGCAGACCAATCTTCTTCTTCTTGACATGTTTACTGATAAAAATTGTCAAGCTTTACCTCTTTCTCCTCTCCCTTCACCCACATGAACTCTTTTGAGTATGAGTGTTATAAAAGTAGATGTTCAAGGGGTATTGTGATGTGGGAAATATGACTTACTGTCTGTAGCAGCTGTTGTATCTGGTTTGAGATAATCTATATGCAAATAGTAAGAGTGTTAACTATTGTCACCTCTGTTAAAATTAAAAATAGAATGGAAATGCTATTTCCATTCAAACAAAATTAGATAAAAATCTGTCCCAAAACTGCAAATACCATCTAAATCTCCAGGAATTGCAAATTATTCACTGTAATACATTAGTATTTGGAATGAAAGTTCATTTGAACTCAGAGAAAAATACTAATATTTTATCCATCAAGTAGACAGCCTTTGTGTTATAATCTTCTGAGTCATAAAAAAGAATGGAATATTTGCAACTGTAAAGTGGAGAGCTTGATGCACATGAAAATGTGCACAACAACTTAAAAGTATTACAGGTCAAACAAAAAGAAGGATAAGTATCAAAATGAGTCTAGGTCAGAGGAAGTATGACTTGCAGCAGCAAATGTAACTAACATTTTTGATGTAGATAACAGGAATGGGAGCAGATCCAGTGAAGTTTTAAATGCAGAGGAGTACTCACTAAGATAATAAATTAGGGTTAGAAGGCAACAAAAATGAGAAAACAGTAAATGAGCACATTCGAGCAAGACAAAACTTTTAAAGGTAGCATCAAAAATCCAGTATTTTGCCTGAAGTTGGATAACCCAAAGAATATGTTATGGTTTACACTCAACTTGGAGAAAGAGCTATCCTTTAATTTCCTGAAAGAGACACAATAATTCAAATAGACCCAGGAGTCCAAATCAAGATATAAACCCCTAAGAGATTACCAGTGTTTGCATCAAACCCAGTACCTGGTGAAGTCAATTGTAAGGGACTTCGGTGGGAAAATCACTATTCATTTTCCATGCTGTGTGTGCAGGCTGACCTAGACGTAGACAAAAACATTAGAGTAAAAACACCCTTCCTGATCAGCAAATTAGATTTACTGGAAATGACCTACTACACCTAAAAATATCAACATTAAAGTTTTCATTGAACAAAATTTGTTTTAGAAATCTAAAATTTTTTTGTTGACTCTTCTAAGTAGTGGGCCTGGGTTCAAGTTGTTCCTCCAAATCAACCCTGTATCTCAGTTCCATAGAGGATGTCCTAACTACAAAATTAGCAAGGCATCATAAATAAATGTTTCCCTACACAATGGGCAACAGAAAGCACAAAACCTCCAGTGTTTACACTCCTGTGGATGATCATAAACCTGGATCCAAAAATGGCTTTTATCCAGTGACTTCTTGGTGCAAAGTACATAAATAATTACTATTCTATTTAACCCTCTGTGACTTAGTTTCCACATATAAAATGAAGGTGACTAGTGCTTCCTCATGTTATGGAGCTGTTTTGAAAATAAACTATAAACTATAAATACTTGTCTAAATTAATATAGTTTCTTCATATCAAGCTACGACATTTACACTCAGAGCTGTCAAACAACATTTTCAGTGTGTTGAACAAACCATGTTTGACTACTTTAAGAAATATATGTTAATGTCATAGGAAGGGTAGGGTAAATAAACAAATATCTAAAAGGAGAAAATGCATAGGTTTTACTATGGACTTTATTATTCTAAACATCCTAGATTGATAAAAATATTTTCCCAGATTATCTACGAAGGCACATTCAGACCATAATCTTAACTCTCCTGTTCACAAACCTTTCATAATGACAGACGTAAGGAGTCCAAAAAACTCCTTTCCTCACAGCAGCATTATCAAGTGTACCCTCCATACAATATTCTGTTTTAATTGAACTATGAAAAGGTTATAGTTTCTTGCATGTCTTTAGCAGTTTGCACAACATTTTAAAGACAAATGCATGGCACAGTGAGAAATAAAACATAATAACCATTTTAAAATTGGCTCAGCATATGGATATATAATTAACATGAGTTGTAGTAGAGTTGCTAACCAACTCAGTGAGGTTAAACTACTTGTCAGCATGAAAAACTCTGTATACATCATCCTGTCAGGATGCAGAAGTGCTGAGCGGAACTTTAGACACATGGTTCAATCTTGACTCTGATGAAGACAGAATTTCTCTCCTCCAGTGTAAAGCATCGCAGGTCAGGCTTGTTTTAGCTCACTTTCACTGTGCAGAAGAGTGCTGAACATGCCTCAGCTAACTGTCTCAGATATATCATGTTTGCATATCACAGCTGTTCCCACACCAGCTCATTTCCTGTGTCTCTCCAACGCAGGATTACGGCTGCGTGTCACGGTGCCTTAGAAATCATCTATCACTGTGAGAGCACTTCCTCCTCACCTTTTGAGAAGAAAATCTCTCAAATATTTAGGATACCAAGGTATGTACAGAGACAAATACGCTATAAGAAATTCAGAAATTTTCTGTCACATAAGCACATTTGTGTGAAGTGGAGAAAGAGCATGAAAATAATAATTAAGACAGATTACCATTTACCATTTCACCACTGCAGGGGAATATGTGTTGCACAATCATAGAATCATAGAATAATAGAATCATAGAATCTAATACAGGCCAGGTACCATTGACCTTCTTACCCACCTGGGCACATGCTGGATCATGTTCAGCTGCTGTCGACCAGCACCCACAGGTCGTTTTCCACTGGGCCTCTTTCCAGCCAAAATAGAGTCCCCTAACCAGGACTGAACTGTGGGCACCTGAGAAAAAAAGTGCACTGAAAATGAATAGAAACACAGAAGACAGTCTTCTATGCCTCTAAAAATACAAATATCAGCTACAATGTACATTAAAAAAAAATAACAAACCCTGACTCCTCTCTTTTTGTCCAACCAAATCCTATTTTAACCTGGATGGATTAATAAGAAAGCTACGTAGGAAGACCAATCCGTTTTATAATTTCTTCTGACATCACACTGTACCCTCAGCTGCAAGAGGAAAGTTTGTGGTCATCAACTTGCCTTAATATCTCCACAGAGATCATCTGTAGATCAGGAGATTTTCTAATTTGCAAAGGCAGGTGACATCCTACCTCCACCTTATGGGGTTTCCTAACTATCAGGCTGATGAACACACAAACCACTGTATTTTTTTTTTACAGTAAAAACCAAAAGAAACAAACACAGCAACAAAAACCAACAAATTAACAACAACCCCCTCCACATCAAAACCCCCCAAACAATAATGAACTGAATGAAAATAGAAAAACTGGTGAGGAAACATCCACTCCTTAGATTTGAGAGGAGACAACCAAGTGCGTCCTTTTAATAATTCCAGTGACGCAACAGACTTGAAAAAGAACAAGTTTGGAGTGCTCTGCTAGTATTTCCCTTTTAATTAAATGCTTTCCAGACTGAGAGCAGAATTGGTACTATCTGTTCTGTATGTCTGTAGATATTCAAGTCATTTTGTTACCAGCAAATTGTTGATTAATGTCGCAAAACAAGCAAAAAATATGTATGAGAAAATATAAATTCCTTTTAATTTTTCTTTCATGCAATTGCAGTATTAACAAGGTAGGCAGAAAAGTGTTAGCATGAATTAATGGGAGTAGAAATGTGACCAAGAATATAGAAGGCACACAAAGCCAGTGTAATGTAGCTGAAAACCTACTGTTCTAGCGTGAAAGTTGTTGCAGTATTTGCCTTTTGCTAGTGCCTTAAAATAATTTTTTCATCTAATTTACCTTCAGAAGATGGCATTCCAAAAAATTCAGCCAGAGGCTATGCAAAATTCTGTTAAAATATTTGGCTGATATGATAATTAGGAAAGCACAGCTCTAGCATGGATTAAAAACCTTTAATGTCAGGAGCTATATGTATATGTTCTGTTTTTTTAGAAATGAAACCTAGACTATAATTTGTTTGACCCTAGATAAAACTGTTGGAGCAAGAATCATTAATAAAATAGACTTATCCTTGCAAATGTTGTATATAAAATACTTAAACCACTCTTATTTACATAGTACGTTCATGTCCCGGTAGATGTAATTAATGATAAATCCGACTTTCACTATTTGGATGCTTCAGTTTTGTACCTTTACCCTCTTCTTATCATCACCCTCAAACATGCTTTGAAATAAATAAATAAGGGTCAACCAGTAATTTCTGAGTAAAAATTTAAATGAGGTTGTGAAGCTGCAAGTCTAGATGAATATGTAAATTGCTCTTCCAGCTTCCTCTCAACAAAAGTGTAAAAATAGGTATTCAATATTTTCCATTAGTCAAAAGTTTTACATCTTTTCAAATGTTTGGACTAATTAAAGTCATTTATGACAAGCTAAACACATACTGTCAATAATTGCAAATATTTTTTCATTAATTCCATAGATCAAAGATATTGCTAAGTCTAATTAGCTGAAGTCATATCAGCTTTGATAGGTTTGGCCCAGTAAACATGATTACATTTGTTACTGATGGGGGGCAGGTGTTGGGTTGTTTCAGGTCCCAGAGGCTGGCTGGGCTGCCCACGGCCTGAGTGGGGCTGAGGTGGATTTACGAGGGCACCCCAAAGTAGGGCTGGTCTCTAATAGGGATGCACAGCAAAACTAGAACTTATGTTTCTGAACCTATAGGATGTGAAATCTCATTTATTTGGTGTTGCCATACATAGGATTTAAGTGCCTGATATTTTCTAGTCTTTTACAGGATGCCATTCAGAGGGACCTGGACAAGCCTGGGAAGTGGTCCCATGGGAATCTCATGAGGTTTAACAAGACCACATACTGATGGATGAACAGATTGATGGCAGCCCTACTGAGAAGGACTTAGGGGTGCTGGTGGGTGAGAGGCTGGACATGACCCAACCATGTGCACTGGGAGTCCAGAAACCCCCCGTGTCCTGGGCTGCACCCAAAGCAGTGTGGGCAGCAGGGGAGGGAGGGCATTCTACCCCTCTGCTCTGCTCTGGTGAGACCCCACCTACAGTGCTGCCTCCAGCTCTGGGGTCCCCAGCACAGGAAGGACATGGAGCTGTTGGAGCGAGTCCAGAGGAGTCACCAAGTTAATTAGATGGATGGAGCACCTCTGCTATGAGGAAAGACTGAGAGAATTGGGATTACTCAGCCTGGAAAAGAGAAGGCTTTGGGGTCACCTAATTACAACCTTCCAACACCTAAAGGGAGCCTACAGGAAAGATGGAGAGAGACTATTTACAAGAACCTGTAGTGACAGGACAAGGGGGAATAGCTTCAAAGTGAAAGAGAGTAGGTTTAGATTAGTTATTAGGAAACAATTCTTCCATGTAAGGGTGGTGAGGCACTGCAACAAGTTGCCCAGAGAAGCTGTGGATGCCCCATCCCTGGAAGTCGGTAAGGTCAGGTTAGTTGGAGCTCTGAGCAACATGGTCTGGTGGAAGGTGTCCCTGCCCATGGCAGGGAGATGGAACAAGATGATCTTTAAGGTTCCTGCCCACACAGTCCATTCTATGATTCTGTGATGATGTTTTTTAAAGGTTATTTTTTCAGAATATCTGTAAGTTAAAATTCCTATAGGCGTGAGTGAAACCATGCTAACAAATCCCTGTCAAGCCACACTTTTTAAGGGCTTTGATCTACTGCTTTTACATAAGACATTAAACATAAATACATTCCCACTTAATGTATACTAACAATACCACTTCAATGAAAATTCCTCATGATATTCTCTATCTTTGACACCACCTGTCCTTCATATCAGTTATGTAAGATAACATTTTTTAATTAATTTCTTTCTCACTTTCATGTTTATTTTTTTGTATTTCTCAATTTTCTTTAAATTATGTAACCCAAAGCTGATAAGTTTAGCTTGATTTATAAAATAGTCAAACTAAAGTCCCACATTCTCATAGTTTTTTTTCGCAACACCCGTATTACTGATTATGACTGTCAAGAGATTAAAGTGCTACTGAGACCTCTAAAGTGTACACAATTATGAGGTTTATTTTTGCAGCAGAAAAAACCTACAATTATCCATGAAAATAATTCAGGGGAACCATCATGTCACATGAAAAGATATATTTTTTTATTAAAATTTGCATATTAATTAACCAGCAGTCCTCATTTATGGGACTTCTGTGAAAAGCTGTACAGTTATTTCAATTTAAAAAATCTTGTCAAAAAAATAAGTGTTGCGAAAGGCATTTATTTGTAAGAAGAAGAATACAAGAACTCCTTGACCAATTAGCCCCTTAAGTTGATAATCATATCCATAATTGCTCTTATCTGATGAGACTAACTAAAGCAAAGTTCCTGCAGATTATGTATGAGGATAGATTCAGTGAGTTTGTCAGTAAAAATGCAGTGAGAATCTGATATAATACAAAAAATAAAAATTAGACTAAATCAAAACTTCACCAATCAACATGTATCAATATCTATTGATACATAATGTGTCACACTTTTCTAAGCAAGGAGCTTATCTCGTTGTTATAAATCTAACTTTTTGACTCTGTCTGTGGTATTTCCACTTGCTATTAAGTACAACAAAGACCTGCAAGACTTTATGTTAAAATGAGAGTCAACAATGAGTAAGATGGACACAAAATAGAGAAGAATTTGTGAAATAAAGCAAAAGCTTTTCTAATTTTGATGAGTTAGTTTTGCTCTTACAGATCTGCACAGACAGACTGACACGCAGACTCAAATTCTTCTCCCGCAACTCAACCTGGTGGGATCCTTTGGCACTGAGGCACTGTTAAATCTACTCCTAGGAGACACCCTTAGCATGTGAGTCAAATACATCATCTCCAACGAGTTACAGATACAAAATCAGAAGCCAGTCTGCCTAGAATACTTGAGAAAAAGTCTCATGAGGTGACTTTTTGTGAGACATATAAAGAAAGGAACTTGTGCAGCAGGTGCTGGTCTCCACTTTCTTCCTGAATTTGACCTCCTCATCTTCACTACTCGTAATGGCTATCGGGAGGCCTCCTGGCCAAGAGATTGACTTGTTCTTCTTCCCAGAGAACAGTTAGGATGCCAAGAAAATAGATACCCTTTTAGTCAAAGGAATGGCAGTGTTAGAGGAATCAAAATGAGATGGAGCAGAGTGCTTCACACTGAGAAGAAGCCAAAGGTTGAGTTTTATTTTCTCAGATAAGAAACTATTCCACTTAATTCTTCTTTTGTAAAGAGCAGAGGAAGAAACCTCTACTTCTTAAAATTGCTATTCATAGAGTCACAAAATTAAGTTAGAAGGGGTCCTCAAAGACCACTTAGTTCCAACTTTGCTGCCATGGACAGGGACAACTTTCACTAGATCAGGTTGTTCAAAGCTGCATCCGACTCAGCCTTGAACACTTCCGATGACAGGACACCTACAGCTTCTTGGGGCAACCTCTTCCAGTGTCTTACCACCCTCACTATAAAAATTTTTTTCCTAATGTCCAATCTAAACTCACACTCTTACAGTTTGAAAACATAGTCCCTTGTCTTGTCACTAGAGGTCCTGATAAAAAGTTTCTCTCCATCTCTCTTATCATTCACCATTTAAATATTGAAAGGCCACAATAGGATCTCCCCAGAGCCTTTCCTTCTCCAGTCTGAATAACCCCAACTCTCTCAGGATTTCCTCACAGAAGATATGTTCTTGCACCCTGACCTTTGTTATGTTTATCTGGACCAACTGTAATATATCTAGCTCTTCTTTTTTGTGATGGAGACCCAGAGCTGGACTCCAGATGGGGTCTTATGAGAGCAGAGAGGGAGAATCATCTTCCTGGACCTGCTGGCCCAGCTTCTTTATGTACAGTCCAGGATGTGGTTGCCTTTCTGAGCTACGAGTGCACATTGCCACCTGATGTCCAATTTTTTGACCACAAGAACAACCAAGACTTTCTTTACAGGGCTACTCTCAATTTGTTCATCACCTATATTAATGCTGGGGATTTCCATGACCCTGGTGGAGCACTTTGCACTTCTCCTTGTTGAACTTCATGATTTTTTGCATAGGCCCACTCCTCAAGCCTGTCAAGGTCCCTCTGGATGCCAACCCTTCCCTCCAGCGTGTCAATTGTACCACACAGCTTGATGTCATCCACACATTTGCTGAGGGTACCCTCAGTCCCACTGTATTACTGCCAAAAATATTAAATGGTATTGATCCCAGTATAGGCCCTTGAGGGATTCCACTTGTTACTGGTTTCCAGTTACACGTTGAACTATTGACCACCACTGTTTGTATATGGCCATCCAGCCAATTCCTTATCTATCTGACTGTTCATCTGTCAAACCCCTATTTCTCCAATTTGGTATTGAGAATGTTGCGTGGGACTGTATCAAAGGCCTTACAGAAGACAGGATAGATGACATCCACAGATCTTCCCTTGTCCACTCCACTCTAGGGGACCACTAGATTAGTCAGGCACAATTTGGCTTAGTGAATCCATGTTGGCTTTGCCTAATCCTCTCTCTGTCTTCCCTATGTTGGACATGTGTTCCAAGGGCATCTGTTCCGTGATGTTAAGGGCACTGAGGTGAGGCTGACTGGTCAGTACTTTATACCCTAAGATTAATACCAATACTTGCAATCCCTTTTATTTAAAGAGAAGAGAACTTTATGAGAGTATCCTGAAGAGTTGAAGTGAAGAATCTTCTCTGAGTAATTGTAAGTCACATGGGACTGAGATGCAGTGAATTCGGAGGTAAAACCCATCCCAGTAAGCCAAAGGACAGTAGAGACTTTACAATCTCAATGACTCTTTCTATGTCTGTAGTATCCCAATTAACAAGAATATCTATCTCTGATACTGTAAAGGCCTCTTCTAAGTCTGCTGCAATTTGCACCTGTACCAATCAGTCATTATTGTCTTTGGCATTTGGTGGAAAGATTTCAATGCCTATCTTTCTCATCCAAAGCCCAGGATTAATCTGGGAGAAGGGGACTGAAAAATAGCTTTTCATTTCTTATTTTACATCTTAGAATGCTGTCTCATTTATATTGTCCTGTTTTCCTATTTTCCTCTTGGTTTGATTAAGTAAGTGAAAGGCAGTTGTTTTCAATGAGAAAATGACTCAGAATCCTTTGCTCTGTCCTTTGTAGATCCCATATTGTAGAGCAAAATATATACACACAAGATATTTAAAAAACATCTTGAAGAAAAATAGGACCTCGCAAAGGCAATCGTTGAGCTGTATCAATTTTAATGCCAGGCAGGTTAGGTAATTTCAATGAAATAGGATAACTGACCTAGTTTTAAAAGATATTTCTGAGATATTTTACTCCTAGGGCCTTTAGTAAGAGTGCTGGTCGTTCAATATCTCGCATTCTCTGACTCTAAAAGAATAACAACAAGAAAATGAATTAGAGCTTTCTTTATATGTTAAAGGAAGGTAATGGATTGCTACAGGATACTTCAGGACTAGACAGTCTACTTTAACCTAGACAATTTTAGAGAAATAAAAAATCCTGAATTTGCTGCTCTAGCAGCAAATAAAACATTTTAACTTGAACTATCTCAGTGATCAATATCTAATCTGCACTCACAGCATTTTTATTTTAGTTAGAAAGTAAAAAGGTGAAAAGGTGGAGTGTTTTGTAGCCAAAGAAGGAGCTTCAGCTGCGTTATTTTGCATCTCAATTGCCAGAAAAAAAAATCCCCTTTTAGGTTTCTAATATTGACAAAATAAGGCAATCCATCTTTTCTCTGAGTTACTTCTTTTTTTCTTAACCACTCTTATTTTGTCAGACCTTTTTTAAAAAAAAAAAATTTCCCCTGACCCCATTGACCATGTCCTAGAGCATAATCCTTCTTTCAATGACTGTGTTGTCATAGCGTGTCTCAGATATTCAGAAACATTTGCTTGTCTCAGCCACACTTTATTTTCTGTATTGTCACAAAAACTCTTATGACTGACATATGACATATGTCATATGACAACTGAAACTGGAAGACCTGTCCATATTGCTGCATGAAAGCCCACCAAATTGCAGATAAACAACACTAGTTAAAATGATAAGGTACTTAATAAAGATTATAGTTAGTCTGTGGAGGTAGAATGCTTTCCATTAAGCTCATCTTTTTCTTTTAGAGATCTAAATTGGATGAAAAAGGGAAAGATGCATTTTGTTACGAGCAAAATGATTGCAAACTAAACCTCATAGTTATAAATGAGTATTTTAGAGCTTACTTATCTCCTGCTTGTGCAGTATATTGATGTTTGAGGCAGTTTTGTATTTCAGAATCTGCATACAGAAGTTGAGACCATAGAAAAGATCATCTCTAAAGGTGTGAGAATCATAATTTTGATTTATTTACACATTTATGTATTTTTTTACAGAATAAAATAATTTTCCTTTATTTCTCATGGCCAGGAAACTGCTATTAGTGCACTGTATAAATAAGACATGCACGGACACCGAATAGAACTTTTGCTCACCAGTAAATATCCTAGAAAATGCTTTTCTCATGTTCAGAAGAAACAGCCTATTTACAAATGAGAAACTGAAGTTAATAGCTACTTACAGCACTAAATGTGTACTAAGGAAGGTGGAAAATGCACAATATGCATTATTGTAATCTATTTATAATTTAAGTTTTTGTCTATTGTCTTATCTGAGAGCTATTAGTGCGATATAAAGCTGTCATTCCAGGACTACATATTTGGGATTAACTATGAGAAAGATTTTCTAAAGCAATGACTCTGAAAAGAGAACCCTGATGTGACATCTTGCAAAATCCAGGGAAGAATTCACAATGTAGTATAAAGATTTATCATATTAATAGGGTACATTTACATATGTAATTCTTACAACAGAAAATTGATGTCAACCCACAGCAATACCTACATTTTGTAAATAAATTTATACAACAGAAGAGAAAATTTTTGGAGGGAATGATTAGATCTGAAGGTTTCCGTCTGTTTTTTGGAATACTCCTAAAATATCTGTTCATGGATAAAGGCTGTTGTTGACAGTGTTAGTTTTTTGTTAATATCATTTAGACACTAAAGAAGAGTCATTGCATCTGTATGATTTTTAAACAAAGCAAAATATGCTTCTTGCTCCTATAATTGTGGATTTTAAGGAATATTTTAAGGACATGGATTTTTCTTTCCATTTATATATGGATCTACACAGATAGTTTTACAATAAAAACAGATTATCTATGATAGTCATTTTTACACTAGTATTTGGCAAATAATCTTATGGGTTATTTTTTATAAATGGATTTTTGGATTTTAAACATCAGTATTAGGAATATTGAATTTCACATTAAAAAAGGTAAATATTCTGTGGAGTGTTCAGGCATATGGATTTATCAGAGATGACAACTGACTTTAGATGACAGCTTTGTCTGGGTTTTATATTAAGATTTGCCATTTCCATCTACCCTGATGAAGAGATTTCTGGAGCAGAGTTGATTAATTACTTTTTTAAAAACAGTTGTAATGGTTAGATATAACAAGTGCAGAGACTACTATAAAACCAGAATCACAGATACAACCTCAAAAGACTGACCAATATTAGACAATAAGATATTTTAGTATCTCATTGATATTAATAATAATATACCTTAGGATGAGTTAATATCTGAGCGTTTTATGCATTTGGAATCATCAAACTATGGAAAAGAATTTCCAGTGGAAAAGAAACTCAATTTAATAGCATTCATAGAGTAGAAACTGTATATAGCTTGAATTTGTCTAAGCTGCAACGTTATTATATAGTCACTGAACATGTAATTGCACCATCTATTATTATAATTGCTTTGTCCTGTGAAGACATCTGAAAATAATTAATCAGACTACAGAAAATTATACTTTAGAACTCTTATGTGGTCCACCAAGAGAAGGAAATCCTTCCTTTTAATGCTGTACAATAATTCTGCCTTCACTGTTTCAGCACAGAGGAAGTTGTAATTTTGTGAGCAGGGCACTGGAAAATATTTCTAACAGAGCCACTTTTAGCTGTTTCTAAAAAAATACCTGCTGCATATTGTATCATATTTGATGTTTTTGATAAAGAACTTTCAACCTCATCAGTTTTGCTGCTGCAAATCACAATGAACTTTTATTGTGTTGATGCTAGAAGGGATTTGAGATATTTTAGCATCATTCTTCATCCTGCCTGTGATACATTCAACCTTATTTTCAAATATCTGTTCCAACTGCTGAAGAAACTTAGAGAATTCAATTTGAATCAAAAATAGAAAAAAAAAATCTACTTTTTTCCCCTCATACTTTTCACTGTTAGTTCTTCTTTTATGCCACTTAAGTTCTTTCCCCACGATAATGAAATCTTTCTGTCACTTTGTGGGGTCATTATTTTTGCACAACTACCCGTCATTTCCCTATAATCAATCAATCTCATTCTTACAGCCAGGTTTTCAAATATGCATATTTACTGACTACTAATCACATTTCAGATCCTTTCAGAAGACAAGGAAAAAATTTTAATATTGCTTTCACCAACAAAATTTTCATTTTTTATCTTTTTTTTTTCGCATTTCAGCAAAACAAATTTTACTCCCAACAACCTGTATTAAGAGGTACTCTGCATTCCATCCTAAATATTTTTAATTTTTAATTGTCCTTGCTACCCATTAAGGAATATCAAAATCTTCTCTTTCAGCTTTATCTTACCTCTCTCCTTGGATTAAATGCACAGAATGTGCTCAGGGATTGCAATATGCAAAGGAATTCTGCCAAATACTGCTGTAGTGAGTGACACTGAAATGCCACAGATTTCTATTGACCCTTATAATCTTCTATTCATTGTGTTACATAGCGCAATAACACTGCCATTAACCAAGATGAGAGCTAGTTTGTGCACAATTTATGTTCTAATAGTTGTTATAAAACAGATATATATTTCCTGATCCAAAGTACTTATATCTCATACATATGCCAAATGATCACAATAATATATATCACTGATGGTTTTCACATAAATATAAATTTAGCTGCAACTTTCTTATATCATTAGCCATAAAAACTTCAGGAGCAGTGAGGCAGTATGAGCTGCCAATGGGCAAGGAATACAGCAGTGTACCTTCGGGGGATAATTTCAGCAAATCATTATCAGCTTCACTTTCATTAACTCAGTCAAGTAAAGATCAACAATCATCCTGGTTCTGCTTTATGGAGGAGCATCATAATCCAGGATGAAAGAACTGAGTTCATTCTAACACAATACATATGATGTGTGTGCTGGACTGATTGGGACCTTATGAAGTTTCTGCCTAGTGTATCAATGTCACCCATTTCCACCTGCAGCAGGTTTTACCCTTGAAGTTCAAGATAAACCTCTTCAAACACCATCTGCAATTTGTTCTGTTATTATGGGCTCATTGGATCTTTATACACCCTGTTATGGGTATGTAATAAGGAAATGTGTGAATTCATACAGGGAGAAAAAATGCAAACCGGAAAAAATAACAGAGATTTTACTCAAACTGACATGCCATGTTTTCCTGATATTTTAATGGCACTAGTCAGATATGTCCATTTGTGAGCTGGAGTTTCCTGATAGTCAAAGAAACTCTACTACCTCATTTGATCCAGCAGGTGTCAAAGCAGTTATATAATTTCAGTGTACCATAAAAAGACTATTGCAAATTTATTTATGCTAAAATATTTCATTATAATTCTGGCCAAGCCTCTTCAAGTCAAGCACAGTCAGCTTTCAGGCTGGACAATGTAAGTAATATTACTTTTGGTATACTGTTGTGTTAGACCTTTCTGTATTTCCTTGAGTAGGAACTCTATTCTGTGTAGGCTGTTGCAGAAACATCAATAAGCTAATAATTGGTGCCTGAGTACGGATTTATTCATTTGGAACTGATTCAAGCAAGGATGGAGAGAGGAAATCAAGCTCTAATTTATAAGTCTGATGAAAAAAAAGAGTGGGCAAAGTACAGAGAAAAGAGAAATTGCAAATAGACAAATGAAAGTGGAGAATATTGCACTTGAATTATGATGAGCAATACTGCTCTGAATTTTGCAGATTGAAAATATCTAGCTTTCTCATATTTTATGAACACTAAAATTTAGTTGGTCATTGATTGGTGGTCACTAGATATCTGTATGTCTTTTATTCTACCTGCACCTGCATCAATTTCATACCAAGCCTACATCTACTGTACGATGTCACTTTTAAGTGAAATTGTTAAGTCACACCCTTTTTATCCTCAGTAACTCTTTATTAATGAAATATAAGGCCCACTTATATAATTCTTGTAAAAATATCAACATAACTGACAGGATACTGTAGCTGTAGTGACCCTTCCAAATATGCACCTTATGATTTGTAAGTAGGAGAAATAGTTAACTCTCAGAATGAACCTTGTAACAAGATAAGTGAGTTTGTGGCAAAGGCAGTGAGCTGGTGATAGCAGCGTCTTGTAGCTTCATGGCAGAGTGTCACCATGAAAGAAGGGACAGTGATCCTTTCTGCTGGAGGTCATAGAGTTTAGGATCATGTTAGGCTTCCACCACTGTGGGCCCTACAGGTCAGTGGCATGCAGGCAATGGGGCTACAGAACCTCCTGAGGTCACTTTCCCTCTCATTTCTGTATGATTTTTAACATGAGCCAAGAACTTTGAACTGGTAAACATTGCTCAAGCGCTTCTCTGTGATGTACTTCTGACTGCAGACTTCTCAAATGTTGGTACAGTCAGAAAAATTTTTTATTCTTTTTAATATCACGGAAAAAGCAACTGAATGAGAAAATTGTGCTGCCGGAGAAATGAATGGTAACCTAACACCTGCCTATTATGACTGTTAATTCGCTGTCAAACTACAAACACTGGGAGAAAGTCTTGTTCATCCTGATCAGATGTTCATCCAATTCTATGTAACATTTAGACTTATCTTAAGCAGTGAAATTGCCTTTCTCCTCAAATCCCTGGTCCACAGTGAAGAAGGTAGTCCCACTGCTGTCAGAGAAGGACTGCACACTGGAGCAGGGTGACAAGTCATGACTGAACTGCAGCCCGTGGAGACACTACCCTGGAAGAGGTTTATCCTTAAGGACTGCAGCCTGTGGACTGAAGGTCTCACTCTGGAGCAGGGGAAAAGTGTGAGGAGGAGGAAAAGGTAGAGAGGAACTGTCATGAGCTGACCACAACCCTACATTCCCATCCCATTACACTGCTCAGGGCCGGGGAGGTAGAGGAGTTCAGGATGAAGAAGTGACATTGAGCCTGGGAAAAGGGAGGATGAAGGAAGATTTTGTCTTTTTTTCTTACCACCTAAATCTATTTTAATTATCAATAAATTAAATAATTTCCCCCCAAGTCTGTTCTGCCTATGGAAGTAACTGGCAAGTGAACTCTCCTTCATTATAGGCCATGGACTTTTCCATCTGTTTTTCTTCCTCCAGTCCTGTTGGGGAAGGGGAGTCCAAGAGAGGATGGGTGGGCATCCAGAAACCAGCCAAGGATGACCTACCACAGATATTTACAGCAGAAAGTAGTAAAGGTGGAGAATCATCAGTAAGTATAATATCTACCAAATTTTTAAATCTGCCTCTTCAGATATAGCGTAACATGAAAAGCAAATATTTATTAACTACCTTGCTAATTAGCATAAATATCTGGCTAATGACCTAGTAATAATGATGTGTTCGAACATTTAGAATCATTGTATTAGATCACAGGGTGGATTTTTATACTAAAATATAGAATAAAATAATCTTGAAAAATCCAGTAACATTGGTTCTCTAACAAAAATACAAACTTTGGAAACAATATTATTAACAAAAGACTGGTAGGGAAAAATATGAGACAAAATTAGCACTCTTAAAACAGAAGTAAATTAATAGCCATTCATTACATTTAACAGTCACCTTAACAGTCTGTCATTCTGAGCAGCCATATTAATGGCAAAGCCAAAGCAATGTCTATCTAATTGGCTTTGATCAGTAATTGTGGAGGAAACAAAATGGTCTACAAAGACATCAGTAGGCCAAATCTACTGTCCAAAAACCCAAGAGTCTGGAAAGACAAACAACTTAGTTGTTCACTCTAACCTGTAGGTTATAGACTTCTCTGACTTTAAAAATTTTCTTGGAAGAATCCTGTGTCCCAGAGGTAGCGGTGTTACAAAAATGGATTTTCTTGCATATTTCTTTTCTCTGTTCATGCACAGGTGTCAGAAAGAAGAAAGCAGAAATACACACTAGCTAAAAGCCCCATTTGGTTTGGTTTGTTTTTTTCTCGTAGTAAACCCACTTGTAGAGGCACAGTCACACTTGGTCAGGTTCCTTACACAGGTCTTTGAAGCCATCTTTATGTTGTAGCTTTTTTCTTGTGTAATAAAGGGATCAAGAACACTTTTTGGTGTTCACTGATGACCTCCTAGTGTACCCAGGTGTCCAAGAAGGTCAATGGCATCCTGGCTTCTGTCAGAAATAGCATGACCAGCAGGACTAGGAAAGCAATTGTCACCCTGTTCTCAGCACTGGTGAGGCTGCACCTCAAATCACCTCTAAATTCTCTGCTCAGTTTTGGGCCCCTCACTACAAGAGGGACATTGAAGTGCTGGTGTGTGTCCAGAGAAGGGTAAGGGAGTTGGGGAAGGGTCTGGAGCAAAAATCTGATGAGGAGCAGCTGAGGGACCTCAGGGCATTTAGCCTGGAGAAAAAGATTTGCCATTTATCAGCAGTTTACCCCTGTCCTTGGATGTAGCCTGGCTCCTGCAGTCACATCAGTGTTCATGATCCATGCTCCCTAGTGCTTGCTTCCAAGGGTCTCTGATGGTCCAGCTCCATGGACACAGTGTGAAGACCACTCAAAATCACTGCCTCAAAACGTACCCTCTGAGGTGAGAGCTCTACAAAATCTAGGACAGAAACAAGCTGCCTGGAGGCACCTGAGGGTCAGGCACATCATCACTTTTAAGTGCAGTTGGAAATTGGCAGGATTGCTCTGCTGGTCCTTGAAGGAGAAATATATTCCCACACCAACATATCTGAACTAACAGTCCTACAGGATTAGAGCTGTTTCAGAGTAAAGGCTGACTGCAAGTCCTCATGGATAAAACATCCAGATAGAAGTGAAAACTCTTTAGAATTATGCTGTATGTTAATTTGGTTTTATTTATATGTGAATCTGGTTATCATATTAATGAATAGACACTGACTCTCTCCAAAGTGCTCTATAGTTACTATGACTTCGAATCATAGAATCACAGAATCATAGAATCAACCAAGTTGGAAAATATCTCCAAGATCATCAAGTCCAACCCTTGATCCAACACCGCCGTGGTTACTAGACCATGGCACTAAGTGCCACATCCAGTCTCATCTTAAAAACCTCCAGAGACTGAGAATCCACCACCTCCTTGGGCAGCCCATTCCAATGCCTGATTACTCCTTCTGTAAAAAATTTCTTCCTAATATCCAACCTAAACCTCCCCTGGCACAGCTTAAGACCGTGCCCTCTTGTCTTACTGCTGGTTACCTGGGAGAAGAGACCAAACCCCACCTGGCTACAGCCTCCTTTCAGGGAGTTGTAGAGAGTGAGGAGGTCTCCCCTGAGCCTCCTCTTCTCCAGGCTGAACAACCCTAGCTCCCTCAACCTCTCCTCATAGGACTTGTGCTCGAGTCCCTTCACCAACCTTGTTGCTCTTCTCTGGACCTGCTCCAGCACCTCACTTCTCTAATTATAGTAATGAATACTGTCTCAGAGACACTCCAGATACTGCTGGAGGCAGAGAGCAGGAGACAACAAATGCTGTGTGAAATTTCAGAAGTGGAATGAGGAGGAATGAAAATATAAGTGAGAATTAAATAAAAGGTGAGAAGAGATCAAAATGGAAAACGCAAAGGAAAATGTGTCAACTCCATGAAATATCTATATTTGAGTAAGACCTCTCTTCTATCTCTGAATCAGACTAAGCAGTTGATTCTTAGCTGTTTTTCACCTCCAGACAAACTATTTATGCAGTTGTTATCTATGTGTTTAGAGTCAGTTAATTTAAAAAGCAGTAAAGCTTTGATACGGTGCATTCAAACATCCACGAAGGGGTTTACTTCATGATAATACCAGACTGTATGAGGTCAGAAAAAAAACAGGTGGAGAGCTTGCAAGTATCTTTAATAAAAGGTATGGTTTTAAGGATTGGTTGAGCTACACTTTCCTTGAAAACTTAGTATGTTTCTCATAAATCTGAGAAGGTAATGGAAAAGGATAGTTTACCAGAGCTTGCAGTGACAGGGAAAACATCTTCAAACTGAAAGAGAATAGGTTTAGATTAGATTACAGGAAGAAATTCTTCCCTGTGAGGGTGGTGAGGCACTGGTACAGGTTACCCAGAGAAGCTGTGGCTGCCCCATCCCTGGAAGTGTTCAAGGCCAGGTTGGATGGAACTCTGAGCCACCTGGTCTTGCAGAAGGTGTACCGATGGTGGGGGGTTGGAACAATATGATCTTTAAGATCTCTTCCAACCCAAAACATTCTGTGATTTCATGAATAAGGATGAAGTTGCAGCTGATCTGAATCACCAGAGCTCTATGGCTGCAAGTTGACTATTTAACCATATGTAGTGGACCAAAGTTTTAAAGGCATTAATTTTCCTTAGAACTGGTAAATGACACGTTGTAGACTGAAAAGAGCATTGATAGTACAGATCTCAAGAACCTGCATATGTTATACTTTCTCCTTTTCAGCACATTTGAAATGTAAACTTGTCTTTGGGCTGCAGAAAGTAAATTAATTTAGAAAAGTATTAGAGGCCAAAAAATAACTTAGGAAAGCATAAATCGACATATGGTTGACAAAATAACTCCCCATTCTGATGAACAACACTTCTATAGTTTATAAATAAATCATTTAAGCTTCTTAACATTCACTGACTGAAGTAGCTCAGAAGCTACTCCAGAATTTGACATTTGGATTTTAAGCTGAAGTGCAGAAAAATAGACCATGTGTGAAGGTCACTGACAATTCATCTAAGAGATTAAACATTACAAACTGTCTAGCAACATTTCAGATGTTCATTTATTTATGAAAAGACATTATACATCTTGTAAGGATTTAAAATGGTTTCTGATCAAATAAAACTAAGAAGGGACTTTAAACATTAGATGAAGTATCAGCTAAACTATGTAGCCAGCTAGGTTATTGGTACAAAGGCATTACTATCACCATTTCTAGAAGTAGATAAGTCAAATACCAATTTTTGTACTTAAGTTTTTGTTGTTGTCCGGTCAGCAATTTGTCGATTTTCGTTGTGCAAAGGTAATCTACATTTTTAATGGCATGGAACTTTCTTTCTCAAGAATAGCATGAAATATTTTATTAAAAAACCCCACAGAAATATAATAGTTTTTATAATTACAGTGATTAAAATAATAATGCGTTACAGAACAAATAAAGACCTTCAGGTTTTGTTTGCCTATTTCCATACGCACAAATATGTAGGATGGCTTCCAGAATTATCATACTCATACAGGATGTCCTAAAATGTCCTTTGTGTTTCTCTGATAGGATCAGGCATTTGTCACACAGAGAATAAGAGAAGATTAACATATGTCCCTTCTGGCACATCATAAAAAGAGGATAAAATTCTGCCACAAGACCAAGGTGCTCCTGTCAGAAATGTCTCTTCTAAGGAATCTGAATATGCCCCATTTCGTATTCTAAATGCATTTCTTGAAGTTGCAGCATTTTGGAAGACTCTGCAGCATCAGAATGAACTTTATGAACAGAGGCAAAAAGTAGAATAACTCAGCTTTATTTATAAATCCTACATTCTGTTGAATATTTCTAGATCTGTGGGATTTACTCTTGAGAGTAAGACCTGCAGATCTTAATCCAGGTTAAAAGCACAGGCATTTCTTTTTTACAAGTTCCATTGTAATACAGCAAATAAAAATAATTTAAAAGAAAACAATGATAGTGGGGAAGCTTAGATCTAGAATCAGAATAGATTTCTGCAAGCTAAGCTACATATATAACAAAATTTTAATAAAAAGTAAAGCAGAGAAAATAGTGAAACCCTGAAGAATCATATTTCCTCTTATCTCACAGATTTGTGAACAAGAACATAGATGTCCTGCTTAATTTTAATAATCTGAAAGCTTGATGACTAGAGCTAATACTGTAAAAGGTAAATTCAGATTAAAAGCTAGACCAGTTAACATGAGCACTGATTTTAAAATGAAATGACCTTTTGTTCTTGTGTAACCACAGCCATAACCTGACCAGCCAGCTGAAATCAGGTTCCTGATCCAACCCTAATCTAATCTACCTGCCTAATTTAGTCTTAAATTCCCTGAAATTAAGTCCTCTCAAACCATAACAAACAGACTTATCTATGACAAACACATTTTTAACACACCTGTAGCCTCCTAGGGTACAGAAAGAGAAAGGGGCTCTCACATCTCATCAGATTTTTGTAGCAGGATGTGCAAACTCAAATACAGCTCAAGAGTAAGGAATGAAAATTAAAAGTGTAAGCCACCTTTCTGTATATTCCACTGCAGTAAAAACTGTTTATGATTTAATGGAGGTGAGAATTGGCTTGGGATACTTTGGATATTGGGATCCAGAGTTATTTTCTACAATTCATCTCTTAAAAACATATGATGATTTAAACATTACCATATGATGATTTAAAAATAAAGATTAAATGAAGCATTATGAATGTACATATTTACATTAGTCAATTTGATCAATATGACATGACAGCTACGTTCTAAAAGGTAGAGTATCCAATCTCATGAATTTTAGAGCTGTCAGTTACTGGAGAAAAGAGAAAGAAAAACTTTGACATAACAAAGTACCTCTTATTTCCACATTTGTTATAGGCAATACACATACACAATATGCTTGAAAGTTACTAATTAAAATTCAGTAACATAAAAGGTTATATGACTTAGTGATTACAGACTTTCTTCACAGCAGAATGGTCCATTTCCTCTTGGTATGCAGGTAAGTTAATACATTATTGAAAAATCAATCTAGTCTGTTTTGACTCCATAAATAATTAAATGTACTGATTCAAAATTCTAACTTTTTGCTTATAAACTCCAGTTGACATGTTTTCTTATGTAATGCAAGCTCTTTTAAACTTACTTGTTAATATTGTTTTAACTTCCAAATATCCAGAGAAAAGAAACTTATCTTTTTCAACTATGCATTGCTGGCATTTCCCTACATAACTCTCTGTAAAATTCATGAGATTCCTTATAATTCCTTGTCAGATTAATGTCAGCATTTCATTTGGACTCAAGAGCACAGAAATGTTGCTTAAAAGGCTGCTTGGACAGCCAAAACTTCCAGCTCTGTGGTTTTCAAATTAACTACTTAACTGTAGAGAGTTTTGTTTACTACATTAAAAAATCACAAGGCTAAGAATTTAAAAATTATAAGGCTAAGAATTGTCTTCAGAATACAGTAACAAGCTTCACAGTTTACAGATACAGTAAGGTCAACATAAATACTCCATTGATAAAGTTTTGTCAAAACGTTTTCCTTTTCTGATCTTTCTTCAAAATTAAAAGACAATTATCTATAAGTTATCTATGAGTGAACAAGGTCACTAACATAACTCTTACCCTCCCATGTCACCTACGTGTCCATGAGCAATGAGTACGTCAAAATAACAACAACAATTATTTTGGATGCTGATTCTAACCTCAACATTACTATTACTACTGAACTTGAAATTAAAAAAAAAAAAAAGGACAAGAAAAAACCTTAATATCTTAGGGAAAAGATGTTAGCAATACAAAAGATGTGTGTTTATGTTATGGTAAATACAAGGAATTGGGATTTTTTACATTATGTTAAGCATGTAAACAATATACACAAAATTTCATTTTAATCTAATTAATATTACTTCTTTTTTTTAAAACAATACCAGCTACAATACCATGACTATTTATAAACTGAATAGCCCAACTTTCTTCTATCCTGCTGAATTTCTCTGTAATTTCTTTGAAAGATTTCTCCAAAAACATGCCACCTATACATTTTGGAACTATGAACTCGGCTGAAAATTTAATTAAAATTGCATTTTCTAGGTTTTCTCTCCCTGTCCTGGTACTTGACCATATGCTAGAGAAAAAGGATATAGTATCTTATATTAATGGGAAGTTTAATGTTCTAAAAACATGCTCCTTTTTCTCTTTTCCTTTTTTCTTTTTAACCCTGAGACTTTTGTTGAAAATCTACAAACTGGAAATATATCACAAAACAAACCCTGAAACTTTGTGGGTTATTTCTGGTTGGTTTTACCAAAAGGAAAGAAAAAAATGCAACCAACATCCACTAACAATTCCCCACACACACCAAAAAAAAAAATCAAACCCTCAAACACAACCAAACAAAAAAACCTCACCCACAATGTTTATCACTGGATGACCAAACCGGAGAAAGCAGGTCAGTTATTGATAAACCCTAAATGAACAAGAAAGGTCTTGTCTTCATGAAATCACTTTGTGGCAAAACAATGTTTTCCCATGCAATTCCAATTAAAAAGTGTGTCTGGTCACTCTTTCTTGTCCCTCTCTGGCTTCTTGCACTCTTCATGACATTGAAGTGAAAGCACACCACAGCTTTGCTGCCACACAATATGTCTCTGACAATACTTACGCCAAGAAATGGCAATTGGTATATTTATGATTAAACTGTTGAGACATTCTGGTTTTGTTCACAGAACTGTAAAATGTGAACAACTCTCTCAAGGCCAACAGCAATGCAGGACTGTAAAACTAAAATGTTTATACTGTAAATCCTGATTTTTTTATATCACTGTCACACATAACATCTTTTGTTGCAAAACAGTAGGTAAATAGTATGTGTTACAGCTTCTTAACACTCTCAAAATGAAAGATCCCATGAACTAAAGTTGACAAAACCCCCAAATGAGGTTTTATTGTCAAAATGCCTAAATGAGATTTTATTGTCCTAATGAAAACATAGCAGAGTTTCTGAGTCAATCCACAACATTTAAAGAAGTAGATATGTCCAGAAAAGAATATTTGAAAACACTTTTTAAATGCACTTTAACCCATCCAATGCTCACCCAGTTGCTTCTAATATTTCCAGATTAAACTATTGGGAAAATTCAAGTTTCATTTAAATGGAGTATGATTTAATGTAACTACAAAATTTAATTTTATTAGTATGGTCAGACTGTACATATTTAGATTGGAGCATAACTGAACAAATCTAAAACAACTTTTCGGTAAAAGCATCTCTTTCAGAACAATAAAATGCTTTATGGTATCACTGAAATAAGCTGTGGGAATACAGAGAGAAAGTAAAAGAGAAATAGAACAGAGATTGAAGATTTATGCAAGCTGAAGAGAAATAATTCTGACATTTTCCTATTTTAACTTAAGCAAACATTAAGACCTCAAAAACTTTTTTTAAAATTGAAGACAGAAAAGAGATTTCTTAATGTCTTTTTTTAGGTTCAAAATGAAGACTATAAAACTTTCTATTAAAACTTTCCTGAAGAGAAATATCCAGTAGTCATTAACTGAGACGCAAAACAATTAAATCTTAAATGAAGTTTGAGGAGAGGAGCACACCTTTGTCCAGCGTTAATGCTGCGGGAAAAAAACTGTTATAATAATTTCTCTTACTAGTTCTGCAGAGAATTTTCCCAGTATAAATTTTTTTGAGTTAATGCACAACAAAACTTCTCTGAACTAAAAATATGGTGTTTGGGTGGCCAGAAAACCACAAGGTTCAAGTAACCTTAAGGATTTCTTGTACTTGACACAGATAATGACATTCTTGTATTCAACACAGATGGGCAAATATTTTGTCCTGCTTCTAGAGCTGTCTGTACTAGTTGTAGTGATGTTGTAGGGTAACAGTCCTTTGTTATTCTCAAACTGTGCAAAAATCAACAATAGAGCTAGCCATATAAGAACAAACTGTATCTTTTATTAATATCATGAATATAAAGAAACATTCTTTTTGAGATTTAAACATACACCTATGAACATATAACAATCTTGACAAATATAACTGAAATGTTATCCTCAGATTTTGAGGGGATTCTTGTGCTCTTTCCAGTCATTGACAAGACAAGGAATTAAGTAAAAAATATTCATTAAAGATACCTACCATAACTCTTATATTGCTTTTATGCCAGATAATTTAGTTAGGGTCAGAAATAACATAGAGAAAATAGGTTCTCCTTATGCATTTACAGTTACATCAGAATCAGAAACTATCAAATATGAATGGAAGTGGAGTGTGCTGAGAAGATCACCTTCCAAGTGATCTGTTGCTGCTGGGAAAAGCTCTCTGAATTCTCCTTCACCACAGAAAAATGCACCAGAACGCTCCTGGTTGTGGACATAAGATAGAAGCATCTTGGAAACAGTACATTTAACTCATAACAAAATCAGTAACACGTCTGTAGGACATATGTAGAAAAGCCAAGGGGTTTTGATTTGATATTACACACAACAATTTTAGGATATTGCTGCATCTGTTGTTAGACATTTAGTATTCTCTCCCATTCAAACTCATGGAAGTGCACTACATGTGATTTTAATAATTTTCTCTGAATAGAATTTAGCAGAAATTAAAGCTTAGGGTCTCATTGCATGATGTCCCACACATGTCTGGGATGAAAAGATTGCCTCTTCACTGGAGAGCTTATATTTAAACTGTTAGAAAGTCTGTGCTGTTACAGGGGTGATTCAAGCTATTTGATCAAAAAGCCAGGATTTTCAAATGTAGATAAGAAATTCCTGTCTGTGCTTGACAGCATTAAGTATTCATGAGATTTTTTACATTACTCTGATTTTATCACTCATATAAACCACTACCATATAGTCGTTTTAGACAGACTAAAAATTACACTCTTGAACAATTAATAAGTATTAAAGCAAACTTTCAGAGAGGAGTGTTCACTCAGCCAGTATTTTGACTATAAGTTCTAAATCCTAATGCTGAAACTGAAAAATGATCTTGTGGTTCTCCAAGGCATAAGTGAATGATAAAACTTAAGTAAGGACCCTTTCAAAGCACTTCAGAATGATTTCCTGATTTCATAGAAATCCGTGGGAAACCTGCAATTAACTCAGTCCTGGAACTGAGCGAGAATAATTTTTATTTACAACTTCTGTGACTGCAGCAGTTTCTAATGTGTTTCCTGATAAAGTATCATCTGAAATGGCTCTGAGTTGCACAAACAAGACACCTGCTATTGCTGAGATGTGCCACGACATGAGTACCAGATCTGTGCTTGCACCCCCACATTTCCACCCATGGGAGTCAATGATGCTGTGAAAGCCACTATAGCAGCTTGTGCTGACAACCAGTTGTCTGACTAATCCAGCCCTACCCTTAATGTGAGAATGGGAACCTCTGAGCTGTCTGTTTAGCCTCTTATTTGTTTGTCTTATCTGAGGTTGTATACAAAATATGTGTTAGAAATAGTAAAAACGCATAGTAAAAATGCAGTTATTGGTCAGATTTAGACATAAAAGAACATGAAGAAACATTTAATTACAAATTATTTATGCAAGCATTCAGATTTTTATGGCATTTCTTCAATGTATTTTATAATTTTAGAGTATTTTAATCCAATAATATTAACATTTTATATTTTAGAAGTCCCAAGTTACAAAAGCTTAGATTCATTTCAATATTGATTTTCAGCTCATAAACCTCTTTTGATCTTCACTAAATTAAAACTGTAAATTGCACCTACACCATGATATACTATATTTTTGTTTCTGAAATACTCTACAGGACTTTTCTACTCTAAATTAAAAATCTTACTTGAAAAGAGGAAAAAAAATGGCATTTCCAATAAATTCCCTTAAAAATACTTCATTATAAAGAATATTTTTTCTTCATTTATTGGCATTTTTATTGATTGAACATATTTTACTGAGTTTTTTCCAAATTTTCAATCTCTAATGGTCTGTTCTCCTGCAATATTCTTGTTTTCTTAAAAAAAATAAGAATGCAAACATATTTTCTATATGAGCAAGCAACTGCAATTTGACTGTGAAGGATTATTATGTATGCCAAAGTGAAGGACACCAAAATTTAGCAGCATCCACAAAGAAACAATACAGGGTTTTGAAGACAACTGGAATCTTATCTGAATGCACACATGTACTGCAAACTTTACTACAGTGTCTGCCTATACTAAAAATAGATTTATTTACCAGGTAGGACCTTGAATGTCAAAATAAAAGGTTAAAAATGGTATTTTTAAACATATAATTTCAAGAGTTAAAGACAGAAAAATGGTGAGAATAGTTATTGAGAAGAGTGGATGACGAAATAAGGTGGTTGTTGCAGAACTGAGGCTCTTCTGGTGACTAAGACCCACTTTTCTGCAGTGCAAGTCTCCACACCTCACAACACAACATAGAAATAGATGTTCCTTCTCATCAACAGTTGAGAAACTGGCCCTATGACTATTGCAATGACCTTGAAATATTTGGAAATATAGGATTTTCTGGAAGTTGTTACAGTAATAGAATCAAAAGGAAAAATGAGCATGAGAGTTTCCCAAAGTGATCTTGATGAGACTACTGTATGATAGCTAAAATCTTGGGGTTGTTTTAAAAAGAATAAAGAATATACATAGTTTAGCTCTCAATTCATCCTAAAAAGAAACAATAATTTTATACTTGAGTAATACATCTTGGACTGAAGAGTGCTATCAGCTATAAAGCTCAAACTTGAATTGGCATGACAATGTAGATTACACTGTTTATTACATTACCTAGACATGTACATATGCTGCAATAATCATTTAACAGTTAATCATCTTGCCATGATTTTAATCTCTTGGGTTTTCTCCCTTGTTATTCTATTATTGCATCTTTTTCCTTTGAAATTTAAACTTAAACATACACGGTAGATACATGGAAAAGTACTGTTATGGAAATAAACCATAAATTATTCCATATCTGGACATTGCACCTGCATTGCAATCAGCATTAAAAAGTCTTGATTTTATTACTCTGTGTTTCATTAAGGTCTTTGGTTAATTGGGAAATGTTTATAATAGCTAAAAAGATCATTGTCATGATACAGGGGGTCAGGATATAAATGTTGTTCAGATTGGCTTGACTTTTTTTCTGGACTTCTTACTGTGATATAAATTGTTACTTCAAATCAGCTGTTAAAAATCCCTTTAGAAGCAGTCTGTGACTTTATTTTAGGATACACTCTGAAAAACTGGGAAATAGGCACGGAATTGGAATTGTGAGAGAAAAACTGTGAGAGGAAGAGAGTGGGAAACAAGTAGAAAAGCACCAATGATTAGGAAATCAAAAATGTTACAGAAAATGAGCTACTCTCCATAGAATGAAACACATTGGGATATAGGTTTTAATTAAAAAGGAGAAAAAAGAACATAGAAGCAAATTGAAAACCAGAAAAGGACATAATGGGAGGAAAGAAGTTAGTTTATCTTCAGATAAATAATGTGAAATGAAATAAATGAATATTTTGGGTATTGCCCTTATTTTTATTTGAATGCAGAGAATTTCTCTTGGACTTGGCTTTGGAGCTGACCAGCAAGCTATGTTTTTGGATTTTGTTATTGCTTGCACTGTGTTATTCTAGTTTGCAATAACTCTTGTTATGTGTAAAGTTTTAAGCAAGTCAGTAGACCTATAGTAATTATTATGATCAGATTTTCTATACATCATGTTTTAAACTTTCATTTATAGAAATAGATAGGAATTTATCCCTGAGCTCACTAGATATAACAGATTCAGAACCTTTACTATAATGGTTTATATTTTGTTGTGGTACTATTGCAAGACCATTTCATAACCTAAATTTGCAATGAGTCATCTTATGTTTTGCGAATTCTCTAGCCCTTCCCTTTCTGATGCTTTATGTGGTCTCTCAGCCAACTTCTTCTCTCTGTTCCAATTAACATGAAAGATCTGTATGAAAAATACATTTTTGGCAACCAGATTTTCTAAAGTCACTCAAACTTTGAACGATTTTTATTTCATGCATCATTTTATTTTAAAGCTCTGTCTTTGACCAAGAACCATCCCTAGCTCGCCTGCAGTCAGCCAGGGGTTACCTCCTTAGGCTTTTCCAGGAAAATACAATTACGAACTTTGCCCAAGCCTTCAAAATCTGCTGTAACAGATTTAGATGCATTATACTGGTTATCCCCTTGACTCATCATCTTTAAATATTTATGTACAGCTCCTCTGGTTGTTCTTTCAAACTTCAAGCAACACATGAAACCGCCCTTGGCAGCGACCGCTGCATTGCGCCTGTTTTAGTCCCGGCTTACAGAAGGTTAAGACTTCTCTGTTGTCAGATTAACAGCGCTTTTGGAACCCTAAAATATTGTAGCTGATCAAATCCTTTCCTTTTAAAGCAGGATTTAAATACTTCTGTTGAATTTTGGTGGTCTTAGCATGCAGGAAAAAAAAAGAAAGCGTGAAGGACAGGGTGAGACTTTCTCCTGTGGAAATGCAGCTGCAAAAAATGCAGGTATTTGCAATTTGAAAGTGAAGAGTGAAGAAACAACAGCACTGCTAGAAAAATTCACAGTGAAGTTCATGTGGAGACATTGTGACCTTTTCCTCCTCAGTGCTTATTTCTTGGAAATAAAAGTCCTGCTCTGGAGGTGGATCTTGAAAAATTATTTTTTTCCCCTAGGAAATTGGATAGTATTTATGCTTTTCAGCTTTATATGGGAAAGAGGATTTTCTTGTTTAAGGATTCAGTTTACCTACCTTTTGGCATTAATTCAAATATTTGACCTCTCACCTTTATCTTCCCAAAAGTAAACCGGATTCCTAAAAGTGAACTTGATTCCCAAAAAGTCAGATACTCCAGAAACTCCATTGGGGAATTTTCTGTTAATTTTACTAGGAAAAGGCTAGAAATTTTGAGACAGATAACAGAAAATTGATGAGTGGATGAAATGGATGGATAGGTGGGAGGATAGACAGAGTCGTACAGTAGTTCTAATTTCTTTATCTTCAGAAAAGTTTAGACAAACTGAAGTTGTGTCCATGAGTATTTTTATTCGGTTTAGTGATTATTTTTTTTTCTGAATTCTTTTCTGACATGTTAGACTTGTTGTGCACATATTAAGGATAAATAAAACGAAAGCAAGAGAGAGCTCTGACCTTTCATAGATGCAGAAACAAGAGTGACTTTATCAGGAGAGATGAAACAAGGGTTACAATTCCCACTTGCTTCCACTGCAGCATCTTGACTGAGCTCTGACACTGGGGCTGATACTCAAATGCTATCACAGAGAACATATTGTGAGACAATTTAAACCATTTCTGTACTATTTCTGACTCTTATCTCCTCAATGGTATCATTAGCTTTCAAGTTTCAGCTCCTGCACTCAGCAGTGGTATCATTTACAACTGCTGCTTCTCCTATTGACTGATGAAATTAAAATGCACTTAAAAGCATTACAGAGAACAGATCTGCAGAATGTTCATTGTGGATTGACATTACCATGAGAAACTCTATTGATTTACCATATTCATTTATGGGACTTCTTTCTTGAGAAATTTTTATGATTATTTGAGGAGGTGAGAAAGAAAAACCCCAGCTATGACTCACTTCAAAGACTGCAAGTCCTCAGGTGGGTACAGGAAACACAGATTTTTTTTTTTCCTCTTTTTTTTTTTTATTATTTTTTTTTTATATACCTGCATTTAAAAGGGAAAACCTGCTAACCCACCTAGAATTTTGAACTTCAAATTCAAATTCACACAGAGAAAGCTCATTCTACAAATAATTCAGGGTAGAAAAATGGCTACTCTTTCACCTTCCTGGACATACATAGACTGGGCATTCATATCCTTTTCTGTTACTTTTATCTGTATCTTCTTTGAGCCAGAGAAATTCCTTCTACGTTCCTCCACCTCTTCCTCATCTGACATGAAGAAAAGCAAGTGGAAGAAAATGAGCTTGAAGAAAAAACTCACTGTTATGTCATTAATGTTTAAACTATTAACTTTCAAGATAGAAGGTTCGGCGTGAAATTACTCAAAATAGGTTGTCAAAAATTTCATTTTCAAAATCTGTTTTCTGTACATTTCTGGTATATATTAGCATTATAGTTATTGTTACACAACCAAATAAATTTAATTTAAAGGGGTTTTAGATGTCAATATAAAGCTTGTTTTTTAGTAGTATGGTGGCACAGAAAATCACATGTACATGTTTATAAATAGGAACCGTCAACTCACTTGCAATGCAGACAGTATTACCCTGGTGTTAAATAGGATCTTTATTAGCTCAGTCTCATTATCTTAACAATTTCAGAGAGAACAAGAATATTGATGAGACAAGATAAGTCTTCTTGTCCCTTAGAGCCGAAATAGTGAAGATTTTTGTTTCATCAGAAAAATAGTGTCCCTAACTATAATATCATTCTATGAAGAACATTATTGCATAACAGTGTCAGAATGAAAGATATTCTACAGTGATTGTTGCAGGTAAAAAAGTTATTTTGTAACTGAATTTCACAGTTGGGATGTAAAATAAAGGTTATTCTTGAACCTAAACTGACCTCATTATTTGAAGTCATGGCTTTAAACATTCCTAACAAAACAGCTTAATTCTCCCCTACCCTGCTCAGGTGAGACCCCACCTGCAGTGCTGCCTCCAGCTCTGGGGTCCCCAGCACAGGAAGGACATGAACCTGGCAGAGCCCACCAAGATGATCAGAGGGATGGAGCACCTCTGCTAGGAGGAAAGGCTGAGAGAATTGGGATTGTTCAGCCTGGAAAAGAGAAGGCTCTGGGATGACCTAATTAGAGCCTTCCAGTGCCTGTAGGGGACCCACGGGAAAGATGGAGAAAAACTATTTACAAGGGCCTGTAGTGACAGGACAAGGGGGAATGGCTTCAAACTGACAGAGAATAGGTTTAGATTAGATATTATGAAGAAATTCTTCCCTGTGAGGGTGGTGAGGCACTGGAACAGTTTGCCCAGAGAAGCTGTGGCTGGCTTGGAGTAACCTGCTCTAGTGGAAGGTATCCCTGCCCTTGGCAGGGGAGCTGGAACTACATGATCTTGAAGGTCTCTTCCAACCACAATCATTCTATAATTCTCTGATTTATCACATTTCTACGAAATACTAGGCAGATGAGATGAGTAACACAGAAACTAAAGCATATATTTAAAGAAAATGTAGCATCTCCTTTCAGGAAGAATAAAAGAGGCATAGAATCTTTTCATCAAATATGTCATTGAACATCAACACGAGGATTGAAAGATACCCATAATAGCTTAGCTGCTTTTATACATCAGTGCCCTTGAAGTGTGTATATTCCGTGACTCTTCTCAGAAAATATATAATTGTTATCAGCTAGCGCTATAATACAGCTTTCAGAGTTACATCTTTTCATAGAAGATTTCTAGTTTATTTAAAGAAAACCCTTTTAAATCGACGGTGCTTAATGTTATCAGTTTATTTCATTTATTTAAACCTTTTCCCTTGTAAATCAAGCTTTGCTAAGACAACATGTTTCTAGTGAAGGTAACTTGGATTTGACTTATGGCTTACCTTGTCCATGTATTATGTCTTTCTCACGTGTCTTCTTATACTCTCATGATCAAAATGATCTGAGTTTGTCAGACCAATGTTTGGAAAGTTCCAAAAACTTAGAGTCTGCATAATAATATTAGTTTTATTTGTACACATCATCAGGAGTACTGTTGATCCTTTAAGCAGCAAAATAGAACTGCACTGAAAATGAAACTTAAAATACCCATGAAATTGAATCAGCTTATAGATCTGAATGTTCTTTCTTTCCCTTTTGTGGTTTAAGAAACAGCACCTAAGCTTGTAAAATGCTGTAAATAGCTGAAGTATGAAAGACAGTTTTGAAATAAAGACAGAACAAACTGGGAATGAATAGACTGCAAAATTTTATTTTAAAAAGTTGAATTTTTCTGTGTTATTGAAGAAGATATTTGTATATGTTATCTCAAGATACTAGAAGAATTTCAAAGGCTGTTCATGCAAAAGATTTAAACCTATGTTATTTCATAACAGACTTTGCAACATGACCATAAATTTTAGCACCACTTTTAATAAACATAATATCTACAGAAGGAGTGAGCAGACAGATATTTTGGAAGTATATTAAATGAACACATTGTGAAGGAGTATTGTTGCATCTATCTTGATAAGAGGATTAAATTCACATGCCCTAAACTAAGGCAAAATATACCAGAAAAATGTTGATCACATAGCAGGATTTTCTGTTTCAAACAGCAAATTAGAGTCAGTAGAAAGTGAAAAAGATAAAAATATATCCAATAGTACATGAACAGTAAACCAAAAGAAAAATCTTAAAACTGTCTCTGGTAATATCCTACATTTGTAGTCATACCACTTAAAGTTAAGTAAAATGTTACTTCTCCTTTCTGTTGCTCAGCTCAGCATTACAAAATGGTCTTTGTATTTGTAAAACACATAAAAAACCCATACGAGTACGCACACATACCACTTCATTATTTCTTGTCATAATTTTAGCAGTTTTCCATATATCAACATCATGTAGCAATGTTGATCCAAACATTGTGTGTTGACTCCAAATTGGTCTCAATTATTTTAAATGAACAAGAGATCCATGACTTAATTCTTGGTTTTGTATATTTTGCTTGGTTACCTGTGAAAAATAATCAAGGTAAAATATCCCCTACTTTGATAAATATGGAGAGAGGGGTGTGTGGTTTCTCAGTAGTTTTCCCAAATTTTATTTAGTACTAAGTTGTACTAAATAACAATAATTTAGGGGTTTAGAATACATTGTTACCTTTGTGGATTGTATTTTCATTTTGAATAAAGGTTGTCACACCCTAGATTGTCTGAGGAGTTCTCTGAGATGTGTGTTTCACTTTCATAGTAGTTGTACACCACGTCTACTTAATCTAGTAGGAGAACTGATGATATACACACCTGCCAGCTACAAAGTATTACTGGTATATAATTCATACTATTTAGCACCAAGAAATAAGGAATCAAACAAACAAACAAAAATAATGTAACTATACAAAGACGTAATAGCCAGAAAATAAGCTGTAAATGGAAATTTGTAACAAACTTAGACCGAGTTTCTGCAGTGTGAATGTAAAGATCTTCTTCAGATTAAGTGAAATTTCTCAAATTTATGTTATCTTAGTATACATATTTTTGCCACATTTTTAGAAGCATTGAGAGGGGTTTTGGTGTAGATTTTTTTGGAGTGGAAAAGTACAATTTTTCATATGGACATTTGTCATGGTATTCCTAGCTCAAAAAAAACAATTAATTGGGAAACAGGGTTGCTGAAAGTACTAATTAAAGGGCTTAATTGACATAACAATTGGGTACTTATTTAATTATTTGAATTATCTGTTTCTTGACAGTCTCATGTACCTGATGAAATACCTAACAGAAAGAGGATGACACCATAGGCCAAGAAGTCTGAGAACTTCAAAGTGGCCAGAAAATGTAGCTCTATGTCCTGTTTCCAAATGGGATTTAATTATTTCTACACAGCAGAAAACCCCTTACCTCAACTAAGAGACAATGGCAAGGAGGTTCAGGTAGGTACTAGGGATGTGAGGAAATGGCAACATGCAAATTTAGGTGCACACCTACCTATCACTTCTCCATTAGGTTGTTTATCACTCTGTAAGAAAGAAACCCAGTCAACTGATCACTGCCCCTCTTTGCCCTCACTAAACTTGCCAAGATTCAAAAAGCTTCTGTAAACAACACTGAAGAACAATTTTTGATTTCACCCCAGTGTACCAGAAAGAAAAAGTTAAAATACTGAGAAGTCAGATGAATTGGAAAAATTGTTTCTTCTCTCATAAAAAGATCTACAAGCCTTCCTGCTGCAGTAGGCAAGGCAAATTCCCTTCTAGCATGCCACCAATGATGGCTAAATTTAGTGCGTGGACAAGAGGTGGGTCAGCTACCTGAAGACAGAATCCATTGCCTTGAGGATCCCATTTGTTTTGAAAGAAAGAGGCATTTTCATTGCTCTGGTTTTAACATCAGCACATTTGAAATATATCAAGGTCGAACGCATCAGGAAGAGTTGAATGAGAGAATTGTGCTTAATACTATGTATCATGCTCTAAATCATGTTCTAAACAACTTTGGGGAAAAAAGTTATATAAATTCTAAAATTAAAAGCACTCAAATAAGATATTTTCTAGTGGCAGGTAATTTCAAAGTTGCTTTCATTGGAACAAGCTAAGATCTGTAAATATTGAATCCAAACTTTTGCAGAAAGTACTTTATTCCTTTTTAAGAAATAAAAGACAAATTTTATGTTAGTCCATTGACCTTTCCTTCCCAATGTAAGCTGGCTCAACTGATTGGTAGAATTTTTGTCAAATATTACTTAGACCTTGACAATTTTTTTTCTGCTGAATACAGTAACAATCTCTACTTGGAGTTCCACTGCTGTTCTCACTCAGGGATGGGTCTTTTGATCCAGCTCTGAACTGATGGAGGTCCTGGTACTACAGAAAAGCATTAACTTGTGAACTGTTTCTGGAAGTCCCTCACCTGCCCTCTCTGTGTCTGTATGATTTCTGTAGGTCAAAGTCACAATAAGGATTTGTACCTACCTTGTAGGACCAGGTCGTCTCAAATGAGGACTTAACTGGAAACTGTAGGAAAACTCCTACTCAACTGTAGGAATTCTATAGCCATTTTTTGTATAGATGAGTGAGAAAATCTGTCCTCTTCCTTCATCTGTCTACTCTGTCATCTCATATTCATCACTGGAGACATGCACCTAGCCAAAGATTTCCTTCTCAAACAAGGAACTTTAAAATCAATGTATGTAAAACCATGTGAAAATTTATGAAAAAAACCTGCTAAAAGAAACTCAGAAATAATTACAACAGCACTTTTCATGAAACATTCTTTTAAATGTTGAAAAAAATGGGTCTCGATGGATAATATTAGCCCAGTTATATCCTTTCATAAATGACAACTAAAATTTCCTCTTCTGTTAAATACATGGACAAGCAAAAAAATCACACTTCCCACTATGTGAAATTGAGACCAGTTCATCTGCACAGTTTCCATCTCAACTTACTCAAGTGGGCTTAAACAACAAAGGTGTCAGAGTCCTCAACAGAGTAGTCTTTCAATTCAGTTTCACTCAGAAAAAGAATTGATATTCTCTAAAATCAGGTTTCTGTACTTTGACATTCTTTGAAATTAGACAAGAATATTTTGCAAAGAGTGTTAAGAGGTTTCAAAGGACAAGCTAATAATTCAAAGGAAATAAAACCCTTGGAATTTAAATCTCCTGAACACCTACAACACACACACCACTTCTAAACAAAAACAATTACATCAATAGAATGTCACCAGCATCAAGCCTGATCAATGAACTGTTAAATCAGTCTCCCTAATCTCAGGCCTATTACTGTACTTATGTACTGTTTACCAATATGGTACCACACTACCTAATCAGGCAAATCTAGGGTGTTTGATTTGTCTTTGATTATTTTTTTTTTTAATAGGAAACCTTCTGTTTCCAATAAAACAACTAATTAAAAGTAAAAAAATACACTTAAAGATACATTTGACAATGGATTTTTTCCCTTCATGATACCAAATTTCTGCTTTAAAGTGTTACCTACCACATCTTGTGTTTCACTGCTAAATTACGTCAAATAAATTTTTACAAAATAATAAAATAATATTTGCATTAGAAGGAAGAGAATTTTTTTTTTAGTTTGTTTTTTGTTTGGTTTGGATTTTTTTGGACTTTTTTTTATTCTTTCTGTATAAGAAGGATGAATAAAAATAAATTAGTGAATAATGATGCTACCAAATTTTATGCAAGTGAGACACTGTAACTCTCTTTGAACAGAGAGTTAGGTACAATGTCTCAGATGTAGATATTAAACCTTAACAGAATTTTCAAGAAAGTATTGTCTTCCTAACTTCCAATTTGCTCAAACATAAAGTTATTATCTTTCCGGTTTCATTTGCAAGCAAAGCTAAATCTGTTTAAGAACCATGGTGCTATTATTAGTTAACACGGGTATTTTTAATAATCAAAATATTACTGTAAGTAAGGTATACTTGTTAATTTTCTCAACCTTTGGCATGGAAAACCTCTAGTATTTAATATTAAACTGATTAAAAAAACCAACCACCTTGTATCATTTGGCATCTGGGATTTTTGGCTGATTAAAATTAGTGTGTCTCTACTGAAGTCAATAGAGCAAAATTTCAATAGCTATTCATCTGATGTATTATTTCTAAAAGAGTAAATTGGAGGCTGTGAGCTTGAGTAAGGCCAAAAAATTAGCTAAACCTGTTCATCTAGCCCATGTGAGAAGCATGTGAGAAGTCTTCCTGTATTTGAAGCTAAGCTTCTAATCAGGTCTTCATAGAAATGAAGTTAGAAGCTAAAAATAGAGATGTTACCATTTCATTCATGTTAACCAGGACCAGTATCAACATTTTCAAATTTAGACCTTTTTAAACCTCAGTTTAAATGTTTGGATGCCAGAAAGGACACAAAACCAAGAACTTGGCTGTACACTCTCTGTTTACCTTTATGTATGTCAGTAATGAGAAAATAAAAGGTTCTGTATGATGGATAGGAAGCACGTCAGCTGAGACTAAAATGTTTTAGAAAAAGAGCTGAAAATAAACAGCTGAACAGGCCCTTATATGTCACTGACAGGTGAGGCACAAGAGGGAAGGTCCAAAGCTGACTGTGGTGTGGCTCGTGGTGATCCCAGGGCTACACCTCCCATCTTGACCAGCAGTGAAGCACTGACAGCCCCAGGCACCCATGGTAAACATTTGGAGGGCTGGCTGAGGAAGAGATTTGCTTTCCTGCTCTAGGTAGGGGTCTCTGACATGTCCCTTCTGTGTTCGATGTAGTCAAACATCCCTTCAACCTTGGTTTCTCTGGGAAGGAAGGTTCTCTGGTGAACTCCAAGGGATACTGTGAGATCCCCAGTACAGACACAAAATTAATTTGTGCCCAAAAGAACCCTACAACACTAAATCACTAGTGCAGGCAAACAAAGTGTCTGTTGCAAGGGACTCTTATAGTCCCCCAGTGTTCAAACTCTCAGTCCTTTCATTAGGAGTTTTTATATACAGCTGGTAAAGACTTTCTAGGATGGCAAGAGGGAACAGCGGGCTGCAGCAGACTGGTGTTCAAGGCACTCACCAAAATACAAGACATCCAAACTCTAGTCTCTTCCCAATTACAGGAGAGACTATCAACTGCTCGAGATGAGGATACACCCTGCTTCCTGCTCTGCTGGTTTTGGCTGGAGTAAAGTTTTTTTCACGGTGGTTAGTATGGGACTGTGTTTCGGTTTGGTTAACCATGACACCTGCAAAGAAAGTGCTCAAAATTTCTGTGCCATAAGAAGAGTTATAAAATTACTATGTCTGTATATCCTGCTGGAGAAGGTCCTGGTGGTAGGGTGGCTTTTTACTTTCCAAAGTCTTTTGGAGGAAATTGATGTATTTTGTTTCATCACAGTAAGAATTTTCTAAATTAAGAAGATGTTTTGTTTTGGCTTCTTGTGGGAAGAGCTCAGAACAAAAACTCCTACTGATGATGGAGTGCCTTTCCCAGCAGGAGTAGAACTGCTTTCACTTCATTGTTGTGCAGCCTGGAACAGGTAAGGTAAAAACTCAGTATCTCTTGATTTCAGGGTGACTACAGGCTAAATTTGCACTAGGATATACTCTGGGATATAACAGGAAGACAACAATGCAGCCCCTACTGTGCATACCAAACATGTTCAACATTCACCTATCAGATCAAGCCTTCAGGGAATGGTGACCCATTTCTTTCTAATTCCTGGATCCCAGTGTGGCTTGAAAAGGTATTAAATTCTTTGCTACTTACATGAGGAGACTTTTGACATGAACAGAAGCAGAAAGCAATCGGATAGTGAGGTTTAGGTGCCTCCAGGCAAACACAGCTATTGATTAGCCTCTGTCAGTCTTCCTTTTGGACACATTTGTCTATGCTCACCTATGCCTTTTTTAGATGTTGTAGACAGTTTTTAGAAAAATATTTTTCTTGTCTTGTTCGAAATAGAGAATATTAACTAATATTTTAGTTGCCATATCAACATGAATGATTTCTGAGAAAAAAAATAAAGAGCTGATATTTTTACACTATCAAGATGCACTTGAAATTAAAATTTAACAACTGAAAATACAGAGGAAAACGAATATTCATTTTATTTTTTACTTCTCACATGTCCACATCATTAGGGTTAGTTATGCACCAATTTCAACAGTGAGCGAAGACTGCCATCTTCTGACTTCCACAGTACAGCTGCATGACCGATTATACATCTCTGTCCTACTCCTGTTTATCACAGTGTTTCCAACTGGAAAAACCCTCAGTCACATTTTGATCCTGTTGGCTGACCTCACTGTGACCTAGTGAGGGTCTTGCACTCACAGTGCACTGCTCCTCCTCTGAATGAGAAACATTTACCTGTGACAAGTAAAACATGTTCACTCACCTGTTTTCTTGCAGAGCTCTCTCCTTCATAAATTTGTCATCTCATTCACACTTCCAAAGGAATATTTTCAATTGCCATTAGTTAATTATTCAGTTGACTATTTTCTTAGTAACTTTCAGACTAAATAGTTAATGCTATGACAACACAGGGCACATATGTACTGTGGAAGTCTACTTCCCATTGGAAGCCAGTAGTGTCCCAGCAACTAATTTTAGTACCTGTAGAATTCCTACCCAAAAATTTCAGCTATCTGGCCCGTGAACCTGGAAGTAAATATAAGGCAATTAATCAAATGCCTCAAGCTGTTCACTAAATTAAAGCAATATTATAGAAGGTCTGCAGCAAATGGAACAGATGTATGTGCATACATTCTGCCCAACTTCCACGCATTTGTTACTCAAACAGCAGACTGAGATAAATGTAAAGGCCTCTTTTAGCAGAAGGAAAGCAAAACTAGCAAACATCTAACCACAGTTGTTTATCACAGCTTTTATTCAGACTTAAGCCCCTGCCATGCTACTGACAGAAAGCACAGACAGATGAGGAACTCGAGGTGTGAGAGCTCTGTCTTTGAAGACCATCATATCCAGATACCACACATGGCCTCTCATAGCAAGCACTTGGTAGACCTACCCCTGGCACAAAGGCCAGCTGGTATATACTCAGTATATAATCATGTTCTCCTCTGATGAGGACATTGATAATCCAGTAGGATTCCTTGCTGAGAAGAAAACCTTTTGGCTACCAAAGCTCATCTACTGTTTAGATCATTTTCAATCTGACCTACAGCATCTGCATCCTCAATGTGCATCCTGCTGTACAGCACAGTTAACACAGCGGATTCAGAATCCTACAGCCAGATCAAATTCAGTGCTTCACAGTTTGATCAGTAGTTTTGAAGAGTAAAAGAGTGAAATGTAAATTGATTTGGGTGAAGAAAGCAGACACTTGTAATTGCTCTATTACTTCCATCCTTATTTTAAGGAAAATTGTTCTTCGTGCTCTCTTTCATGACTCTCAGAGTGTTTTTATCTCTTTTAAATAATCCAGTACTTTCAACCCTCTCGTGAGGTAAAACCTACTACTTAGAAATACCTTATGTCATATTATACAAGCTCACCTTTTCCATTAATTCTTTTCAGTGCTAATCCAAGATTTTATCAAATGTAGGAGTGACTAGATGTGCATGTTTCCATGCATTTGTGGAAGAATAGATAAATATCCTTCATGCAAAGCATTCAGACATCCAAAAAAGTCCCAATGATTAGCCATTAAAAGTAGGATTCATCCCTTGCTCCTCTATTCCTTTTCCAGCTTTTTGATGTCACTGGTTCAACCATGAGATATCTATTTAGTCCTTTGGGAGGTAAACCAAAACAATAGCTGGGTATTTTGAGACCTGAATTATGGTCTAACTGTTCTTGGCTCCCCAGCAGAAGGGAGACAGGGATGTACCAGAGTCCAGTAAAAGGCCACTCAGATGATAAAGGGACTGCAGGATCTCACATATAAGGAAAGGTTGGGACTATTCGGTCTGGAGGAGAGAAGGTTCAGGGGAACCCTGTAAACCTGTGTGAATAACTGAGGGAAGGGAATGAAAGAGAGGGAACCAGGCCTTTCTCAGTGGTAGGATGAGATGCAATGAGCACAAAATGAAATACAGGAATAATGAAGAAATAAAGACGAGGAAATATTTTTTATCTCATTATCTGAATGTGTATTGGTTTTACATTGTGTTAGCGGAATATGTGCTATTCCCAAGTCTGGGAATATGTCTTTCACCAGAAGGACTATGTAAACTCTTTTTTCCATTCAGTAGTCAAATTAAAAAACCAGGAAAACGAAACCTGAGCTACACCAAGTCAAGCGACACTTGTGTAACTCCTATAAAAGCAATAAGGATGATTTCCACAAGTCAGACAAAGAAACAGATCTTCATCCTGCTGATCACTAGGAAAAAAAAAAAGAGAAGTAAAATGTCCATGTTGAGGTTGTACTATATGCTGAACTACTTCACACTCCACTGTCCTGATTTTTTTGTATTGTATTAAAAAAAAATTAATTAAAATTATATACAACAAGGCCTTTTAAGTTTTTGAATGTGACATTGTTGATTCTATACAAAATTATTCAGAATGAAAATTACTATGCATGAGCAAGGCTTGAATCCTGATATCACTTCATATATGCTTAATGATTAACACGAGGTAAAATAATGTCAGCAATACACCTAGCACAGAGTATGTAGATTCAGCTTCAAATGGTACCAGACAGAATATCACTTTGTTTCCAATTTTTAAGAGTAGAAAGAAGGAGGAAGTAGTGTGAAATAAACTCTTTATTCTGACCAGTTGAGAAACAGATCAGTACCAACTTCAGCCTTTCTAAAACAAAACTCTTCATTTAATAAATTTCATTTCAACAGAATTTAATAGATAGCCTAGATCTATTTTCCTGACTTAATTTCATACTATACACATGCTACTTCAGTGCAACAATAGAATTATAAAACTGGATTTTTTTGTTTGTTTGTTTTTTTGTGGTTTTTTTTTTTTTTTTTTCAGCCAATGTGTTTATTTTGATCTCTGCTGTGGTCTTGTTATCACTGAAAAATTATCTTTGCTTGACTGACTTCCATTTCCATCTAAGAAAACAGAGATGAGAATGATAAGCATCCACAGTCCTTCTGACAGACCATGGTCTGTCTGACCACTAGAATAAAAACAGATTTTAAATAAAGCAAAATTCAAATTTCTTCTGAGCCAAGATTTCTGGTAAGAAAGATAGCACCTTCTCCTTTCTCATATCCTGCACAGAGAATGAACTTGGGTTTAAGGAATAATGCAGAAAATCATGGACAGTTTCACTCTCTAAGAATAATTTGAACAAGCTGTAGCATCATATCCTTAATCTATGAATCTGTGTTTAAGTATTTCAGGGTCCAGGAGATGTCTTAACAGTTATAAATATTTCCCAAGTTAGTTTCCTTCTCAAAGCACTACTTTTTTACATTAAGGAATGCATTTATGATAATCAGCACAGCAAATATCTTGAAGTATAAGGATGATCAGGATTAAATTAAAAACAAAAACTGCATTATCTACACAGAAAATAATCACGTCCTAACATTCCAAATTCACATTTGTTTATGTGAGTATCTTAACATCACTTCATTTGAATACATTCACCTAATGGATTCTGATTTCACTCGGAATGCTCACTTGCATACTAAGAGAAATATTACGAATTGAGCAAACAACAAAGGAAGTGATCATGAATTGCCTACAGGCATTAGGCTGCAGCAACATGAAGTACATTCAAAATCTTTCAGAATTCAAACTGTACAGTTTTCCAGTGCTTACACTAGGGTATTAGGAGTTTTACCACTCCTCTGCCTTGAACACCGATACTGTTCAAAAAATTAGTATTAATGAATATGACCGTAGGAACAACTAGCTAAAAGGTTACTTCACGGTTTATATAAAATCCTGGGCATATTCCTTCTTTTCATAAACTTGAGAATAACATCTTACTGTGTTGAAAAAGTTATTCTGGAAAATTTAAAAAAAAAAAAAAGGAAGAAGTATCTTCAAAGACATATATTTACCACATTGCTTGTTGCCTTTTCAGTTTTGTCACACTCATGCTCACAATTTCTCTAGCTAGTTTCCTGAACTGATTAACTATGTTATATCAATGAAAAAAGCCTCTGGGAATGAAAAAATGAGCTAGATCATTGTAAACAGAGAGATTATTTTTGCCAGTTACCATATCAATTAATTTTTTTTCTTCTATTTTTTTTCTATTTCTAAAAGTATGTTTAAACATAATCAATAAGATTGGAAACCTTAATAAGCAACTTAAACCCTCTGTATGCTCAGAACTTTGATGAATACAGTGAATTACCAAATATCTTACCCTCACATGAGAAACACTTCAAACACACTTTGTGCCAAACAGGTTGAAAACAGCTTAGTGGAACTGTTTCTAATCACCCATCTGCAAAATACCACCTGTTCTCTCCTTTGCAAATGTAATTTTGGCCACATCCTTCTATGTAAGCCCAGTGAGGAGCCATGAAGGAATGGATCTTTATACTCTTCTAGACCTCCGCTAGCTTTTTCAGAATTCCACTCATCTAGATACTTGACAACATTTAAATCAGTTTTTCTTATTTAAATTTTAATTATATGGAGTTTTGCAAAAAGAACACTTAAAAAAAACCACCCTCAAACAAACCCAAAACAAAACACATAGAAATTATGTGAAACCCAGAGAAATCTTTGGGGTTTTTCTTTAGGTGTTTCTAACCTTCTGGATCAGTTCTGGAAATTTCCCTCCATGAGATATTGCTCTTGGTACAAAAGATTCAGGTAATTATTGTCATATTATTGTAAATGCTATCTGAATATGAGTTTAATTTTCACTCTTTCTTGCATCTCTCCTTTAAGGGTGTTCTCCAAGGGGAAAATTGGCACACACTGGAATATTCGAGTTCTCTAATTTTGAGACATTCTCATCATTTAGTGTATTTGATTTCAAAACATGTCAATAATAAGAGAAAAGACACTGTAGCTGCAAAGGTCACAACTTCAGAGTAAATCAAGTAGATTACACTTGGTTGGAAGCAATGTCTCCCTAGAATTAATTCTATATAATTTACTATGTATATGAAGGAATACACAATGCCTACAAAGAAAAAAGAATCTCCCTTGAATTCAGCTCCTTTTTCATGGAGTAATATTCACCTAGATTCAACACAGCTATAATTGAATTTAACTAAATTGAAATGGAGTTCTCCTAAATAGAGTCACCTAATCTGAGGAGTCCTTTTCATCTCATGTGCAGGGTCTGAATGCAATGCTTGTGGAGTTTGCTTTTATTAAAAGCTTAATGTACATTTACTAATGTAGGTTTAAGCGTGGCCTAATTCTTAATCAAATATATTTCAGCAGCAGGAGGGCCAACATTCAAATAATGATTAATTGAGAACTTAATTAAATACTTCAAAATACACATGAAAGTGTTCTGATAAAGTTTCAGGTCATGCAGTTTGCATCTGAATCTGAGTAATGAAAATGAAGGATTTGATCCAAAAGCCTTTCTAGTCAGTAACTGAAATTGCCCCAAAGCTGATGACAAACATCTAGCTTTGAATACTTGCAATGAAGTGTTCTGGGACAGTTTTGCATTTTATGGAATATATTAACAAAGATTTGGTTTCACCTGACTGTTCCAAATTCCTAAGCTTCCCTGTTTCCTGTGCTGTAAAACAGCACTTTGCAAAACTTTATCCAAAACTTCCAGAAAAAAATATTTTTCCACTCTAATTGGAACTGAGGCTAAAAGATGTAAAGATTGTTGGTTTTAAATAAATAAAATTTTATGGCTTACATACTTTATTCTGCATGGTCAGTCACAGAATACTGGTGGACAGCAACTCATGTACTTTCTAAAAACTTCCAGATTGTAAAAACAGTCTGATCCAGTCACAACAGAAAATATTTGTTTAATTATTTTTAATTTATGTCACATTTCCCCCCACTCACAGGTGATTAATAGCATGTGATATAACTTTGATTTAGCACTGTTCACAGCCATTCTGGGTGAAGAATCCTGCTGATGGCTCACTGACTCCTTTTAAAATCTGTAACAGAGGGTTGCATTAACATTGAGAGTCCTGTATACAATTATGCTGATGTGTGACCTTCAGTGTATAAAATCCTTAGGAAAAAGAACTCATAGAAAATAGCTGCAGAAGCAGAGAAGCCAAAAAGAGAAGATACAGGAAGAACAATTTACCAAAGGGCTTGTCAGCAAGTAAAACAAATAAATAAGTCCATACTCCTTTGCAAATTTGGTTGGAGATGTGTTTTTCATGGAGATGAGCTGGGATGGGGGGTGGAGGTGGGGATGTGTGTGCATGTATGTGTGTGCTTGCACACATCAGCATTGAAAACATGGCCATTTGTATAGAGGACAAGAGGGCACAGCCTCAAGCTTTTCAAGGGAGGTTCAGGTTGGACATCAGGAAGATGTCCCCTTCATGGAAAGGGTTGTCAGGCATTGGAAGGGGTTGCCCAGGGAGGTGATGGAGTCACCATCCCTGGAGGTGTTGAAGAAACAACTGGATGTGGCACTCAATGCTCTGGCCTAGTTGACAAGATGGTGATCAGTCACAGGTTGGACTTGATGATCTTGGAGGTCTTTTCCAGTCTAATGATTCTGTGTTCCTGTGATTCTGAAGATCTACAGAGAGACATAGCAATAGTTGTTCCTTGTATTTGCAAGCTTTCGATTTTTAATAGCTAAGAAGAATATTTAGGACTGAAAACGAAGAGAATGGGCTTTGAGCTACTTCTGTCTGCTCAGAGAAACAAAGCTGCTAAGAAGTGATTCCTTTACACAGGTCTGGAAGAATAAATGAAGCACATGCACATTGGAGCAGCTCAGAGACTATGATAGAGCTGCCTGAGCAGAGCACCACCTCTGGGCTAACCACTGGTCTCATGAAGAACTATAAAGAAGTTACACCAGTATTGGACTCCACAGCTGTTTTACTGGAAGGTACTTCAGGGAACTCTGCATGGTGCTATTTTGGGCACTGTAAATGTAACCTAGAATTCCTTACTGCTGGCAGCACAGCTTCAGAAGAAAAGATAAGGAGCCCTTTCCTTATACCTACATGGGCAAAACCATTTATCATCATGAAAATCTAAAGATTAAAATGACTTAAAAAATATTAATTAAAGGAGACCATGTCTCTTGTCTCAGCTGACATTTTTAATTTTTTATGAAAGAGTAACTAATATGCATCTTTAATTGCTCTCATTTGGTCAGCTCAGGATCACTGTGCTCTTTCCTGTCATTTAGAGTAGTGGAAAGGAAATCTGAAATGCTTAGCAGGATCGTGCAGCAAGTGGTTCTCCCTTTGTGTTAACATAAATTGTGCAGGAGAAGGTAAAACAGCTACCAGGATACTTCTTCTTCCCATAAGAATTTGTAATAGTTGAGAAAAAGCAGTGCAAACAGAACTTGATACCTCAGGGAGCAGCAGCTAATAATAGAGGAAAAATAAATTGCATCTACTTTACGGAATAAAGTATCTATAAACTAGAATGCCAAAGGCAGTGCAGAAATGGTCTCTACACTTAGTGTGGTGTAAAGCAGAGCCAGCACACCCAGGCCTACCTACTGCCTGTGGGTACTTGCCCATCACACTCTACTTGGCTTGGGTGTGAACACAACTGCTGGTAGATTTGGTGGTCTGAGTACTTGTTTGTCTTGTTAACTCCTGTTAACATCTGAGACAACCTCTGCTGGTCTCAATGAATGAGATAATTAGTCCACAACCAGTAATCTGTGAGAAATAAAAGTCAACCAGATGGATCTTGTGTCCTAGCTGAACTTCAGTTCCTGGATGTTGATTAAAGGGTTAAAAAAGTGGGTTGGATCTTGGAAGATGATGGTAGAGATTTAATTTAACATGATATTTACATTGGTACAGTAATTATTCTGTTATTAAGACCGTATGTGAGTCACAGTCAGTTCTTGGTGTTCATTTTACAGTGATATTTAGTCAAAACAAATAAAGAGAGAAAAGCTCATCTCTTTGCTGTCATTGTGTAGGCTCTATCAGCCATACAGAGGATCTGAGTCCTATACAGACTTCCTGGGTGCACAGCCCAGCTCACTTCTCTTTCCCAAAGCAGTGCTGTGGCCCATTTATTGTGTCATATCTGTTGTCACATATTGATCAGCCCTGGCAGTACAAAACAATACATGACAGAGTGGTCAGAGAACACACTTTACCACACTGCTGGAGTTGTATGTAGCCTGTGCCCCAACGGGCTTCAAGTGCCTTGTTAATGTGCAGGAAAGATGGAACATGTCTCCCTACTGACTGTTAGTAGGCTCAATTTTGTAAACATCTACGGATTTTACTTTTCCAACTATACTAACTATTCCATTAAATTATTTGATTGATTTCCCACTACTGCTTGGTTCTTGCTCCTGGATGCCTTGCTGTCTTTCTCTGAAGTATAGGAGGGAAATTACACAATTAAGTAAGGAAAAGAGGAATACCATAGCTTGACCTCCACTGTCAGCAGCAGCATGTTGTATGGCTACATACATCTGAGCCCCATTTATGAAAATAGAGAAATCCATACTTAATACAGAGGAGAGCTCCTCAACTATATAACCTGCCATTCAAGAGAGATAACTCATATTCTTATATCAAGAAAAGCCAGAATGAAAGAGTAGTTCATAAATAGATTTCTGAGGTAAAACTTACAAAGAGATGCTATCACAGTATCCTTCAGTGCCTTAACAGCTGAGACAATACAGCCTACCTTGCTTCTTATATCCCTAGCTATACTAAAGCTCTAATTTATTCTTCCTTGTTTTACTGAAAACAAAACCAAGAACAGCACCAATCTAAGAAGGAAAAAAAGCCTAGAAAAACCTGGAGACTGTGATTATCAACTTTGTCTATTCATTGAAACTATTCTTTTTTTTTTTCTTTTGCATTACTTGTTATTGGTTTTTAGGAGTCATCACCAACACATAGATTTCTCTATATTACTGGTCTCATAACAGAAAAATTATCTCCCTGAATTTCATGTTTCCATAGCCTGCCCCAACCACAGTCCGAACCCTTAAAAGTGCAGACCCTATGGACTGACCTTCAGCTATAAAGATGATAAAAAGAAACCTCATATTAGATTGGGGTCTACCTGGAGAAAGCCTCATTCCAACAATCCCACTGTTTTTTAAAAACAGGTTTAGAGGACCAGAGTGACATCACCTTGACAACCATCCAGACCCTCCCCTGTAGACCTGTTCCTCAGTGCTTTCCTCTTTTAAGCATAGTGTTGCTCACATTTCTGCAGCAGATGTTCTAATAGGCTGTGCCTATGCTTGTTCCTCTCTTTATCTGGAACAAGCAAAGCATTTATAATACATAAATTATTGTTATCATGGATTAAAAAATGACAATCTGGTATATAGCAAGTTTCATCCTGATTTTTTATTCTCCTCCATAAAAGCATGAAAAATCTGGAAAAAGGTGTGTGAAAAACATCCATTTTTGTCTGTTCCCAAGCTCAAATTCTGGCTGCATAATCAGTCTCTATCTGTGGCAGGCCACCCCGTTGCTTGTGTACCTCTTCCTAAGCCAGTAGCAGAGAGCAGTATTATCCTAAGGTCCCTCATCAGGAGCTCAGTAGATTGTCTTGACCACTCCACTTTGTTGTTTTGACTCTTTCACTGCCAGTGACAGGAGCAGGGGCAGGGACACTGTGAGAGCACATTTTGGCATTGGGTCTGCCTGGGATTGGCATCCATACAGGCATCCTGCTGCCCTGCCACCACGATCCCCTCCAGCTCAGTCAGTGTGCACAGATGTTCAGTGTCTATGTACCTACCAGAGGTTGCTGGTAGGTTGATCACACCAGAACTCTCAAACACCAAACAACTCTGATCATTGATTTTCCTGACTCCCCGGGGAGCTCCAGGAAACATTTGCTTTACATGCACTTGTCAGGTACATCATCTCACATGAGTTTTGCTTTAAATATTATTCCATCTCCTTAGTTTCTGTCAGTGCATGTAAGTGCAAAAACAAAAGGACATTTAATTTCTCTTAAGTAATTTTCCCTTATTTCAGAGACACATTTGTACATAATATTCAGTGCGGGGTAAAGGCAGTCAGATTCAGTTGTTTTCTTTTTAATTTTTTTTTTCCTTTTGCTATTGTTCATAATAAATTAGTCTTTGGCTCATAAGGATTTTATTTCCTGAAGTTCTGGGATGACATACAAAAGGTAGGAATCACTACACAGGTAACAAAAATGGCAAAGATGAAGGAAGTCCATATGTTTCTACTCTTGTTTTACTTACTTTTTTTAACCCTCTCCCTAACTTCCACCTGATCTTATACCTCTTTTGTCCTACTAATAATTCTTGCACTCAATCTCTTAAAGAATATTCTTTGCCCTAATCTGAGAGTGCCTTTCAAAGTACCCGATTCAGCATCTTAATCTCTAAAATCAAATCACTTTATTGGCTTGATTCTTTTCAGAGTTGTTTTCATCTTCTCCAGTCAATCCAACCTGACTTTTTCATAAAGAGTCAAAAAAGAGGTATTGCCATGTTACAAATTTTTTCATTTAATGTTTTGTTACTACTTTACATGTGTCTTGTTTAGTTTGTCACTGCAGGTCTGGACATTGTCATAAACTTCAGCTTCTCCTAGTTATACTTTTTATCTCACTCACAGCTGTAATTCTAATAAACATGTCTTTAGGCTAAATACCTCACTGCTACAAATTGCTGCCTTTCAAACAAAGAATTTTCAATCTTCTTGCTTGCCTTTTCTGAGCATTGTGCAATCTCACAGCACTTACTTCCTTCTTTATTTTCCCTCCACCTCCCACTCCCCTTCACTACTGTCAGTCTTTGACTGTCAGCTTTGACCTGAAAGCTTTGGCTGTCAGGACAGAGAAATTAAAATACATTCTCTTGTGTGGGGGGGTAGAGCAGAAGGAGGAGCACAAGGCTGTGTTTCCACTGAGAGCAGTATTCCCAGTCAAGCAGGTTATTAATTTTGTATTTAATTGCTTCTTTGATTTTTTCATATGACACATTTTCAGTTTCTCCTTTACCTATTTTTTTTTTTTTCATCTTTGACCTTTATCAAGCATGAAAAAGAAGTTAGGAGTTTTCCCTGTGTATTTTATTGGGATCAAATTAAAAAAAAATATTATAATCAATTTTAGGATTTTTGAAGCAGTGCTACCACTGAAGGTTGGTTTCATTCACAGATTGATAACCTCTTGTAAATTGGGTTTCAATACTTTTTTCTTTTTCCTGCAAAATAAATAGTTCATCTTAAATCAAGCCTGGAACAACTTCATTTCCTTGTTCTTTCAAATCTCTAGGGTACAGAACAAAGCTGGCAGCTTCCCAGTGAGTGTAGCTGACATAGAATTCTCTCTGCAATTTACAATTGAGAAAACATGTCACTCTTAAAAGAAAGTTTAAATTTGTCATTGCCTGTAAAGTGATGTGTAAGTAGTAGGGCATTCTCATTTGTGGGCGACAGCTTGACTCTCCAATCAAGGTAGCTCCTACCTCCTTTTAAATTCATATCAGAGCAATTTTCCTATGTTCTGGAATAATAATGTATATTTCTGTGCTGATTTTTCTCCAGTGGAAGGCATGTATTCTTGCTCTGTTTTCACTACTGAAGAAAAATTAAGAAAAAACACCCAAAGAAACAGGCTACAGTGAGTGAGGTAAAGATAATGAGGTTATACTACCTCCAGCTCTGAGGTCTCCAGCACAGGAAGGATATGGACCTGTTGGAGCGAGTCCAGAGGAGACCACCAAGATGATCAGAGGGATGGAGTACCTCTGCTAGGAGGAAAGACAGAGAATTGGGATTGTTCAGCCTAGAAAAGAGAAGGCTCTGGGGTGACTTAATTGTGGCCTTTCAATACCTGAAGGGAGCCTACAGGAAAGATGGAGAGAGATTATTTACAAGGGCCTGTAGTGACAGGACAAGGGGGAATGAGGTGATCTTTAAGGTCCCTTCCAATCCAAGCCATTCTAAAATTCTATGATAAATTTTTTTTTCTTTCTACAGAAAATGCTTTGAGTCATTGCAAGACAGACAGTGTGTGAATATCCTGCAGTGTACAGAACACTGCTAAAAACCTAACTGCAAAATGGGATGGTCCAGAAAAGCCACAATTATAGCTTCAGAATCCTGAGGGGAATTGTGTTGTAGATACCCTCAAGTACTTAAGTATTGGGAAAAATGTGGTATGGATGTAGGGACTGATCTCCACAGTCTTACAAGAGTTCTCTAAGGACTTACAATTTTTTCTCTTAAAATTAACGTTTTACATCCTTGTTCTAGGAAATGCCAAAGCCAGTGGAACCTCACAGCAAAGTAATAAAAAAGGGATAACTTTAAAAATAAATACAGCTGTGGGGAAGAAAAGTCTGTGATCATTTTGAAAAGTCTAAATGTTCATTAAAATATAGTGAAATACCTTGTTCAACAAATTTCTATCCTCATAACCAGTTACCTCCTCTGAGTGTTACCAAGAATATAGACATGAGCAAAAATCTAAACAATTAACCTTTTTTTTTTCCAAGGCTAACTTCACCATGGTAAATTTTAATTGATTTTGGCATTGTAGCAAAAGGATACCCCTATAGCAAAAGATGAATTTGTGTGCATGTCTACTAGAGAACCATACTTTTTAAGAAGAGGCACACAAACCTTCCTAAATTAGTTCTCAGTAATTATGTATGGAGAAATTATCAAGGAAAACTAATGAAATGTAAAATTTTCTTTCCATTCAACTCTTTGTTATTTTGTTCTGCAATTCCTTAACTCAGATCACTGATATTTTTTTTTATGCCATCATATTCTGTGAGAAAAGCAAGCCCATCTAGGTCCATCCAAATTGACTTGTCTTTACCCCTCTTTATAATTTGGAAATACATTCTAGTTTTATTGCTGGTAGTATTAATTTTAGAGAAAATATTAGCTCTTGATTTTGGTCAATATTTTTATTTTTCTTTTTTCTGAAGTAACTTGCCCGAAATTTTACATTAATTCTTTACAAGCTGCTGGATTCCACTTTACAAAGTACACATTTATTTTACAGTGCTAGTTTGTCTTAGATCAATTTACCTGTAGTGGTCAAGAGATTAAAGGACAAAACACTGTACTGGAGTGGTTTATTTATCTTAGCTTTATTATTTGTGCCTTGTTATATATAACTTTCTTTCCACTTCCTTTTAATTTTTTAAATAGAATTTCCTTCAAAGAACACTCATAAAGTTTGGTCTTTTTTTTTCCCCCAGTGATACCTCTTTTATTCCTCTGTACTTGCCTTAAATAGATTCTAAATAGAACTAATCTAGAATAACTACACTCAGAATAATTTGGAATTCTTTTGTGTTAACATTAAATAGTTTTTCTCACTTAATATGCTGCATATATAACTGGAAAAATGCAAACAACGCTCACCTCTGACCCATATTTACACATGCCCTTTATTAGTATTTATGATGCCAAATAGCTTTAACAGAACATGTTATCTGAGAACTCAAACATTACATGTGATTTATAAGTTCTTATTTGTAAATAATTCCTTAAGCATGCAGAAGAAAAAATATTGATAAGGGCTACAGCAATTTGTATTTTTATATAATGGATTTGCATCAACATAATGAGTTATTTTGTAGTGAATTATGAGTGGGCAATCACTGTTTCATGATGATGGGATGACCATCAATGGAGCTTATGTCAAAATATTACTGGCAGCCCTTAATATTAAAGCTGTGGTAAAGAACGAAAAACTTAGTTTTAAGCACTTTAACTAATACAGTGTAGAAATATGCATACATATATATATATATATATATATAGTGGGGTTTACTATAGGTAAAATTATTTAATGTGCATTTAATTGTAATGAACCCCTCACACCTAGAAAAGGATAACTTTACATGCCCTTGCATCTCACTATGAAGCTGTATCTTTTTTAAAAATCATGTATATTTATTTTTAAAGCTAAAACTAAGCCATCAGTTTACCCAAAATGTGTGTTCAGACATCACATGTTATTTAATATTCACCATTAAATACATATATGAACTTCACTGTTGAAATGGAGTGCATATTACAGGAGGCCTTAAATGCAACAACTTAACTTTACACACAGGTAAGTCCATATTAGCAATTTGACTTTGTGAGCTCAAAGTCAAACTTACCTTTTTTGGTGGTTTACTTATTACTAATGATATCATGAGTGTTTTGCTATTGAATCTAAATTTGGAAGGATTTGACAGTGAAAACTGTTTTCATGAAAGACTTGAAAGATTAGTCTGAAGTTCTTTTTACTTGGTCATTAATATAATCTTGATTTTTTATTGTAAGTTTCCTGAATAGCATGGGAATTACATCTGTGAATTATAAGATCCAGCTATTATGAAGTCATTAATTTTAATCCCCCCTAGAAAAGAAGAGATTACTCTAAGGTTAAATCACTGAGCCAAGCTTTTGGTTTGGTAAAATTGAATCTCCAATAAATTTCTCCCTTGTGGTTTAACCTGACTTTAAATAAATTCAGTTAAAACCGACTATATTCTGAAAGAAAATTATATACATGAACTGAGGCAGGATACGAAGTACAAAAAAACCCACACTGGCATGAAGATTGGCAAACTTAGACCTTTGTCTCTGGCTTCAAGTTATCCACAAGCACTAGAACATATATTTAAAAAAAAAAAAAAAAGCAAAAGGGGCAGCTAGGACTTTCGTGTATAGTAGAGTTGCATGTATTTTCTCTCATTAAATCTAACCTCTGTTTTTTTGCTGACTGAAGAAGAGATAATAATGGCAAAGGTTATATTCAGTGGGGAGGCTCAAGGAGAAATGAAGCCAACCCCTCTTTGTACTGCCCAAAATGCAGTGAATGTGGATAAAGCCTCCTGTTCCTATTGCTGTGGTAAGGTAAGGCAGCCAGAACCAGACTTTCTGTTTCTAGAGAGCTTTTAGTACAGAAAACTGTGGTGGTGTTCCTCCAAGGCTTCTCCTCTTCAAGTTGAAAATACCTAATATTTTCAGTCTTTCCTCATAGGGAAGCTTCTTCAGCCCTTTGATCAGCCTCATGTCCCTCCTTTGGGCTCTCTCCCATCTGTCCAAGTCTCTTCTGGACTGTAGGAACCAGAACTGGACTCACTGCTCCCAGTGCAGCCTGACCAGTGCTGATTAGGGTGGGATAATGACATCTCTATCTCTGCTAACAATGGCTCTGCAGATGAGGTCCAGGATCCCATTTGCTTGACTCATGTCCAACTTGTAATCCACCAGGAATCCTCAGTCCCTTTCAACAAGGTCATATGGTACCAGGTCACAAAATCATACTGTGGTTCTTCAAAAAGATGAAATCAAGTTCCAATTTAGTAATTTTAATGTAAAATCTGTGTAGAAAGTCCTTCTTAAACTATCTGTTAAGATCTAAAGAAAAGTTAATTCTCTGGTGTTCTTCTGTAAAACCTTTTTAACTAAAACTTATTGTCTGAATTTTAATTACAGATTAAGGATTGTTGACAGGTTTTCTACATTTATGCAAGATTTTGATTTTCCTAAACTAACAAGTGATGGAAGGCACTTTATTAATTTAGAACATTCATTCGAAGTTCTGTGTTAATTTTGTAAATTATTATCTGTACATATACTGATATTCTCTGAAGTCTTACTAGAAGAAAACTTATAAACTTACTCAGTTACTAAATCAAGAACTGAACATCTGCGTTGTCAGTGTGAGAAACAGTGAAAACTATAGCTTGGTATTTTCAAAGCTAATAGGAAAATAATTCCACAGATGCCTGAATTTCATCAGTGGTTGATTGGTTGTCTATTTTAACTGCTTTATAAACATCAGTCATAATACATAACATTTCTATTTAGCTCTAGTTTGGAACTGAATGCTATTCCAACTCTACCTCTGAAATATTCATATTTCAGTTTCCACATAGAATTAAAAAAAATATTTTAGTCAACAAAGACAGATACAAATGAGTTATTTGCTTCCTGCCCTGTGTGCAACATGTGTCCAGAAAACCTACACTAAAAAATGCTATCAGAGATCCACACAAAATACCCTCCAGCTATATCACACATAAGTAGAATGTCTCAACACTTGACTGAGCTTGATATGTTCCAGAATCTCCATTTGCATAGTTTAATTTCAATATAAAGCGTTTAATATTCCTATCAGGTAAAAAAGCAAATCCAAAATTGTTATATTCTCTCTTAATTTTTTTCTTCCTTGATACAGCTGTCCAGTTTTAACTCAAATTGGAATGACTGATTGAAGATTAGATGGCAGTGACCCAAGACAGCATTAGGAATAATACACAAAATTTATTTTTACAGCAATGAAGTGTTCTTAACCAATTTTGACAATGCATTAGGCTCAGAAAGGTTTTTTCTGCAATATCAGGTATGGTTTTTTTACCCTTATTTCTCTGCAGATGAGAAAAATTCTGATTTCAGTTAAAGAACTCAAGTCTTGCTTCACTGAAAGAGGAAAAGCTAAAATAGCTTGGTGGAAAGATGAATTACAGCTATAACATTCAAAGCCATAAAAGCAATCTGAATTGAGAGAATTGTAATTGCCCAACTGAGTTGCTTCAGGCACATATGTTTGTGGGGTTTTATACCTTATACAACTTCTCCATTAAATACATTCACAGCATTACATTGACCAAAACAGAAAAGCCTACAAATTGAAGTATGTCATTTATTTTATTGTGATTGCCTATAAAAAGCTTTTACCAGTAGCTTCTTTTTCTCAAACATTTAAACTACAATCCATGCTGACACCGACACCGTCACTGGGGAGTTCTGGTACTACCCAAAGACAATTCAGAAGTACTTGTGTGCAGCAGTGTTATTAAAATGTGAAACCAAAATGTGCTGGCATGAAGGGAATGTGTCTTCTATTAACTGCAGTAATTGTAATTTGCATGATACCTTTCACTTTCAGATATTACACAGAATTCACTGTGGTTCACTGAGGTTATCAGGCAATTACACTTCCGTTTTCATCTTACAAGTGGATTTAAGGGTCCGGACAAAGATTTGAGTATAGGTACTGAACACAGACACAAAGAAATACAGAGTTTCTGCACCAAGGGACTTACAGACTGTAAAGGAGAGAGAGAAAAATGGAATAAAGTGTGCGTTTTAGCACAAGGAAACCACTTCCTATTGTCTCTATAAATTATTCGTAAGAGGAGGTGATTTCTCATATATCCCTTGTGTTTTGGGAAGGTCTTAACTGTACTTGTGTAGTTATACTGTTTGTCACACAAAGTATAACAGGTATTTGGTTGTATATCTACTGATTTTCTATTTATTTTAATAACAGTTAATTGTCTGAGATAAAGGGAAAAAAGTGAGTAAATTCTCATAGCAGGGCAGATCCAAGAATAAACCAGGTCCCCAACACCAGACTCTGCTAGTTGCTCCTGTCAAAAAAATTAAGTGTGACCTCCATCCTGTAAAACTGCATCTATCCTTCTATTCCACAGAAACATGCACATTTAGGAAACAGAATACTGTTTACACACTTATTGATATTTTCAGTAGCATTGGCATTTTGTCACCCATCTTTATACTTAACGTATTTTTCTTCTTTTTATCACATCAAATCCTTGACTTTCTGAAAGACAGATTTGGCGACAGGGAAGATCTCTTTACCTTCTAAAGATCTGTTCTCTCTATACTGAAAAAAACCCCACTCACATTGAAACCTCAAGGTTCTTCAAAAAGATTGGTTTATGATTAATATGACATAAAATAAACTATATAACTGCCCTCTAATCAAGTCACTCTCTGAAAGACCCTGCAGCAAATAATCCTTTCAGTTATCATAAAAATAACAATAAAAGTCTGACTGTTTCTCTCATCTAATAGTCCACTGCAAGCAGAGATAAGGAAAGTGAGACTTCCTATCCTTAGATTAGAAAAGTATGGAATTTGGTACAGTGTTTCATAGAAGAAAAAAGAATTTAATCAATATTTTAGGCTTTTATATTTTTTAAAACTCCTCAGCAAAAAAAAAACATATTTCAAAGGTAAACTGTGTCAAATCACTTTCGGGGATCTAAGGTATGGGTTGTTTGTTTACCTAGAAAAAATTATCTTTTGTCTTGGATCTTTAAGGACATGCACACTGCACACAGTGCAGTACTAAGTCTTCATTCCTTTACTTCTACTTTATTTCTTTTCTTCTGGTGTAATTGTGTCATATGCATAACAATTTGTTGTCTTTTATACATTTTTAGCTTTGAAAAAAATCCTCATGGGTTTGTTGACACTACCTACAACAACACAGGTCAAGTTTATCTTTATTAACTTCATAAACAGATAGTTTTATTTTACTCATGAAATAAGTTTCCTCATTGGCACAGAGACGACAGCAAATTCAATATTCCTGAAAACATTTTCTCACTTCCAGATGATGGTGGCTATCTTGCCATTACATTTCCATACAGAACTCTCACTAATGTTGTTGTTAAGTCTCCCCTGTTATACGACCCTCCCAAATACAATAGATCTGAAATAAGCTGCTGGAACTTGAGTCTGTTCCACTTCACGATAGCTGATCCAGCCCAAGGATCTGTTAATTCCTTTATTCTTCCTTATTGAAGACACTTGTTCACACTGTCTGCATCTACTGAGTAATTCCGTGGTGCCCTGGAGGTAGAGTTTGAGACCAAAATTACCTGAGAGTTTGAGACTAAAATTACCTGAGATTTCAAGGACAGTTGAGCAGGTATTCTCTGGAGCAGAAAACTTCACCGGGCATCTGAGAGACCATCTCAGGCTTCAGGAGTCCCCTGCGTCGTGGGTCTTGGTGGACACTTTTATGCAGCACGAGACCTTTATGCCAGTGAGAGATGCTGGAGAGACAAGTTTCCATCCCCCTGCCTATAAAGAGGGCAGGTGAGTTCTGAGGGACAAGATTATGTGAATTGTGTTTTAGTTGTGTGAATTTCTCCTAATCCTGGCAGTGCTCCCTAGAAAACCATTTCAGTGAGAAATGGAATAATTGTGGTATTAATAAAATTGTTTCTTCATAAACCACATTTAAAGAATGCACAGTTCTGAAGCAAAATGTTCACAGCATCAAATTATCTTTTGGAATGCATATATTTTCAGTGAGTTATGGTTTTAAATTTCTTATGTTGTCACATATGAATGTTATCTTCTCTTAACTTGAAACCTGGCTTTAAAATAGATATAATTGTAGGAAGACAACATATGAAACAAACTTCTGTACAACAGCTGTTTATATACATTCCTTAAAAACTGAAAGAACATTTGTTTTAGTTCAATATTTACTAATTATTTACTTAGAAAACTGAAATGTCTTGATCTTTCTGGTCACAGATATAAGTGTTTATGAGTTTGGGGATTTTATTTTTATTTTTTATGTATCAATTTTCATATATTTTAAAGTGATCGGGAGAGAAATGGTAAAATGTAGACCAGCTTAATACTATGAATATTTCCAGTGAATTTCCACTATGTTATTTAGCACAGATGCTTCTATAATTGTGATATATCAAGAGAATTTTTGTGCTAAATTGTCCTCAAAATTTCTCATTTTTTGTCTGTGGAGAGGTAGATACAAACTGGCCCAAGGGGGAAGGCATTTGGGAAATTCTTCAATCTGTTTTAAGCAGTGAGTTTTCCCAGCAACGTAATCTAGCTCCTCACCTTAAACTGTCAGGATAGAGATTCATACATTGGAAATTATATGTATGAATCTCATATAACACGTACATAGATAAACACAGAGAAACACAGATACTTTTTCAGAGTAAAAACAAGAAACCAAAATGTCCTTGATTTTAATGATTTTGCCACTTCAGACCAGAAATATTTTTTGTCAATCTGACTGAGGCTTTAGAGGAGGTTACAAAACCAGCACAGAGAAGTCTGGTTTTAGCTCTGCTTTAGACAAACAAGGACTTGTTATTAAAATAAATAAAAAATCAATAAATATAAAACCAAATACCTGTTATACTTAGTATGACAAACAGTATAACTACACAAGTACAGTTAAGACCTTCCCAAAACACAAGGGATATATGAGAAATCACCTCCTCTTACAAATTGAATAATTTGTAGAGATAATAGGAAGGGGTTTCCTTGTGCTAAAATGCACCCTTCTGGACAAACTTTATCACACTTGACTCCTTCACTTCTTTTTACTCACGATCATCGCTCTCCTTATCATCCTTTCCTGCAGCAGTGACATTTCTCCGTGTGATTTAGAAGCTCAGGACCATTTTCTCACTGATCTCTCAGTTCTGGATCTTGACAGAAGTCCAGAAAGGAGGACAAGCAAATATTACAAGAGGAGTCAATAAGCATTTTTTCTTCAGTAGCCCCTCACTTAAATCATATTTCTGAGTCTATCAATGATTTCCCACATATTTCCAGGAAAATTTGTTGGGAACCTCCAATATTACAGTTTTCTCTCTGTGGCAAACTCCTATATATGTAAAGTACTATCAAACTGAGAGGCAGAGTCTGAAACACATAAAGTAACAACATATTCACACACTTTATTAGGTTATTATATCAAAAATCACAATTTGAATCTCCAGCAAGCAACAGCACTTCATTATTATTATCCCTATTATAAACACCACAGCCTAAAATTCTGAAGATATCAAATGTTTGCTGTGGTAACTAATTCAGTTTTAAGACCAGGGTCAAAGCAAAAGTATTTCGGAAACACTGTTCAGCAATTTATTCAGGGAAAAAAAATAAATTAGGGCAATAATTGCATGTCAATGGGATTAATTAATATTTGCCAAGCAATACTTAAGTACTGTGTTATTTCTGTCTACCAAAATAATTATTCTGTTCAACCATTCCAAAGAATAAGTAGGATTATTTTACACTTTAGGGACTGAATTTGAGAGAGTTTTATTCGACAGAGCCTGCAAGGCTTCATTTTAAAAACTAATTATTATTTAACTGTTTTTACACTTAAATAGTAATCCTTCCCTTTATCTGTTCAACCAGCAATGAAAATATTGTCAGCAAACTTGCTCAAATCATGTTCCATTGTCTTAAAGGGTTTAGGAAAATAAAGCAGAAAATATTAGTTAAATGAGACTAAGTTTATGAAGTTTAAAACATCTCAATTTTGGTAGCAACTCAATAAAACTTAGAATATTGCTGTCATTCTGTTTACTGGAATATTCACAGGTAAGTGCAGTATGAACACTGAGGCACTACTGTATGTTTATAATACTGAACAAACTATATTCCTCTCAGTTTTAATACAGACCCTGTTTGTAAAGAAAATTATGTTGAAAGTATAGGAAAAATCTTCATCTTAACTTCTGGCCATGTTTACAATATGGTAGTCAGAAAATAAATATGATAATAATATACTCCATGATTTTTATTGCCTAAAAAAACCAACCAAACATAAATGAAATAAATAGGCAAGGACAAAGTGGATTAGGCAGTGAGTGTGTTTTTAACAAACCTTTTCCAGCTCTTGGTACCTTCATGACACTGCTGGATGATGTATCACATTAGTGGGATAGTGCCTCACCAGGGCAGGATCTCTGTTCCTGCTGTGCTGGGGTGAGTCCAGCGCTTTCAGAGTTTTCTCAATGGTGATGAAGGGCTTCAGGATGCTCTTTCCTCCTGTGCCTGAGCTCTTGGAGCTGCTGCTCTGTATTGACTCATGCCTGAGCCTTGCCCTGGTGATGCCACCAGAGAAGCGAGAGCCCTGGTCTGCATTCATGGCTCTTGTTTCCTGTGCAGATGATACCTCACTTTCAGAGCATGATATCCACCTCCCTAGGATTGCCCCAGGACAATTCAGTCAGGCTCTCAGGGTTTGGTTTGTCTTGAGCAATCCAGGCACAAAATAAAGGCTCCCCATGTGGGGATGTGATCAGACAAAACTCTTGACCAGGTCCCATGTGACATCAAACTTCTTCTTTTTGTATCTCCTCCTTTTTTTGAGAATAATATATCCCCTCCACAGGTCCTACACTTCTGCTGTCAAGCAGATGGATGCGACTGCAATCAAACTATTTATTGTTTCTTACGATAGTACCGTATAAACTAACAGAAAAAATAAATAAACCTAAAAGCAAATCCTTCCTTTGCTTTTCCTCAGTGAAATGCTAAGGAAGTGCAAGGAGACAGGCAACAACTTCCACACCCAAATCAGTGTCATCAGCCCTGTACAACTTCAAAGACAGGTTTTTTTTGAGACATAGCTGGTATACAGTAGCCATGCCAATAACTCTTCAGGGCCCACCACCATTTGATTATCTTGCCCTCTCTTCTGAATTTAGTAAATGTCAGGTTCTGGAAAAATACCTGATTCACACTCATTAAAGATATCAAGAAAAATTTGTGTAAATTAACTGTAATTTTGTAGTAATCTCCAACAGAAAGAGGATTTTAGTAAACTGTGTTCAGCAGTAATTCAGAAGTTAAGAAAAATGTTTCCCAAGTACAGCTGCAGGACCTAAGAGAACTTTGATTACAGCTAATTTGACAAAGGAGTTGTGTCAGAATATGGATTGCTTGAGAAGGAGCCTGCTTTTTTGCTCCTTGTGAAATTGGGGTGTTATAAATTACCTTGCCTGGTGATTATCAAATTTTTCTTTCCGTTTCTTAACTTGACAGAGGTTTTCAGGAACTAATGAACCTGCCTAAGACAAACAAATAACACAGGCAGGACTCCAACCTCTCATCTGCCACAGGTCAGAGGGACCAAATTGCAGCATCTCCCTGCCGGATGCTACTGAGGATTCACAGTTCTGAGAAACTCAGCTACTCACTGTGGTACTGAGGAAGACCCTGTACACTGTTCTCAAAGATGTGCTACTGACAGCACACTGACAGGATAACCAGTAAACAGGATTATTACAGAGGATATTCCTGTAGGAAATTCAAGTCAGTTAAAGCATTTGCCGCAAAAGAAATTGCACTTGCTGCAAAGTAACTCACAAGTAGACCTTAAAAATAGGAAAGCAGTCATGAGGAAAACAGTTTTAAAAGAACAAGTGTTAGATAGGACCTTACCTTATTCACCTTTCTGCCACTAGCTTTTCAGGAAATTTTCACCGTAATCTGCATAACCTTCAGTAGTTAGGAAATAAGAAAGGCTGGTTGACAAATTCTTTAAGAAGTCTGTGCCAAGTAATCCAGATCAACAAGTTTCTTCTTTCCCACTCCATCACTACTCTCTCTCTCCTACTGGAGACAATAGGATACATATATCTTCTGTCATTCAATCCTGCAGATTTTTTCTTCCAAAAATGATCTATAGCACTATTGCCATTTATCCTGACTGAGGGAAGAAAACAGATTACAATGAAAGAAAATTGCCAACCAGTCATGTCAGTTCTTTCCATCCCTGTGTCCACCAGCTGCCACTCCTGCAGGCAATGGAAGCTGCTCTCACACCTCTGGTTGTTCACAGTTTCTTACAGCAGCAGTGCTTCTCTCTGCCTTGTCCCTGCCACAGGACAAAGTCTTCTGGTTTGTCATTGCTGTATATATTTTGTATCAGATATCGAATATAAACAGCTTTTTGCTCTCCTAGTATCTGGTTACATTTGATGATTTTTCTCTTCTTTTCCTGTGTTTTCTGAGTGGTGTTGAATGCAACATGTGGAAGTACATGTCTACTGAAAAGGTACAGAGACTAATTAAAATTTCCCAGTCAGGGAATGCAGGTTGTAAGAAAAATTTAAAAATAAAATCACAAAAAGAAGATAAAATTCTAGTAAGATTTTTTTTCTTCTAGTTTTCTGTACAAGTTCAAAAATTATTTTCAGTACAACTCTCAAATAAAGATTGTATTTCTCAGTGACTGACTAGGGAAAGCAATTACATTCTTGTGCAAAACCCTGAGTATCAGGGCTTCAGAGATGCGTTGATATGAATCCGCAGCATTATTAACAGAGGAAAAAAATACATCCAGACAGATAATAATATGCAGACTCTGTTCATATTTATTTGCAAGCTAAGAAACAACACAGAAAAACTGATGTTCAGCTTTAAACTATCTGGAAAATCAGAACTGATTATATTTCCAGCTGTTGTTTAAACTCCAAGAAACATTTTTAAGAAAGAATGTAGTCAGAACAGATATGGACTTATTTTTAAAAATTCTCAAAGGAACGGGGTATTGGTGAATTTATTACAGAGTTTTAAGGAGGAAAAAACTCCAACCCCAAACTCAGAAACTGTCAAAGCACCACATTCTATGTCTGTGAACAAACTCACTCTCTTAATGTGAACTTCAAACATTGTATAGGCAGCAAAAGTTTAATTAAAATTAAGGAATAAACCCTGAATATTAAACAAAACATAGTACTCAAATGCATACATTAATTTTTTATCTCTAAACTTGTTTATATGCAACTTGGAACAAGACCAGCAGACATCCATAAGCAGAGAGCAAAAAATATGGATCCAAATATTCTTGTCCAACACCATGTAACTTTCTTATTTTGGAAAGAAGCCTAAAGGAGAAGAGAATCTGTCTGAAACGAAATGCCAAATTGAATTTAAATTCCGGAAAAGTAAGAAAATATCCAGGGCAATGGGAGACTGTGACAGGGTGCTGCTGGCTCCATGTGACACAACTTTGGCCCAGAGACAACACTCAAAGTTATGAAGTCAGCTTTATATTCATAAAAATCCACTGATATCCTTTTAGTCACTGGCAGGAAAAATGCAATTTAGGCAGATATGACCAGCAGTTGTCTTTAAAAAATTTAATGAAAACACTTAACTCACATGTTCTTTATTCAGGGACAAGTTCAGGCCCCAATCTTACATCAAAAAGGTAATCCTATGTCATTGTTTCAGGATCTTATGTACATAATGGGACTGAGTCCTTTCTAAAATTATTTCCAAAAATAAATTAATATTACTGAAATATTTTTCCACTGTATGTTATTAATAATGTAAAGTATAAAAAGCTACATAAACACATAAAGCTTAATGTATTTTGGAAGATACTAAAAATGCTACATTTGTTAAACTACCATTGAGTCTTAGAGGCTCCCCAAATGGCCCAATGTATGAGTTTCATATATTAATTGGACATATATGTAAAACCAGACAGTCCACATATCAAAGATTCTGCAGTATTGATTCCATGTGATATATCTGGTCAAGATGTGGAAATTTTATGTAGATGTGTCTCCCTGTGTGACAGACATGTTAACATGTAAAATTTGATGAATTATTTTAAAGTTGTTTGGAAAAACTTTTTTCTTTATTCCCCCAATAGAAAATTCATTTACTATTTGCCCAGAGAATCATGGAAGAAAAAATTCAGCCACATCAGTCAACTGCATAGTTCTGAAAAGGTCATATTTTCCTGGACTAAAGTCTGTCAGAATGGATTGGACTAATACCAACAGAACGGGCGACAGCACTTATTAAGTTCTCTGTCTTGGGTGAAATCCAGCCTGCTCTGCCAGTTTGCTTACCAATGAAATCCTTGTTTTCAGGACACTGATAAAAAGTCTTACCTGCTGAATGTGATATGAAGCATTTTTTATATTAGAAAATATACTCTTTTTTTACCTACTACAGAAAGTAACAGTATTTCAAATTCCACATGTGTTACAAATTTGAACAAATTTAACAGTTTATGTTCTTAATCAGTATTTCATTTGTTTATTTATTTAGGAAGGAAACAAGTTTGGCTGATTTAGAACGAGAACTGAAAGTTCACAAAACTAGTGAAAATGAAAAATAATTTGCTCCAGATGTTCAATAAAGAGATGAGTTTCCATTTGCTAGTTTAATTTTTATTTAGTTAAAAAAATTTTTTAAACATTTAAAATAGCGGTGGCTTAGACCATATTCAGTATTTACACCTGAACATCTATGAGAAGACCCTAAAGAAGGACCAAAATTACTACAATACTTGCACAAAACTGGGAAAATGAAGCAGTACTCATCAGATGCATCCTTCTCAACTAACACAGTACTGAGGGCATAAAAATCTTGAGCATCCCAACACATACTGGTTGGAACCTCTGATTCTTATCCAGAAGACAAGCCTCCAAAGGACTCAGTCTTGGTACTCCAGGCCACTACTTGCCCACAGAAACAACTTTAAGGCTAATGCTCCTACTGAGGGGGAGACTTAATCATCAAGGTGGAAACATTTCATTTTGACATCTCTGGTTTAATGAAACATTACTGAATGCAAAGCAATTTTCTAATAGATTAAGACTGTAAGCCAAATCCCAGGTGATGAAACCTGTGGATTCAAAAATCATGGTGAATCTGGATGACTCCTCCCGGCTCATTGGAAGCTGTATCTTCATGTCTCAGTCTATAGTTTTTAGAGGGCTGTATAAAAAAATATATTCAGTCTATTATTTCAGTATTGCTTTGGGCTATCTCAATATCAAGCAACTTCAAAAGTGTCTTTTTCTTTCTTATTATTGCAAAAAAGGCCAGAAAATTACACATTATCCATAACATATGTTAGGGATTTTGTTCCTCCTGCTCCTCCTCAAAGAAATTGCTCGCACATTTTCCTCAGAAACAGGCCTGTAGATATTTATTACTAGGAGAGACCCCTGCCAGTCCCACCTTGGCCACCCCAAGCCCTCAGCACTGAATTACCCAGGTTCTGCTGAAGGGTAGGTTCCTGGCTCCTGATCACCGTGTTGCAAGTTTCAGATCTAATTTGATTGTTCCACTGTCCTCCTGTAAAAATGCAAGGAAAGTCCAAATATCTTGTCCAATAGTCATGGTATTAGATCTAACCTCAAGTTTGTCTCTAGCCTGTTCATATAACTGGAATGGTTGACCTTCTCAAGTGACTCTGTTCATTTCTGAGTCTCTCCCTCAGACACTGCTTTATTCTGCTTCCATTTGTTTTGAAGGGCAGAAAATAATAAAAAGAAGCTTTCAGTCTACAGAGTGGGTCCTTCAGTCTCCAAATCTCATTTAAGAACAAGTGAATTTATCAACTGTACCTCATCTCTGGAATCTGGCAAATTGCAGGAAAACAAAATTTTTTCTAATACTTATCTTTCAAAACCTGCTGCCAGTCCAAGCTCTTTAGTGCCTCGAAGATGTTTTTCTCTACCAAAAATGTGCATGATCAGGATTTAGTGAATGTGATCTGGTTACTAATGCAAATGTATTGAAGGCAATAAGCTGTTTCTAAAATGGATACTTAAAAAGGGTAAATATAAATGAGGAATTTAGTGAACCAGTTTGGAACTGAAAATTGACCAAACAATAATTCCTTCCTTTACCCTGACGAGCTTCATTTACACCTGAAACACATCAAACAAGAAAGGTGTCTCCATAGGCAAGTATGATAAGACTTTTTTTTTTGTAGCTGCAAGTAAAGTTTGCCAAATGCAAGTTATTTCTGATCTGGAAACTACACATGTCAGGTCTGCATCCAGGCAATGGTACTGAGGAAACAGATGCTTAAGCATTATTTGGCATTGACAGTGTTATTTATGGAGAACTCATTACAGCAGCAGGGTGAATGGACATCTGCATGGATCTGTTTGCAGAGAAAGGTGGTGAAATGAAGAGGAAAGGTCTGGTGGAAAATGTGAAGGAGTAAAAACTGGAAAACATTTTTTAAAGGAATTTGAAGAAATGGAAAGAAGGAATCTGGTGTGTATGTCAGGAAAGATATTTCTAACATGGTCTGGAACCTCAGCTCTTCAAAGCAAAAACCTGTCAAATAGATGGGAATGTGGCTGTTGTTAATGTAGGCAGCTACAAAGCAGCAATTTAAAAAAAAAAATAGCCATACTTCCAATCAAAAAAGATAAATCCCCCATCACATCTGAAAGTATTTAGCAATGTCAGCGCTTCTATGATGCCCTGATTTGTAACACAGAATTGAAATGTTTTATCAGTGCATTATGAAAGGAAGAAATCTGAGCTACAAAACCACCTTTGAATATGCTAGGAGCATGCAAATATCACATGCAGTCACACAACAGACAATTTAGCATATAAAGAAGACTAAAAATTGCGTATTCAATACTTACTACTCCAAATAATAATAATAATAATAATAATAATAATAATAATAAAAGATGATAAATAAATAAAAGTGTGCTTCCCTGCAATACAATTTTCTTTCAACTCTTGTTCTTAGATGTCATTTAGAGAAGTGCTTAAGACTTCAGAGTAACAGGCTGGTATGGGATTCAAAATGTACCATTGAATTACACAGGACTTCTACAGTTTATTTAGATCAGTTTGTCACCTGCATATCTCTCTGTCTTTTTACTTTTCTTTCATGTTAGGCCTGTCTTTTCTGCTTTTGTTATATTCTCTCCATGACAGATGACATATTTGTTCACGTTCGAGATCTGGCACAATGGGGCTGTAATCTCTACTGCATTACACATAATACAAATGATCATTTCAACCCTATCTTTTCTATTTACTTTTTCCTGTACAATCACACTTGATTGAAATCCTGCTAGAAAAATATTGACTCAGACAAATAATGTCTTCATTTTTCCACTTGCTCTTCTCTCACTGTCTGTGGCCATCTGAGTGACATTTAAACAAAACCACCCCATACACAGAACTATAAGCACATGCTTTTCCACTTTGATGTGAAAATTTTGTTTTCTTTTCTTTCCTTCTCAACAGTAGTTACTCCTTTCACATATGATAATGTGAGGTAATTCATGTCCTCATTTCAATCTGAAGACACAACTCCACTAATTTTGTGTTTCTTACTGTTCCTTTCCTGAAACCAGTCAGTGTCATTGCTCATCATCTTGCCCACTTGCAGGCTGCCCTATAGTTTTCAAGGCTTCAGTCACTGTTACCCTATAAAGGGTCTGTTCAGGGACTCTGGCACTGCAGTTGTCCAAATATTGATATTCCTACACTTTCTTGTGATGAAATGCATCATATAGAATCACAGAATCATAAAATTATTAAGGTTGGAAAAGACCTCCAAGGTCATCGAGCCCAGTCATTAACCCAGCACCACAGTGTTCACCACTAAATCATGTCCAAAACTGCCACATTCACACATTTTTTGAACACTTCCAGGGATAGTGATTCTACCACTTCCCTAAGCAGTTTGCTCCAATTTCTGACAACCTTTTCAGTCAGGATATTTTTTCTAATAATCGATCTAAACCTCCCCTGATGCAACTTGAGGCCATTTCTTTTTGTCCTATTTCTTGTTACCTGGAAGAAGAGACCAACTCCCACCTGCATACACCCTCCTTTCAAGGAGTTTTAGAAAGTTATATGGTTCCTCCTGAGCCTCCTTGTTTCCTGGTTTAACAGTACCAGCTCCTCCAGCTGCTCTTCATTGAAGTTGTGCTCCAGACTCTTCACCAGCTCCATTGCCATTCTCTGAACTCATTTCAGCACATCAATGTCTTTCTTGCAGTGAGAGACCTAAAACTGAACACAGGACTCAAGGTATGGCCTGACCAATGCTTGAATAGAGGTAGAGAATGTACTTGTCCTTCTTCTGTTCTGACACTTTTGGGGGAGGTCAGATGAGGTAATATTTTTATTTCAAAAAGGGAAGAAATTATAAAGTTCTCTGAAGAAAAATCATACCTGTACATGTACTCCCTTTTCTTTCATCATTCAAATTCTTGTCATGCTTCAAAAACTGTATTACTATGTGCAAACACAAGTGAGTTGACACTGAACATGGTATCTTAAATCAGGCATTTCCTAAACTTGAAAAAAACCTTTCTACCCTAACATGGTTTTAGTATTTTTACATTAAATTCAAAGCAAGCCATGTCAACATTTATCATTTACAAGTGTAGAAATACTCCTGACACCCTGGAAAATAAATACATTTTTATTTAGAAAATAAAGAAAAAAAGCATACATCAGAGCCTTAAAAACACAGAAATGAATGATCTTATAAAACCCCACATTCTTTACAATCTTGAATCATCCTTAGAAATGACAGCTAGCATTTAGCTTCTGTAAACTTGCCCCTGGTGGAAATTATCTCCTGGAAAGTAAACACAGAAAATGCAATTTTAAATTTTAATATCAATGCGTGACATTCAAAGGGCGACTTTAGTTTAGATTTTTTCTGAGATTACAATGCTATATTGTGAGTAAGAGCTGGACTATGATTCTTGACAAAATAGAAGAAATAAATTATAGAAATTTTGAAACACGGGCCTCTCTCTTTGGAAATTTGAAATATACAGTGATGACTTGTGAAAGAAATGTATCATTGGCATGACCACAACACTACAATTCCTTTTCACATACATGCATTGTCAATTGCTACGAAAATTACTTCTAAAAATAGGTTTTCATTCATGTTGGATTTGAGAGAATGTACTTGCTATTTGACCTTCCATGAACTATTGTGCTTGCAAACTCAGGTACATGTATGCCTCTAAAAAGCAGTTAAATAGAAGCATAGACATGTTTCAATCAGATTAATTGAAAAATTGACAGGAAAATTAATTGAATTCTTCATACTGGTGAAAAATGGCCAAAGTCAAGGTCAGCATGTTTCAACCTCCCAGACTTTTATGTTAATTTTCACTGCACTGTTTTAATTCTTTTCCTAACACATAAGATCCAGTCATGCAATGAGATTTACTTTAAAATACCCTACTAATCTGAACTGATAAACTAATGTAGAGGTTCTCATAAGGAGGTTCCATAAGAGAAGAGGACTGTAAATATTTCCCTGAGATGTGGGAGCCTATTCAGTTAATTGAAGCCAAACTGAGAAGCAAAGACTTGCCTTCAAGGGCAGAAAGAATCTGAGAAGTGTTGTGCATAAACCCACATCATTTTTACTGATGTCAGACCTTGTCACTCAGAGTTTTAAACAGCTTCATTATTTTAATTATTTTTAAAAGCCTTTTGGCCTTTTTTGAGGAGCTTTCCATAGGAGACCTCTAAGCAACCCCACCTCAAATCTCTGCCTGTTATAGGCGTCAGAGAGGGGCAGGTAGCTGAAGGTTTGAATACTGAACATGTCTGGTTGAAAAACATGTTATTAGGAAAGTCAGCAAACTTCACAGAGTCTGTGTACTTCAAATTTATAATTTTATACAAAGAATTTAACTGTGCTTGCACTTCTGTAAATTAAAGGTCATAATTTTACAATGAGTAGAATATCCAGAGATAGACATAAGGGGAATTTTATTTATAAAGCAGAACATTCCCTGCCCCAAATGTGCAAAGATCACAGAGTGAGAAAAATATTCCAATATATTTTAGAAGAGTCTTGCTTCTTCCTCGTATTTATCACTTATAGTAACACTGCTTATTGCCAGTAAGTATTACAAACAGCAACAAAATAAGGGTGTTAAATGTCCAACTCTTAATCCTTCTTGGGAGCTTGTTTATGACAGTATTTGGTGCTTATTTGTCTAAACTCACTTTATGTAGCTTTGTCCGTTTTTCTCAAAAGCAAGAATGTCATCATTGATATTACAAAAATTATTTAGAATCAAAGAGGATATTTTACCATTTTATATACAAATAAAGGGGGGGGGAAATTATTATCCACAGCAAGGCTTTACTTTTCCTCATCTCAATATATAAAGAAACCCAGAAATGAGAAGAAAGTATGTTTTCTAATTTTGGCTTGAAATTTTTAAGTATCTATTCACTTCTGTGCTTTCTTTTTCATTTTATATATTTATTATTCATTTGCAAAGCATATACTGGAAGATATAAAAACCAAATACAGAAAAAAAATTGGTTCCTATGGACACAAACTCCAAAACTCACTATGAAAAAACTCATATCTTGGGATTTGAAGGAAAAATCTGATCTGTCAGAATTTAAACTGCGCAAAAACAGAACATTAAATGGCCATAAAAGGAGAAAATAAATAACAGACTCTTTTAAATATAAAATATAAAAAGACTCATGTCCTTGAAATGAACTGAATTAGCAATAAATTATCTATACTTCAGTTTCTTCAAATGAAGACAATAACAATAAATAGTTGCATAAAAATACACAAGAATAGAAATGCAGGGATAAAATATTAAAAATGTGCAGATATCTTTTATAATATCAGAAATGCTTCCTATAAGCAGCGAGAAATACTATAACCCTTATTATAGCAAAAATGTACAAAATTAAAAAAAAAAAAAAAAACAGGCAGAAATAGACTGTGGAGAAAAAACCAGATCATTCAACCAAACATTTCAGATTGCAATTTCATTGAAAAGAGAATATATTCTCTAAGAAATATATTCTTCAGGCTGAAATTTCACACTACTTTGTTCAAGGATTTTCTGACCAATTTAGTATAGTTCTGACTTCTCATCCAAAGAACCAAGTATTTATGTATGTGCTAATCTTTAATCACATGGGAATAGTCCAAGATTCAGTTGATTGTTCTCTCTTGGTTTCTATTATTCACCTTTTTTAAAAAATATTTTGCTGACTGGTGACCTCATCTTCTCTTTAGAAAGCAGTTATGAACTACAAATTATAGAATATGTATATGTGTTGCAAAAAAGGTCAAAACATTTTCTCTGTTCCTTCTCCAATTCTATTGTCTCATACTAAAGTCGTGCAGAGCCCACTGTGTTCCCATGAAAAAGTGTCTGTTTATTTAGAGTTGCCTCCGGAATCAGAGACTATAAATGTGAAAAGTTTGTATCTACATTAGATACAAATGAGATACATTTCCATCTCATCAGGATAATGTCATTCTCCAGATATTTTGAAACTGGATCTCAATGACTAGGAAAAGCTATGATACCTCTTCAACCAATTTATAGTTACAAGACCTATTTTCATAATATTTTTGGATAGCACTAACATTTTGTTATTGTATGGCCTCCCAGCAATTCTTGAATGATTATCTAAACCCAGAAGAGCTACAGATTTTACATGATGGAAAAAAAAAAAAATTAAGCAATTCCTAGTTCGGGTTCTTTTAGACTTATGTAATGATATTTCTATAGTTACCCTCCTCTCCTTTCTTTTCTAGGAATGGAAAATATCACTTAATTGTTCATTGTGGTTTATTCTCCTAGAAGATTCTAACATGATTACAAATGGAAATTGAGCATTAGTATTATTGCATTGTGCGCAGAATACTCTGCTTTTTACCTCCTTCTCTTTAATATGTAATGTGATTTTGATGGTAGGAACTGATTAGTTTTACCATAGCACTCCAGTCAGCTTTAGAAACTGTTGTACCCACACAATCCTTCTCATCTCCTTTAAACACTTCCTAACAATTTTTCCCTTTGACTAAACAGTACATTAACTCCTTTATCTGAAGAACATTTTTAATTTGAATAACATGGAATTAGAAAATGTAAGCCACTGACCTTTCCTTTTTTATATACATATTTTCTTTTATTCTGGGTATATTTTAAATGATTATACTCAACAGTTACTTAGACACTATCATGCAGCTGTGAGTTTACTACTTAATGGTACATTAAAAATCTTCTCTGGCTGTTGCTCCCAGAGTCAGTATAATATTTCCCAGTGCCATATGATAACTACAATGTATTCCTGGAGCTTCATTAAAAACTTTAATGGCGAGACATATAAGTAAAATATTTTGGCAGAAATTCACGCATTTATCTTACAGAGAAAGAGGCCAGAATGTACGTGTTCCTACAAATGAATGAAAAATATTTTTCAGAATACTACAATCTATTTGAAACTGTGAAGAACAGATTAAAGACTTTAGGAGAAAACATGGGGAAAAAAACCCCAGTAACACATGCATTGCTTTTAATAACTAACTAAAAGTCACATAGCATTTTGAATGCAAAAATAACGTATAGTATAGTCATATTAACTTCTCATTCAAGTCAATAGCATTTAATTTTGCCAGTTACCAGCAGATCTCAAGGTCTTCCAGTTACTGACGTGAGACATATAAATACCAGAAGGAGATTGACAAAGTCATTATATTTTACCAGTTCTTCCTTCCTCTCAGAGGAACCTGAGAATTTACTGGTACGAACCACAGGGACCGCACCTTTAATTTCCCTTTCAGGGGAACTATGATCACAGGAATAATGAAAACTGATGGGTCCAGCAGCCCTGAATGTCATGCAGCAGCCTGGAATCAAAAGGTGTCTCCTAACATTTGAAATTAAACACTTCTACAACCCCCAAATGGCTCTTTCCATGAATGTAAAACATACAGCTTTGGCTGGAGAATTAATTTGCATAAACTATGTTTCCATCCCTGTTTTCTGCATCCTGATGTACAAGGGAAACCTACAACATTCCTTCAAAAGATTGGTTCAGAAAACAGAAGTAAGTCATGCTCTGGATACAAAAAACAGGGATTGGGAAATAATATGATGCTATAAAACACAATTTTTTACAACTCACCACCAGTTGAACCTTTACTTTGAAGATGACAAAAGGTATATACTTATCTATATTTCTTATTTGCTGGACACAGGAATTTTTCTACTTCAACTGTTGGTAACACTTCACTGAAAGTATCTGTTAGCATAATTGGGAAGACTAAGAGAAATTATTTTAAACTTACATTGAAGATATCAGTAGTTGTACCTTCATCTGAATAAACCATCGTAGTCTTTTGGTTGCACTACTGGGAATGGAGAAAAAAGGCAAACTTCTTGCTTTTTTTTTTTTTTTTTTCATTCTCTGAGACAGCTAAAGTGGTTGTTGAAATCCCCATGTTTTTTAAGCAATCCATAATTTTGCAGTATAGAGAGGTCTTTTCTAATTGCTGCGTTCTATTCTATGTTACAAAGATCCTTTGGTCATCCATTCAAAGTGTTGGATGCAGGTAAGAAATTCAGCATGCTAAGAACACTAAGGAAAGGATTTACAATTTTTATTCTCAAACTTCTGAATAAGGGCTCAAGCCAATTTCAGTGTTCATTTAAAGTGACTCTAAAAATTATACCAGTGGGGTTTTGTCTGTCTTCACTTTTGTGAAGAGACGTCCATTTAAACATTTTTTCCTTTCTGTTATGGAATGATGCTATAGCCTGCAATGATGTTTTATCTACCCAATTTCTCTCTATATCCAGCTTCCAAGGACTACTATAAACCCTGTTGAACTATCACCTACCTTCTCATTATCATTTAAAGAGATTTTCTACCTCATAAACTGATTTCTGATTGCATTGCAGTTTCAAGTGTTATTTCTATTGAAATAAAAGGTCAATGTTACAGACCACATAAATAGAAAAGAGTCAGAAGTTTTTTTGAGAAACCTACCTTGTTTGCAATAAAACAGATAACCCATCCATGATTTCCAAATTTAAGTTTTATAGAAGTAATTTTCACTCACTGATATTGCAGTTTGTCTTGGTTCTCAAAGGAGGCTTTGCTCAGGCAGCTGTTTTAATTCCTGTTTTGCAGCACAGGTTAAATAGCCACAGAGTAGATGGTCCCTGAGACACAACAGCTGAAGAACCACACTCAGTTCTGAACTGGGTAGGCCTAATGTATTTCTGTCATCTTTTGGGATTTCATCTGGGTTTTAAAATATTTCTGTGCACATTATTTAGTGGCAGAAACCTAAGTGCCTAGTGCCAGAATCATTGTGTTTGGTGTGAAAAAATAGACCTATAATAACTGTCACTCATTCATCGACGTCGGAGTAAAAATGAACTACTGTACAAGAAGGGAAATTTTGCTCCCATTGACTAAATAAAGTCTTTACAACTCCGAGTTCAGCTGGGGTAACTTTTTCATCAGTGATTTTTAAATCATAAAAAAGGAAATTAAAGACAAAATTACAAGTCCATGTTGCATGGAGTACATCCTGTGGCAAACATGAAAACAGTAGATTTCCTCTCATCCTTTTTCTTACTGAGGCCACTGTCCCTGAACAGACAGTCGTGCAATGGGGAAGGTGCTGTAACCAGAATGGGCCCCTAATATAGCAACAAAACTTCAGTGGAGTTCTGTACATCCACTGTCCAGGGAAGGAGACTTGGCCAATGCTGACCTGTCAAGAGTTTATTCAGATTTTAGGGTAAATAGACTACAGGAACATAAGCCACTACAGTCACTGTAAATACAAACAGCACTATTCCTTCATGAAATGCTACAGTGTGTGTCTTCATCCTCCTCTTCACATAGAAACTATCACAAATTAACAATGTTTCATTCACTGCCATCTTTGGAAGGCCAAATCTGAATTATGAGAGACTGCAGGGCTAAGTCTTACTTTTTATTGTGTCACAGAATCATAGAGTCACAGAATGGTTTGAGCTACATGGGACTTTAAAGATCATCTAGTCTGAACCCCCTGCCATGGACACCAGTGGGGTCCACTAGACCCCACTTTGGGTAATCCCTATGAAATGTAGAGACTTTGTCCCAAACTTCTTTGTTGCAATACAGCATTATTTGTAAAGATTTCATTAAGTAGAAGTAAAGCTCAGTTCTAGCCGCATCCACTATTTTTGTTCATATTGTCATGACCTAACCCCTGCTAACAACAAAGCACCCTACAGCCACTCACTCACTCCCCCCATCAGTGGCACCAGGGAGAGAATTAGAAGGATAAAAATGAGAAAACTTGTGGGTTGAGATAAAGAGAGTTTAATAGGGAAAGCCAATGCCACACACACAAGCAAAGCAAAACCAGGAATTAATTCAATGCTTCCCATGGGCAGACAGGTGTTCAGTCATCTCCAGGAGAACAAGGCCCCATCACATGTAACGGTGATTTGGGAAAACAAAAGTCATCTCTTCAAAGGTCCCCCTCTTCCTCCTTCTTCCTCCTAACTTTACATACTGAGCATGATGCATAGGGTCTGGAATATCCCTTTGGTAAGTTTGTGTCACCTTTCCAGTTGTGTCTCCTCCCAACTTTCCATGCACCCCCAACATCTTCACCAGCATGGCAGTACGAGAAGGAGAAAAGACCTTGGCTTTGGGAAAGTCCTCCTCAGCAGTAGCAAAATCATCTCTGCATTATCAACCCCGTATTCAGCACAAATCCAAAACACAGTCCCATACTAGCCCCTGTGAATAAAATTAACTCTACCCCAGTCAAAACCAGCACATATATTTAATTAGTCAATTGTTGTGTTCCTTTTATACAGGGGTTCAAATTCTCCACTGTGCACATGTCCATCTAACTTGAGGTAAATTTTTGCTTGCGTCTTCCTAAGAGTCTTAGGATGAAGGGTGGCAATTTAGAAACTTTTCAAATCAGTAATAATTCATGAACATTCAAGACTTTTTGTCAATAATGAAATGTCAATTCCCTTCTGCCAGGGAAGCTGAAGTAAGAATGCATAATGGCTACAGGGAGTCAATGTTTTGCATGTTTTGCCAGTTAGGTTCATGTTGTTATTGCCATGAGAACTAAATATTAAAACTAGCTATATCTTATTTACAAAACAGCTGCTTCCTGATGAAATTTTAAAAAGTAAGCTTAATTTTGCAGAAAAACCCATTTTCTATTCACATTTCATACTGCAACAGCTCAATATTTTTCGATTGATAACACAGCATTCACTGTAGGAATAATTCTTTAATTACTCTATTAGTTGCATGACAATGAACCAGGGGAATCATAAGAAATTAACAACAAATTGAATGCAAAATTTACACTTAGAAGTCCAACTGTTTAATGGAAATGTGTTTAAATTGAAGATTATAATTACTATTATGATAATGATGATGATGAAAACATATTCGCTGAGGTCATCAGACTCAGGTGATCCTTCTACTTCTTTTCACATTTTGTGTGATTGAAAAGTTGGCAATATTCTTATGTCAATCTTTGCAAAGTTCACTTACTTCAACAAAAAGAATGTCCCACACCAAAATGTACAAGGCACCATCATAACACTGATAAAAGTGGATAATTTACACCCACTTCACTTCTCATCCTTTCACCACAATTACAACAAAATTTCCCTACAACCATTCTGCTCCTTGCTCTTAGCAATGTCCAGTCCAAGCTTTGCCCATTACCTCTCAGTTACTGTCCTTGTCCTGAATTCATTGTGTCCCATGTTGGGTGCCAAAAAAGGACTGTGGTAGGTTGACCATGGATAGACAGTAGATGACCACAAAAGCTGCTGTATCACTCCCTCTCCTCAACTGGACAAGTGGGAAAAATATGCGTCGAGACAAGGGCAGGAAGAAATCACTCACCAGTTACTGTCATGGGCAAAACAAACTCGACTAGGGGAAATTAATTTCATTTTATTAACAATCAAATCAGAGTAGTGTAATAAGAAATGAAACAAAGTCTTAAAACACCTTCTCCCCACCCCTCCCTGTGTTCAACTTCACTCACAATTTCTCCACCTTCTCTCACCAAGATCTTTTAGACGTGAGGGAAGCTGTCAGAAGCTACCAGAAGCCACCTTTGTAGCCTCCTGCTACCAAAACTTTGCTATGCAAGGACAATACGTTTAAAAATCTTCACTATCAATTTCCACGCAACAGTTTTTAGTCTCTCCTTTTTAAGTCCTTTGTGTTGTGTTCTCCTCCTAAATCTACGCTGTTTGACCTTGTTAATAAGTGCTGATCAGAGAATCATAGAATGGTTTGAGATGGAAGGGACCTTTAAAAACCATCTAGTCCAAACCCCGTCAATGAGACAACCAGATCAGGCTGTACAGAGCCCAGTCCAATGTGACCTTGAATGTTTCCAGGGATGAGGCACCTAAAACCTCTCTGGGTAACCTGTTTCATCACCCTCAAAAAGATTCGTCCTTATATCTAATCTAAATCAACCCTCCTTCAGTTTAAAATCATTACCCCTTGTCCCATCTCTAAAGGCCCTACTAGAAAGTCTGTCTCCATCTTTTTTATAAACCCTCTTTAAGTACTCGAAGAATGCAATAAGATCTCCTCAAAGCCTTCTCTTCTCCAGGCTAAACAACTCCAACTCTCCCAGACACCCCCAAATTCCTCAGATGTGTATATTAGCTGTAGGCCGTTACGCTAACAAGACATATCAAAGTAAATAACACTGGAAAAGGAGCTGAGAATAAAAACTCACTTAGAAAAAATATCAGACAAAGAAATCTGTAAATACATAGTATAAGATGTATATTTTTTTCCCCTCTTCATGATAATGGCATTCTGGTAGGACCACATCTCTGCAATTCAGTTTTCTACGGGCATCTTTAAGGTGCACTGTCAAAGTTACTTCTGAGAATACCAAAAACCAAAGTATTTGCAGTATAATTCCCAAGGCACCCAGCCACAATTCTCATGACCAGATTCAAACTGCTGAAAAAGTCATTGTGGCATTTTTCTATCAGAATTTATATATTTAAAATATAGTCATCTAAATAATCTTTTTCTTCTTTTTTAAAGAAGACCACAAGTTGTGGTCTTAAAAAATCCATGAATGTTGCCTTGATATCATCTCACTAAATCGAAGACAATAAATCAAAAATTCTTCATGACCCCATTCCTTGACTTTCATCCAACAAAATACAGGTCTATGCTCAATTTGCGTTTAGTTAGCTAGGAGTAGGATAGTAATAATGTGCTTCCATAATTTAAATATTTTCAATACTTTCAGACAGACCAGTTAGTTAAATTGTCTACTTATCCTACCATCTAGAGCACCACAAAGAGGTTTTTTTCAGGTTAAAAAGTTCTGGAGTTCAATTATCTCAACTTCTGTAAGGGGTGGTTGGCAGACATCTGGCAGCTGGCAAACATTAACTCACCACAGCTACTTTATTATTTTTGTATGTTCAATGTGGATGATAAATCATTTAACCAAATCCAGAAATTCTATAGGCTCTTGTGCATAGATGTTGCAGCTAAAATTGCTATCTGTTGTAGATATCAAAGTGTAAAGATTTTTTCCACATGGATTCAAAAGGAAGGTAGTGGTAAAGAACAGGCAGGAAAAAAATATATATTTTATGTAGAACTTCTAAGTTATGGAAATTTGCTCATTCATAATTCTGTTCAATTACAACAATATTAAAATATCAATAACAAACAATATACACAATATTAAAATTTCCTATAAAATTAATATTTGGTTTTGACTGTACATATGACAGAGTACAGCTAAAGTATATTCTCTTAAGTAAGGAATATAAATCCAAGCAATTTTGGTTATACATTTACAAAGTACTGACACTGTATTATGTCAAACAGTGACCAGAACAATAGATATTTTTTGATTCTTCTGTTAGGAGGAGAAAAAATACAATTATACAACTATACAACAAAAATGCAACTATAAACTAAATCAATATAAGCTATATAAGCCAAAAATTTAATTAATCAGAAAAGAGCACATTTAAATTAAACCGGTAGTTACAGATCTTTTTTATTCTGATGAATATGTTGAGATTTTTACTGAAAAATTTAAAGTTCATTGTTCTTCCTTGCTGTAGACCTAGATACAAATTCAGTATTATCCCCTTATAACAATCTTTGAATGCTAAGAGCACAAAATTTCTGAAGAAGTTAGTCCTGGGATCTGACCTTAACAGTGAGACATACTATAGACCATATTAAGAAATAATGGGATTTAAGAGAAATTCTTTATTCCTATCATTCAGGTTTCAAATTGACATATTTCAGGCATCCATTTAAAATACTGATCTCCAAGCAGTAGAAATTGTTTGAAGGTTTGCATTTATACCAACAAGTGCCATACCCAGGGCAGACAGAGCTGCAGAGACTATTTAGTGCGTTACATTTCAACAAAAGTTATTTTTGTCTGCAGTTTAAATTTTTATTCACATGTTAGAAAAATTCTGGCTGCCAGAATATTCCCCCATGTCTGACAGAACCAATTCCAGCTGGCTCCAAGACTCTCCCGCTGCTGGCCAAGGCCAAACCCATCAGCAACAGTGGGAGCTCCTTAGGGATAACAGATTTAAGGAGGGGGAAAAGTTATTGTACAGGAGCATCTGCAGGAAGAGAAGAGATGAGTGAGAACACATGAGAGAAACAGCCCTGCAGACACCAAGGTCAGTGGTGAAGGAGAGGGAAGACATGCTCCAGGTGCCGGAGCAGTCCATAGCGCAGCCCATGGTGAGGCAGCTCTGCCCCTGTAGCCCATGGAGGTCCATGGTGAAGCAAAATTCCCCCTGAAGCCCTTGGACCCCACGACAGAGCAGGTGGATGCCAAAAGGAGACTGTGACGTTGTGGGAAGCCCATAATGGAGCAGATTCCTGTCAGGGATCTGCAGATGCATGGAGAGAGGAGCCCATGCTGGAGTAGGTGTGATGGCAGGACTTGCACCTCAGGGGACCCAGCTGGAGCAGTCTATGAAGAACTGCAGCCCATGGGCAGGACTCATGTTGGAGAAGCTCATGGAAGACTGTGTCCCATAAGAGGGACCACACACTGGAACAGGAGAAGAGTGTGAGGAGTCCTCCCTCTGGAGAGGAAGTAGTGGCACAGACAGCATATAATGAACTACCCACAGCCCAAATTCCCCATCTCCCTGTGCTGTTGGGAGGAAGACGGTGGAGAAATCAGGAAGAAGGGAGAAGTGGGGTGAAGGTGTTTTTAAGATTTGATTTTATTTCTCATTTCCCTACTCTTATTTGATTGGTAATAATTGAAACCAATTTCCCCCAGTCGAGTATGTTTTACCTGTGATGGTAACTGGTGAGTGATCTCTCCCTGCTCTTTATCTCGACTCACAAGCCTTTTTTTGTATTTTCTCTCCCCTGTCCAGTCGAGGAGGGGAGGGATAGAGTGGCTTTGGTGAGCAACTGGCATCCTGCCTGGGTCAAACCATCACACTTTGGAATTTTGATTTCTGGCTTTTCTCTTTGGATTTTACTTGAAGCTAAATTTATTTTGCTGATGAATGAACCAGAGTTCTTCCCCAATGTAAACTGATTGAGAGATGTGTTTGAAAATGGACTGAACATCATCCTCTGATTCAGCAATATCACAGACACTAAAAGATGGTTTGACTGACTACCTTGCTTTTCCCTGACATGGAAATATTCTGAATGATTCAAAATCAGCACAATCCACTTCTGTATGTTGGTTTCTCAGCCTTCTTAAATGGAACATATGTGGTTCTTGAGCAGAAAAATAGAATGTACATAGAAAAACTGCAGTGTTTCTCCACACAGATCTCCACATAAAACCTGGTGGATGTATTGTGCCACGTGACATGCTTTAGAGTTAACCTTGGAACAAGGAATTCATCTTTCCAGCTGAAATATAATTTCAAAATTTTACAATATCAGCACTATGTAAGAGTAATATTAAAACCAAGAACAAATATTCTGTGTTTTCCTTAGTATGATTTCACCAGGGTAAATTTTACGTTTGTTTCAAGTCTTTTGTGACCACTTTTTGTTCTTATATTTACAGTCATGTAGCCCACTTGTTTTTTGCAGTCGTTTCCCCCCCCCCCCAACATGGCTTTAAAATAACCTGAAAACACCTCATATGATCCATCTAGGAGGAGAAGACATTAAAATATGATAGATTTATTTTGCAACTTCTAGAATGACATTCAGTTTCACTACACAAGAATAGTTGTCAACCTGAATAATCTAAATTTATCAGTTTGTTTTAGAAAATTCACATTTATAATATAGTGCATGTACATAGAAAGATGGTTTCTGTGAGTGTTTGATTCTATAAATCATAAATTATTTCAGACAGCAATTCAGGGGCCAGTATATGATAAGTTGAAATATGTTTTAAATGTAGTTTTCTTTATAATATAAACAATATTTTAGCAACTCTTCTCTAAAAGCTTCAATATCTTGGTTTTACTTTTTATTGCTCCTAGCAACACAGGGTTTGAGAGACACAGAAAAGACTATTTGAAAGATAAAAATGTATAAAGGGGGGAAATCTGCAAGGATTTCACCTTTTAAATCTCTATTAGGTTTCTATTTCACAGTCCAATTTTAAAAACTCTTTATTGAGGAAGATAGCAATAGCTGATATATTTAAACCTCTGACGTGATGGAAAATCCCTCTGCAACAGGACATAAAAAGAATAACCCTACCCAGCATGGTCACTGCTACCCCTGCCCTTGTAGATGCAGGAGTAAGATGAAAGCAAGAAGTGGTAGGAAAAGGGACATTAGACATCTTTTTAGCTTTGGGGAGTAGACTGAATGGTATGGAGCCAAAATCTGAGAATCTGTTAGCATTAAACTAAACCGTGTGCCAGCATACAAGCCTAGGCTGTGGTTCTGTTTAATTTTCTGGTATAGTTGCAGGCTTTGAAGAAGTCCGAACAAGTTGACATGCAGGACATGGAAGAAGAGGACAGTCACGGCATGGAACAGCTCATTTGCTGGAAAGAAAGGTAAAAGAATTTCCCTTGAAGGGTCTTCACTTGGGTAGATTTAGTTGAAGACAGGAAATTCAAACAAATGGAGTGCATAGCTAATCCTCATAGGTAAAATATACAAGCAGTAAGGCAGAGAAAACTGAGCTTCATTGAAAGGTGTAGAGAGACTCTTCTCTCAAGAGTTCATTCATATTCTTTTCCCAATGAGATGGTTCCTAAATGGATCAAGCAAATCTGTTACCCTCTATGGTAGGGGATATGTACATGCACAGGTATTACAGGTCATGAAAATATGCTGGACACATACTAAGTGTGATTATAATCATGATTGTTTAATACACTTATCAACAAAAAGTTCTAGCTTACTATTATTTCAAACTGTGCTCTCCCTGCTTTTTTTGCCCATTTTCACAAACCAATTACTCTTCCTAATAAACAATTTTTTGTTTTCAGCATAACTTCCAAATTTCCCAAGCTCTTTTTGATCCAGAAATTTAATTGGAGAAAAATATCTACTGAACATTAATTAGTTTGGAGGGTAATCTGAAAGAAACCTCAGTGAGAAAAATCACTTTCACGCTGAAGTGATTAATTATTTTCATGTCTAAGAGCCCATAATGAGACACACACAATAAACCTGTTTAGATTTTGTGTCATATGTTTTTAGTATAAACTGGCGCAGTGCGAGGGCAGCAAAAGGTGCATTCCTCAGAATGCCAGATATCCAACAAAGGAAGGTGGCAGAGTTTTGCATTACATTAGGGAATGATTTGTTTAAAAAAGCCAGTTAAATACAAGAGATGGGCTCTAGTATAAAAAAGAGACAGTTACATACATGCAAAAGAACTTTAATGTTAATGAAAAGCCTAACATGACAATCCCCAGAAAAGGGGGAAAATAGAGTTCTGAGTGTAAAGAAAATTGATGTATTCTCTCCTCCCCATCCTTCAAGAGGATTTGGTTGACAAAATCCTGGAAGAGAAGAGAAAGCATGATAAGTCTCTGAAATCGATATCATCATCTAGAAGGAAATAGCAACATGGTTGGGTGAAAGACTTTCCTGATGTAATCTTCTTCCATAAGGTGACATGATTTCTTCCATTTCTTCAGCCATATAACTCAAGCTTCTAATTGTGTTGACAGCTTTGAATACGATAAATGAATTCACATGTCATCCTGACTTCAGTGAATTGCAATTTAAGATATCCTCATTCCTAAAGAACTTGTAGCCTTTGTCAATTGTTATTTTTCACTGTTAATTCTTTTTATTGATGTTGTTGGTGGATAACAAGAACAAAAAGTCAATGAAGCCAGAAGACACTCTTCGACGAATTTGCTCTACAAAATTCCTCGAAAATAATTGGGAATACCGGAATCAAGTATTATCTGAAGGGTAAAGTAAGGCTTTAAGTAGCACAGAAGGAAGAATATTTTTTAAATGCTAATACTTTCTAAATGCCAGATAAGAAATAAACTCACAAAATTTTTCAGGCAAACCTTAACTCTTTTCTAGGTTATTACAGATAGGAGAGTAAATATTTGCCTTTTGAATAGTTTAACATTCTCACACTGTGGTGGAACATAGTTTTCTGAAGCAGTTTCTGCTGCATGCACTCTATTTTGATTTTATTGTTTCCCTTCATTCTTCTTTTCAGGATTTTGCTTTTTTGCTTGCAAGACTCTTAAGTACTTTCATTTGAAATAAAAACCAGCAATCAACTTGCTACGAATTCATTTGTAGCTAAAAGAAGAAAAAGTTTCACATTAACATCTTTTTGCTGTGAAACACTTGTCCCAGAGTAAACAGTTTACAAGAGCATGTTTTTGACATCAGAACAGGACAAATGTTTGTGAGTGTTCAGAACTCAGTTTTTAATTAATTGTTCTTAAATCTCTTGAAATTTAATAAGAAACTGGAAAAGAGGCATTGAAGAAAACCATATAATGTCATAAAAGTGTGTCTTATGTACAATATTTGAATGATTTACACTAGTAAATTTCTTGTTCAGTTGTTTTTTTTTTTTACATCTAAGTGTTAAGTGGCTTTAGAGATTAGTCCTTAAAGTCCTTGTCATAATCTTAAGAACCTCCTAAGTATAATTTCAGAAGACATTTCTTGCTGTTGTTTACTTCACTTGTTTTATAAGTATTTCTGTGATGTTTCCCAGTTATTTAACATGAAAAAGTTATGGTTTTTATCAAAGTGTGATTTTATGTTTTCTTTTCAAATGTGTATATGCAACTTGTGAATAAACACCTGGAGTGAGATCCCAGCTCCAAGACAAAATTGTAAAGACTCCACTACGGATAAAATTTCTGCTCTAAGGAAAGAGTATATTTCATATATTGATTGTGGTGAAAAATTTAATAGAATTAAAACTATTAGACTGGTATTTGGCATATCTGGAAGAGGATTTCATTTTCCTCTTGAACATGAAGTACAGAGAAGTACAGAAATGCAGATTGATAAGTAAGAAAGTTCAGTTGCACAGCAGACAAGTCCATTTCTTACTTTGTTCAGAATTAATTTTCTCCTCTCTCTTGAACACTTAAAAGCTTTCAAGGAGAGATAGAGAACATGTATTATTTCCCTGAAATTATTTTTAAATGAAAATATTGCTGTAACAGTGCAAGTAGAAATATTTTTAAAGGTCTTTTCCAACCTAAACAATTCTACGATTCTATGATTTAATACCTCACAGGAAGCAGGCCTGAATTTAGCTTCAATTTCTCTTCTAAACATGCAGGGTCTCAGACCTGTCACAAAAAGTTGACTTTCTAAGACACTGACAAGCTAATACAGAAAATTAGTAACAACTAATTAACTTACAGAGTACTATTTCCATTCTTTAATTATAGCACATCCTTCCAATTTGGAGGCTAATCATGTACATTTTAATCCTATATCACAGTCCTGAATCACTGCTTTTTTGCAAGAGCCTGGGAGAGAATAGTTTTAACAACTAATTCTGGGGAATACAGTGCTGGAAGGAGGAAAAGAGTGGAAAAAAGAGTGGAACACTGTGACTTTATCTCTTGGTTTACTTATTCCTGACTCCAAAATCAGAGCTTCTACATGTAGAAGCAAAGCCTTCTAATTAATCACGCATGTGCCTCAAGTCAACACCACTGCCATTTGGATTCCCTTTGGGCTCATGCACTGTAGGGTTATTCTGCTGATACAATTCACTTGGATAGCAATAAAGGTCATCTTGGACTGTCCATATAGTCAAAAGCCGAGGAACTGGTTGTCAAAACTTATACTAAGCTACGTTAAATTCATATGAAATTCCCTCTATTGTTGCAGCAGCTTCAGAAGACATGTAGGAGGAAAAACATTTCCTATCCCAGTTCTTACAAGCAGATTAGATATGGCCATGAGATGCTGCAGAAGCGTTGATGAAGAGCAAAATTCAGTGCTTTGTCAGACTATTTTTATTTTCTTATAGACCTGTGATCTATGTCAATTAGAATCTTGTTAGCATTTAATGAGAGTTAAATGACAAGATTCATTATTTTTTAATGTTACTCTATTTTACAAATTAAGAGAAATATTTCCAGCAGTTTTCATTGCACTTAGCAAACTGATCTGGGAGAGGCAAAGATGATGAGAGAATGGGTGATTCCTCACCGTGGTTTATTTGTATGGTATGTTGATTCATATTTTCCATAAAATTATTATGGTCTCAATTCATGAATACCAATTTCAAAACTTTCCCTAATGGTTTTTTTGGGGGGTAACAAGTCCAGCAAATTTTCCCATATCCATATATGTAACTGTTTTCTGTTGTTTTGTTTGTTTCCTTATGAAGCATTCTGAGTTGCTGTCCCAATGTGTAAATTAGAAACCTCTGAACTTCCAACTCCTCCAATCTCTATAAGCCCTGGGAGACTTTCTAAGTCTTATTAAAACAAATTCCTTTTCAGTCTGAGGTGCAACATATTTGTAATTCATTCTTCTACTCTTCTTCCCCTCTGTCATGTTTCTAACAAGCAATCTAAAAATGTCCTTTGTGCAATTTTCTAGAGCTAAATAGTTCTTACAGAAACGTGTCCCTATGTAAAAGAGGGATAATGATATTCATCGCCTTTGTAAACCACTTGAGATCTTCAGATGGAAAATACTAGATAAGTATTATCATAATACGCATATTTTTCATACAAACCAACAATCATAATGCAAATCAGATTCATTGTCAAAAGAAGTAAACAGTGATAGCCTCATAAACACATTATCTCCTTGAGTGACAGTCAAACATACAGATGTCAATTATTTGAGAAGTGGTAAGGAGAATACATTTTTAAAGAAAAATATGCTGGAAGTTTATTCATTAAAGAAAAAGAAAATACATTTTTGGTAGATTCCTTTCTAAACTTCTTGATTTTTTTCCTGACAGAAAGAAGAAAGGATATTAATAAGCACTACAATTATTTGTTCCCTCGTGTCTAAATGGGCAATAAAGAAAACAATCAATTAATTGAACTTTCAATGTTTATTTTTCAGTGAGTCATCATTCCACCATGGGGCTAAAATATATGCATATGTATAGTAATATTTGTAATTACTTCATCAAAATTTTGGTTAAAAAGGTTATCCTTTTTTAGTCATTCTAACTTCTGCAACAAAGAGTGGAGTCCTGTGGAGAAGGTCATAAGTGTAATGATCTCCTTTTTTTATACTACTCAGCTCATTACCATTCTTTAAAATTAAAATAATAAGGAAAGAACATTGACCCTGAAATGCATTCTGTGTGACTAGAGATCCATCAAGATTTTTAGTCAATAATACTCTGTTACTTCATTGTTCTCCCTCAAATTTTACTAACTGCAATTCAATATTTACTATAAAAGATTTTCAACCATGTTTTCCCAGGTTTTCCTATTACAATAAAATAAAATTGCCTGTGATACATCAAGCAATGAGTGAATCAGAAAAAACTCACTGAAATAGCTTGGTTTGAAAGAATGTCTCCCCATAAAATGCAATATTCAGTGATGTCTGTAATGTGCTATAGAATTCAACAACATGCCAGCTGTAGGTTAATGTAAATCAGTGGAATTTTGAGTTAAGATGGTTGAATTACACTATTTTTAACATACAAACAGGAAAAAACTGTTCTTTGAAAAAAAATTTAATCGGCGTATTTCAGTTTTTCCTTTGGCAAAACAACTGTGAGTCACAAATTAAAAATTTCATCTCAGGTCAATTAGAATTTGTATTTTGGCAACAACTCTGAAACAACCTTGTCAAACAAGTGAGTGGATGAGTGAACCCAGGGCTCTCTCTGTAGGACTTGAGGTCTTCTTTCATGCACAGATCCTTTGTCATAAATGCTGAGGTATAACATTTAAAAAGAAATGGCAGATATTTCTAGAGTTTAGAGGAGAAGTAGTTCTCTCAAAAAGTGCTCAGTCTGATTTTTGCGGTGCAGCAAAAAAAAATTGATGAAGATTATTTAACAACAATTATAAAGTACCTGTATTTGTTTAATATCAAACTTTTAAAATATTTTGACAGCTTGTGTGTCTGATATAATGTGAAATTTTTCTAATTACTTTAGGATCGAGTGCTCCTCAGCAAATCAAAACTCAGCAGATGACACCAAGCTGAGTGGAAGAAATTCTTTACAGAGAGAGTAATCAGGCACTGGAATGGGTTGCCCAGGAAAGTGATGGATTCACTGTCTCTGGAGGCTTTTAGGATGAGACTGGATGTGGCACTGAGTGCCATGGTCTCGTAACCACAGTGGTGTTGGATCAAGGGAGGTCCTTTCCAACCCGGCTGATTCTACGATTCTATGACTTTATGATTCTGTGGTGCTGCTGACACGCCTGAAAGACAGGATGCCATCCAGGGGGACCTGGACAAGTATGAGAAGTGGGCAGCTTCCAGTCAAATTTCTAACCCAACATCTTTGGAAGCCTACATGGGGCTGTGGTTGTGTACATGCAATTCTTGCGGTTTCACTGGGGTGTTACAAAGGACACGACACAATTGTTTTGTCTAAGACCAGAAGTACTTTTATAACCTTCAATTAATGGAAGTATACTCAATACTTCGTTAAAGGCAAGAAGGAGACAAACCATATACATATTTGTATGTATACATTCATGTGAACAAGATCAATCTAGTAGAAATCCATCAGTCTAATAAAAATCCATTAATCATTAGCCCAGTTACTGTACAGTTAATTGCCCAAATTCTAAAAAATGGTCTTATTAATAATGCCTTTAAATGGTCATTCATAAACATTACTCTCTACAAATTTTCTCTGGTGTTGTGCTCAACCTTCTAAAGTCCCTTTGGGTCCCAAGGTTGAAAGGGCCAGTCTTCCCCAAACAGAGGTGTGGGAACTCTCACAGTGTAAATACAAAGAAGAGATTTGATGAACTAAGTGAAAACCCTTTGAAACACAAATTCTTCAAGCAGTCAGAATTTTAGCGTCCAGTTCGGACCAGCCTTGGCGTAAGTCAAGACTTGTTTTCTGCTAAGAATCATTTTCTTATTGTACCTTTTCTTTCAATTCAGAATCTCATGTGAGATGGACTAATAGAAAATCCTATGATCAACATTGGGAAAATCAATATGAAAACAAAACCATTAAAATCCTCACCTAAGTCCCATTCAACAGGGCTCAGAACATATCCTATATAATGCTATTTCCTATGCACTGAAAAACTGTGAGGAAAAATTTGCCCAATGCATTAATTGAAGAGTGGACTGCAGTGAGCTAGGAGATGAGTGTGGCAGCAGTACTGGCACAAACCATAAATATGGCTGCAAATTATTTTTAAATATGCTTCTTGTGTGCTCCATATTGTATTCTATATATTTTATATGGATATGAAAGATAAGATTTGAAGAAGGTTTTTTCTGCCTAAAGGAACAATCACTGAGGAAGGAAGAAAGAAATTTTGGAAAATACGTTGAATTACAAGTACATTTACAGTACTTTATCTCTCTTGAATTTTATAAATATACAATTATATGAGAACTTTCTTACACTAAATGATGGAAGAATTTTTGTAATTATTGTACAGTTAACATAACCACTGCATCAAGTTTTACAAGCTATTTTCTGCAGTATAAACGTTCCTTTGCATAGATTCAATCTTTATTAAAGAATTACCATGTGTTTCTACCAAAAAAAATTCCCACTGGAGACATTTCTATTGTCATTCATGGAGTACCTACCCAGGGTTACAATTTTACATTTTAACCTCCAGATCCTTTACAAAACACATGGGGAGCAGCTCTGACATGCATTAGATGAATATACAGTTAATGTGAGAAATAGAGGCCAATGGGAGGTTGTTTTTCAGGAAAACAAATTGCTTTCAGCGAAGAAGATTTATGAAGTAGTCCATGATGAAATTTAGAAAAAAAAACAATTGCAGTACAGACTAATGATGTTAAGTTGCATTAGTTGCCATATATGAAGTTAGTGTTTACCAAACTGTGTCACAACCTAGGAAAAATTATTTCAGATTTTTGAAAAATGATAGAAAAAATCCCAAAAGAGGAGAAGTGTTATAGGTGAGTGTAAGGTAGAGAAATATACTCTCGCATTTGAAAAAGAAGTCACAGGCTATTTCTTATAACAACATGGTAAAAGAGTTTAAAGCAGGAATAGAAATATTTTAAAATAGACTTTATTTAACAAATGTAGAATAATAGATGTAACCATGGAAAAATTTGATTTCAATAGCAATCACAGTAATTGTAATTTATGTATTTAAATAAAAACTACATAATACTGCATTGACAGTACATTACTATAACATGCCAAAATAACGTTGTGGTTGTTTGAAGAACTAAGCACAAAGCTTCCTTCGTTAGACTTCAGGAAGAACTGACAACATGTTCTGAACCACCCGTAGGAATAATTTCCTTCTCTTCCCTTCCCCAGAATTCAAAATCCTTATAATACAATTTCTGAACCTTATATGTATATATTCTTGGGACTTTATTAATGCATTTATAAAAAATATTGAAGTACTATTCTTATCATAGAGATACACTCTCTTAGAAAGTTGATTATTATGAAATCTTATGCTCAGTTTCATATCTCTTATTTGCAAGGAATCCAGTTTCACATTAATTTATTCAAGCCTATTGCTATGAATTTTGCTCAAGTCTGAAATTTAATCAATGTCTTTAATGAATTTACAGGAATTCAAATTAAACTCTAGGAAATATTGTCCTTCCTACCATTTTTCAATTAATTAATTTCCATTAAATTTTTACAGTCTAAAGAGAATTCCGGCTGAGGTTGGTAAGTGGTGATAAACATTAAAATGGGAAAATTTTTAGGGGTTTAAAGGTAGATATTTGAATGATATATAGAATTGCTGTTTAGGGTTTATTTTTAATATCTTTTTGCTGAAGATAAATCTTCAGCTTCATAGAAATAACGCATCAAGGCATCTACTGGAAGAATGTGACAAATATTTGGTAAATTAATTTAAAACCGGGAGTTGCTTCTCCTACATGAAGCTGGGTAATAAAGAAACTACAAAAGCTTCCAATTTTGATTGAATGAATTGAACAACAACTTTAAAATACGTATTAAATACGTGTATAGAGAGAGTACTCAACACTAGCAGCTGTCTTTAAATCAGTTCTGTTACAACTATATCACATCCTTGTTTGCCTCAAGATCCAATTGTCTACAGAGGGCTGTATATGAATACATAAATTAGACATTATCTCAGGAACTGATATCCCTCATACATGTTCCACAAAGACCTTTATTCAAACAGATTGTAAAAACGGTTTTATCAAATCTGTCTTAAACATATCATCAAATGCTTAAATCCTTTTTCCCTGATCCAATAAAAGAATGTGTTTTTTTCATGGTTTTCATATGGTAAAGATACATTTTAAGAAAATGTCCTGCCAAGGAAAGGAAGTGAATTTTTTTTTTTTCTTCAGAACCTATTTTCAAAAACATAACTATATTTTTTGCATCTCTTTAACCAAGGTTGTCTCAAGGTAGGAAATCTCTGATAGCAGAAAATAAATTATTTTGTCTTTGTGTTAACAGTATTGATTATAATTTACTCTGTCTTTCTAGGGTTTTGCATAATGGTTAGGTTAGCATTAACATTAATAAAATATCTTTTAACAACCAATCAATACTTGGATCACCACAATATCCTTCAACTGCCTGTCATTTATTTTATTAGAAATGCCGTTTTCACTCTTGACTGTACTGGACTATTTAATAATTAACGATGATTATCAATTATTTGTCTGTACAATTCCTTAATGGCATAAAAAAATGCCCTTGTGCTTTGAAAACATAAAACATCATTATTATTATTTGACAAAATAATAAAAAATCTGGAGACGTATTTCTAATATCCTCACCTTCAAGAAAGAGAATCAAGTAGAAATTTGTTTCTGTCCTTTGGCTAATCCATTCATCCACGTCCATTATAAACCTTTGCCTTTGGAACTGCACTTGAACTCCTAAATGGCTGTACTGCTGGTCATAATAAGGGTATTGGCATGAACAGTTCTTGCTGTGTGCCAGGGAACACAGAAGTTCAGATAAAGGACACTTCAACTTCTCTACCTCCAGAGCCCTGGTGATACCCTGCAGATGATGGTGCCCATCGTGGCTGTTCATTTGCCCAAACTGCATTGAGTTCCTGAAAGCTTCTCCAGCCCTGGGGCCTGGTCCCCCATCCTCATAAACTGTGACTCCACCCATGTCCACATGAGGAACTGCTCACCTCTTCATCCTCACTGCTGTATCGAGACCCAGCAGTCTTTTAAGGCTGGAACCAGCAGGGCTAGTCCAATCTCCAGATGGATTTCTGCTGATTGGCATCATTCCTGATTATCTGTTCAGTCACAATTTCTTGAGTGGTACTTGTCAGTGGCAGAGGTAGTTACATGGGCAAAGTCAGAAGAAACTACTGCTGCACACTGTGTTGGAGTTGGGAATCTAAAGGTAGGTCAATATTTATCCAAAATGAATTGAGTAGTATTTAAAAAAAACCCTATCAGTCTGTGAAAATAGTGGGTATTTTCTGAGCTTTTTTCCACTGTTTTAGCTACAAACCTATTTGGGAATGCAAAAATTATGTGTCCCATACTTTTTTCACTGTAATAGTGGATATATTTTCCTCAAGTGACTTGTTACCTTCTTTCTTCATAATGTAAAGAAAGAACAGCATTCAAGTAAGCAACACATTTTGGTATTTTGGTCTTACCAGAAAGAACACATTAATATACTTAATTACGCAGGGTTGAGAAAATAACCCCCTTTTTTTTTTTTTCCAAATAAACAGTAACACATACCATGGGTTTTAGCTTTATGAATGCATGTAGCTCTGGAAGAATACATATCCTAAATGTAAAGAATGACTAACAATAGGGTTTTGTCAGAGAATCTGAGGGAACAGTTAAGAGATCTTGCACAAGGGTTAACCAGAGCAAAGGTATCTTACTGGATAGGTCCATTATTGCTTAGAGGCACAGTTTAAGATACACATAAATATATAGGTATACTCAGACTTGATCACATATGAACCCACACCCATCCCATCCGTGGCTGCTTTTGAAGAAGTAACATTTTCTAACCATATTCGGAAAAATTAGATGAAACTGTGTGATTTCCTTTAATTACTGTTTTCTTCTCAACCTTGTAAATAGTTGAAGAGGGCTAAGAGTCAAGACAAAGTCAAAGCTCTGCAAACTGGGTAGAAGAAAAGTATTTCTGTTCATGAGGTCAGGTATTTTTTTAAGAATCAATCACTTTCAAACATGAAGTGGTTTTTATATTTAGGTTATTCATCACTTTTGTAGTATTATTACACAAAATAGTTGATTTCTGATTACCTAAGTACTAGAAAGTGAGTTTAAAGAATAAATTCCTTATTTCCAATGCTTTTTAAAAGTTTTTGACATAAGAAGGAATTTCTACTTTCAATAACTAAAATTACAATGTAGCAAATTATTATAAGAAGTAGTAGTTCTTGCCATTTCTCAGATTTTAAAAAGGAAAGGGAACCTTGGAATAATTTCATGTCATATTTCACAGGTTTTTCTTTCTCCTGTTCTTGTATTTTTCATTTAAGTGTAAGAGTATCAAATGTGTGTCTTTTCCCAACAATTACAAAAAACCTATGTGAAGAAAAAAAAACCCCAGGTGATGGTCCACCAAAAAACAATTTTCTGCTGAACTGCAGTTCTCTATGAACTTCAAGACACATTTTAAAAGTTCCACTGAAAAGAACAATTTTGTATGAAAGGTATCACCTTAGATTCCCTCATTTTCCCTCTAGGTTAATTTATTTTTGGATGCCCATAGTTTTGGGGTTTTTTTTGTTCTCACATCTTACCTCTGTGTTATTACTGTGTAATTTTACACAGGTTAAAGGATTTGCTGGTAATATGATTCATCAATGTTTTAAACTGAATCAGGATTGACACTTTTGGGAAACTTGTAAAGATTGCTATGAATTCACTTTCCCATGGTGACTTCCTTTTGTCTTAGTAATTAGTGGTCTTGGTATTTTGAAAATCAACAGCAGCACAAAGCAATAAAAATAAATTCTTTATTGCAGTTTTTTATCACATGTGGGTGAAGTTTACCTCAAACTTCTTTGAGACAGAAAAAAGAATAATCTGGGTACCAAAGAAGCTCCTTCTTTGATACCAGCTGTGGAACTGTTGAGAGATCACAACAATAAATAAACTGTATATATATGTATATAGTGTGTATATGCGTTTATACAATTTTGGCCTTTGCTTTAAGTGGAACTTGAACTCCAGAATCAGAATAAAACCTGGTTAATACAAGTAGTGTTGTAATACTGCATATAAAATCTTTAATCTAGGTGATACTGAGAGATTATCCATCTGCTTTATAGATTACAATTTGGGAAGTACTAATTGTGATTCTTGAGTGGGTTGACCCCTCTGTGGTTTTAATGGAGAATCCTGGGGTTTTTTTAATTAATTAGATTTAAAAAATAATGGAACAAATCACCTGCTTACAGTTATGTATCTGTTTCAAAGAGAACAAATGGGCTGATACAAAATCTGTTTTGAATTAAATAAGTTTAAAAAGGGAATAGAAACAGAATCACCCTTTAAACTAATTGGGGTTAATTTAGATGCAAGTAGACCAAAAATGTTTTATTCAGGTGTCACTGAAATGCTCCTGGTTACCTGAATAAATATGCAGATATGGCTTTACTCAGATGACTAATTAACCAGACATGTTATATAATGGAAATTCTATCTAAATTTCATAGAGCAAAGGTTGAAGAAAGGGTTAAATTCAAAGTTTGCAAGACATCATTTGTGATGGAGGTGCAAAACTGTACAGTAAACACCTGCAGAGAGATGCTTCTGAAATGTGACTCTATAATATAAACTAAGCCTCTGTCTATTGCTTGACATTGTCCATCACAAATTCCCATCCCATCCATACTCACAAAAAAAAGCTGTTATTCTGCTTTTTCAACTGAAAGAAATATGGATTATTCCCACCAAGAAGAGTACTGATATTTGGAAGTGATTTGAAATAAAGTATATACCTTGATAAACTAATAGATGTAGACTGTGACTATGGTGACAATTCTGATGATTTCTATTTTGTAGAAACAGCTTGCTAACAAAGGATCACACACAGCTGAATAAAGCACACCTAGAACCACCACTGCCTACTAACTGGCACATTCAAGCTGAAGAAACTAACTTTCATGTAGAGATAGTATCTCAGCTGAATGTTTCATTCAGAGTTAAATACTCCTTTATTTGAAATGAAGACTTTAAATATGCAAAATGTGGTTTTGGTGTTTTTTCCCCACCAACATTTTATGATGTGACCTTTTGCCACTGAGACACATGAGACTTACTGCAATAAAGAATCCTTTCATTCTGGAAGCTTAGTACCTAGGGGGTTGGAACTAGATGATCTTTAAGGTGCTTTCAAACCCAAACCATTCTTATGATATTATGATTGATTACATTTTCTTCTAGTAATTCTAAATACCTAGTATAATTTATTGGAAAATGTGAAAAAACAAAACAAAACAAAAAAAAAACCAAACCACAAAAAAACCCCAAAAACCCCAAAACAAAAACAATAAACAAACAAAAAACCAAACAAAAAAACCACAAAAAACCAAAAACAAACAAACACAACAACAACAACAAAAAAAAACCACCTGAAATCTGTAGAATTGTTAAAAAGTAGGTGTAGACATTGATTCTCCTTTTAAAACATTATAACTAGGTGTACACAATTAACTTTAGTGGCAGGTGTTTAATACAATATAAAAGAAATTACCAAGTTAACTTCAAAAAAGACCAGTAATAGGTTCACAAATCGCTTCTCAGTGAAGACGAATAATTATAAATTTTAGGAAACACACTGTTGAATTGACACGATTGTAATGACATCTCTGTAGGTGGCTCATATCTTGCACTGTTTTATATGCTGCCAGGAGCATAATGACAGCATTTGCACAATAGGCCTACACAAGGATGAGGTGGCATAATTGCAGCAGCAGTGAAGCATGAATACAGACTAATTAACAAAATTGGAACTGCTGCACTCATGCTCACATTTCATCTATCTTATTTCATTTACTTTTACATGCTTTTGTGGGCACAGAATTGCTGTGTTTGTTGTCTGAATATTGCAGATAATATTGTCCATTTGCTGCCTCCGTCTTGCTGTTCACTTGGAATGTGTCAGTTGCACAAGCAAGACTCCCGTCAAGAAGGGCTCTCCTCTAATCTTTTGCTTAAGGTCATGCCACGAGAGCTTCATTCTCCCTTGCATAAGGAGAATATTTGTATACACACCCATATCCATATGCAAACATGTCTAAATACACAGATCTCTAATGAACCTACAGATGAAGAGAGACTTTTTACAAAAGCACATAAGGAGAAATTGCAAGAGCAGGCAAAGGTGGAATGGCTTCAAACTGAAAGAGAGTAGGTTTAGATTAGATATTAGAAAAAAACTTCTTGACTGTGAGGATAGTGAGACACTGGAACAGGTTGCCCAGAGAAGCTGTGGATGCCCCATGCTTGGAAGTGTTTAAGGCCAGGGTGGATGGGCCCTGGTAAACCTGGTCCAGTGGAAGGTGTCCCTGCTCACAAGAGAGGGTTTGTAACTAGATAATCTTGAATCCATTCCAATTGAAGCTATTCTATGATTATCCTAATTTTACCATTGGCTTAGAGAAACTATAAAACCTATGCTTGTATCTTATGTACATATGCATGTGTATATATAGTTATATATATATATATATATGTAAAACCACGTAGACTCTTTTTCTGTATGTTTATGCACACAAAGTTAAGTCAAAGGAATATAACAGGACACTTACAAAAAAAAAAAAAAAAGGCCTCTATGAAATTTAATGCACTATTTAAAAGAGACATCTGGAAAAAAAATACACAAATATTCCATGTTAAGAAGAAATAATGATGCACACCTCTTCACAGTTTCTGCTGATGTTGTGGTAGAAGAAAAAGTGTTTGTCTCTGATATTACTTCTGCAGACGATGATTCCGAAAAAAAGCCCAAATCATACCTGACCATGTCATTGCTATTCTGCAGTGGATATGCCACATCAGTTGCTAGGTGTCATTTAGTGTCAGCTTGGGGAAAAAGATCACACAGGGATCTAAACATTCAAAAGTACATTCCTAAATTCTGTTCTAAGGATGTTAAGGAGGACGTATAAGGGGTAAGGAACACACATTCTACTAAGTACCAACTATTTGATTCTTTTCAAAAAAAGATAGGTTGGCACCAAAATCGTTACCAGTTATAGTAGGGGGGTTTTGTTTCTCCTTTTGCAGTTAGTAGGAACTTCACTGGCCCACCATGACTTTTCAGATATGATGGACAGTGGCTTAACCACTTCCTCTGCCAGTTCCCCCCAGACCTGTGGATATATCTTGTCAGGCCCCACGGACATGGATGCCTTCAGGTTCCTTAAATGGTCTTAAATCCAGTCTTCTCCTACAGTGAGTAGTTCATCATTCCCCCAGCCCCTGCTTTCGCCTTCTGCAGCTTGGGCAGTGCAGTTGAAACACTTGTTGGTGAAGACTGAAGCAAAAAATTGTTAATTACCTCAGCCTGCTCCATGTCCTCAGTAACCACGCTTCCTATATCCTTCCTGAGAGGACTCATATTTTCCCTGATGTTTCTTTCATTGTTGATTTACCTTTTGAATCTTTTTTTGTTACCCTTGATTTTCTTGATCAGATTTATTTACTTCTGCCATTGCTTTAGCTTTCCTAACCATTTCCCTGGTTGTTCAGAGAATTTCTCTGTATTCCTTCAAGGCTACCCTTCCCCGCTTCCACCCCCTGTAAGCTACTTTTTTTGTGTTTATCCATGAAAGACTCCTGGTGTTTTTCCTTGGATTCCTCTTCATAAGGCTGCATTGCTCTTGAGCCTAGAGGAGACAATACTTGAACATCATCCAGCTCTCTTAGGCTCCTCCAGGGCTCTGTCCTACGGAACTCTAGCAAGTAGATCCCCTCAGTCTTCCTGGCCAGTTAACACCCACTATAAAGTCAGCAATGCCAGCCCTCCCTCTAATCCTGACCCAAAAGCTCTTGGTCTACTCCTCATCCATCCTCAGGTGAAGCTCCATGCACTCCAGTTGGTAGTAATTTTTAAGAATTTATTGTATACATTTCAGATTTCAGCATGGATGTCAGCATTCATTATTGTGAAGCAATTAATCGGCTCTAGGCATCAGTCCAGACTTTAGCTATCTTGATCTGTTCCAGTTTTCTGTCTGAAACTTTCTTTTGGTCCCTTAGCAACATTTCGGCAAAAAGATTGGGTCAACAGAAGGTTGATTCTTAGGCTATAAATGTTAAAAAGATAAAAAAGGTAAAGAAGAATTTGGGATAAAACAAAACAACCCCACCCAAATATAGCAGAAAAAAGTCCAAATATTTTAAAAGTACCAGATTAGTGGCAACAATAAAGAAACCATTAAAACTTCACAGAATCATAGAATGTCTTGGATTGGAAAGGACCTTAAAGATTATCTAGTTACAACTCCCTACCATGGGCAGGGATACCTTCCACCAGATCAGGTTGCTTAGAGCCCCATCTAATCTGGCCTTGGACACTTTCAGGGATGGAGCATTTACAGCTTCTCTGGGCAACCTGCTCTAGTGCCTCACCACCTTCACAGTAAAGAATTTCTTCCTAATATCTAATCTAAACCCACTCTGTCAGTTTGAAGCCATTCTCCCTTGTCCTTGTCACTATATGGTCCTGCAAATAGTCTCTCTCCGTGGTTCTTGTAGGCTCCCATCAGGTACGATTTTGTTCGATATGTCAAAAAAATACTAATCTGGGGAAAGAAAATTGCTTTCCAAAGGTGAGAAGCAGGTGGTGTTTCCCACTGAGGGTACAGGACAAAAGAGTTTTCTTTAAATGGGCTTTTTTTTTTTATGACTGACAAAATTACAGAGTGTAATTTGCACTGACTGAAGAAAAATAAAAGAATAAAAAGTGAAAAAAATGATCTTTTATGTAAGAACCATTTAATAAATCTGTATAATTTCTATTGTATAGTCTCAAGTAGCCCAAAGAAACAGGCAGAAACTCCCATTTTTACATTAATGATGCTCATCAATCCAGCCAGAGCAACACTGTGTGCAACTGCAAAAGGCATCTCTGAACAGCACTGAATATTCAATTCCATTAATAAGATCATTATGCATGGTTTTACTCTGCCAATATCAATTGCTAATGATCATCAGAATGTCTGAGAAAGAAGGGCAGCTACACCACATGAAATGCTTCTGGCCTTGAACAGCACAGGTTGTCATAAAGAGTCTTGTCTAAAGTAACAACAGTGGGTCAGCACAAAGACATCACACCCAGTGAGCCTTGGTCATATTTTCCATTTTATTGTTTGTCACAAGTTAATTTTTGCACTCTTGACTTGCATCATCTGTTCTTTTGTGCTGTTTAATCCTGCTGCTGAATTCTTCCTCACAGTCCTATAACCCAGTCACACCCCAAGTTGCAGAACAGTGGAGGGTAAGTTTGAATTACTTGACCTGGATAATTTCAGTTGCTTTGCATAAAATTAATTTTGGGTTTTCTAGAAGATTCTCTGTTGATTTGCTCATCATCTGGTCTCTTGTCAGGGATTCAGTTTTCAATAATTATGAGAATCTTAGATCACACCATTTTTTCTATTTTCAGCTTTTGAGATTTTATATTTAAAAATCTATTTTTTCACATCTCATTTTATTTAGGATCCATTTTCTGTAATAAAAATGCATACATTAAATAGTACATTCTGTATTATCATCTTACTGCAATTATAAAAAATATGTGTTTTAAAGCCAGTTGTTCACAGAATCACAGAATCTGCTGACTTGGAAGGGACCCAGAAGGATCATCAAGTCCAACCCTTAGCCCTGCACAGGACCACCCCCTAGAGTCACACCATGTACCTGAGAGGAAATAAAGACTCTTTTCCTTTCTATCATCAGCATTAGTCCACAGTAGCTCACAGAGGTAGTAGGAAACTTCCTTTAACCTTCTCTATTACTGTAACATATATTGAAATTATTCTGGCTATGATGAACTGGAATTCTTCTATTCTAACCATGTTTCAGTGGATAATTTATCCATGATAATTTATGTTCAGAATTCACTCAGAGACACATATGATTAAGGTCCATCTCAATTAATGATAAGTTGTGTGTGATGAGGAGAATAATTAAACTTTTGTAAATAATCAAACATTCAGAAGAAAAGAACTGAAAGTCTTTTTCCTCAGTTGCACATAAACTAATTTCCAGGCAAATGGTGAATGAGCAGGAATACTTTGTACTTGTAGCTAAAACAGTCCACACAAATGCTTTTGAAAATTTAGTTACACATGCTTGAACACAGGCTTAGTAGTTAAATATTTTATTAATTCTTGCATATACATGTCTTAATGAATTTTATTTCATTTCTTATATCTCTATCATGTTGCTACTGTGCATTAAAAATACTTTGAAATCATACCACAAAAATAAAAACCCAAATGTTGTCATTCGGGACATATAAGAAAAAATAATTAGTGATGAAAAATATGTGCCTAATGGTAAGGAGAAAGTGAATCAGATTTTTTAAAATCACTAGTTTCACACTTTTTACTTACACTGTCATTATTTAGGACATCAAAATTTTGCTTTAACTATCAATGATATTTTAGAAGCAAGACGTACCAGTAAGACAGCATTTTCTTAACAGTAAATACTAACTGATGTTGGGCCATTTGCAACCTTAAAAACAAACAATGGACAAATGACTATTTTGCCTTTGAGAGTCAAGACATTGGACTGATTCACCACTGCTCTGATGAATTCCATCAGGACTGAATGCTTCTTAAACCCCTGCCAAATCTTATTTCTCTTTTTTTCCTTTGCTCCTGTCCCCTGCTATTTGTTCCAAACCACATTCAGTTAGGTAGGATAACTGGAAAATGAATAGCCTTGTGTAGTGTGATGGGTTAACCCCAGTCAGTCGCTAAGCACAGCAGAGCTGCTCACTCACTTTCCCCCTCCAGTGGCATGGGAGAGGGGAAATAGGAAGTGTAAAAGTGAGAGAACTGGTTGATTGAGTTAAAGTCTGTTTAATGAGTGAAGAAAAGTGGAAGCAGGAGGAAGCAAGTGATGCAAAGGCAATTTCTCACCCTTTCCCACAATCAGACTGATGCCCAACCAGTTTCTGGGCAATGGCTGCCTCCCAGATTAGTCTCTTCCAACCAATTTGTATTGATGTTTGGCATAGAATGTCTCTCTGGTCGCTCTCCCAACCTCGTGGCCCCACAGCCCAGTGGAGTGGGGCAGAGGGAGTAACAGAGACTCCAGATGCTGTGCAAGCACAGAACATTGGTGTGTAATCAACACTGTTTTGGTCACAAATCTGAAACACCGCACCATATGGTCTGCTGTGGAGCAAGTTAACTCCATCCCAGCCATACATATATGTACTATCATTGCAGAGAAAATGGGTTTCAATTAGAGCCCAATTTTATGATGAGAACTGCTGTTAAAACTGCAGTATAATTTCTTAATCATGTCTGGCTGTTTATAAAAAGCACAAAATTAGAACACAGTATATGTTTCTAGATAAGCTAGGGAATACATTTTGAATTCCTTGAGCAGTCACAAACAAATTTTTCAAGTCCCTCTCAAAAGGCTTTGTTCTCTACATCACTATTACATTCTTGATTCTCAGTTTTTATAGCTGAGAAAGTCTGAGTCAGAAATCTTCAGTGATGTGTTCTTCCAGGTACAGCAGCAGTGAAAGTAAAAGACTGAAGCAGAAAGTACAAAGCCGTATTGAGTAATAAGAATTGTGCTGCATGTGTAAGCCTGGCAAAGAGCATTATAATTCTGTGAAGAAGAAGATTATCAGTGTTTGCTGCAAAAAAATGATTAAAGTTCCTCAGTACTCAATATATGGAAAAGAACATTCAGCTTTCACTGTCATCTTGCTCAGATCATCAAATATTCCCTTCAAAGCAACGAAACAGAAAATCAAAATGACCTATAATCAATAGGTGCATAGCATCATTCCCTCACCTAAAGATAAGTAATTTCATAATCAGTAGAATAAACAATCGAAATAAAAATGAAGGCCAGTGACGCTCCAAGTCACAATGAGCAAGATGAAATAATAACACTCTTACTGTGACAAAATGATCATATCATAGTGAAATACTCCAAGGAAAAGGTACAGTAACTCAGAGTAGCACCTAGACATTCAAGAAGACAGAAGAATGATCAAGATAAGCAGTTTACCATCTAGTCATTACCTAAAAAAAAATAAAAAAAATAAAAGGGAAAGCATGAATGCTATTGCCTTTAATGAGAACCATGAAAGATTTTTGTTTATGAATAAAATTGTTGTCATTGAAGACATGCACCATTGTCAAGTCATTCATTTGCATAGTGAAGGTTTGTAGTAGATTACAGTCATCACCCAGAGCTTGAACAAGGGTATATCTGTAAATATTATCCAAGGGGTCATTTGAATCTGACATGTCATGAAAATAGCCTGCAAAGTGAGAGGGACCTTACCATCCAGAACAAGAAGTTAACTGAGATCGAAATCAGTGGTAAGGGATTTAATATCCCCAACAAGACAGAGTTCTTTTATAAAAGAACCAGTAATAGCAAAATAAAGTCCCCAGGCAAACTCTAATCTCTATTGAACTACATTATGTGAAGGTCAGTATGTTCAGTAGGGAAGGGAGGAAATAGAAGTGTGGTCTATAGGGGCACAGAGATACAACTACAATAGCCTTGAAAAAGGCAATCTGAAATTACAGTAAGCTATTTAGGTCACAGCAGAAGAGAAAACTTGACTTGAAGCATCAGTTATAAGTCAAGGAAGAACCAAGATGGATGAGGTTCAGTAATTTAATAAATCCACTGTTTGAATAAGCACCTTAATATCTATTTTTGTCAAAGGAATTAATTGATAAAAGGCAAATTATGCATCCAAGAAAATAAACCACTCAGCTCCTAGTTTATAAGCTAGTAGCATCAGAAATATGAAATTTGAGTGTAGTATATGAATAGTAACAGTATTTTTATCTTTCCAGTGTTATCTCTGTGAATTATCTCCATCTCTTACAAATACTCTACTGAAGCTCCTCTTCTAAGAGAACGTCATGAGTCACAACGTTTACCCTGATTCTCTTGGTTACAGTACATACCAACTTTCAGCACACAGCAAATCCCAAGGGATTTGACACCTCCTTAAAAATACAATGATCAGAAATAAATCCATTAACACAACATTTTTACTTACTATCGAACTTGAGTTTGACATTTTCCCTTGAGAGTTAAAAAGATAGACTTTATGCTGGCAGTCTCCACTGTAAAAGATAGAGAAAACCCATGAACCTCTGCTTTCTGTCCCTAAAGTATACTCACTGTATTTTAGAACTGGTCTTTCAAGAGCTGAAGCTCTTTGTTCCCAGTTTTTCAGACAAACTGTCCCTTAGCCTAAAGATGTCCTTCCCTAGTCTGATAGGATATGCCACATACTTTTTCTCCATAGACAATCACACATAAAGCAATATGAATATTGACCAGCAGACAAAAGGTGTAGCTGCTGCAATTATATATATATATATGGAACAAATCTTCAGGAATTGGCTCTATAAAAGCTTTATATATCAAGCAGTAGCACAGCGATCAACTGAGGAGAGGAACTTTAGGTCTATATATACCCAACAACTATCAGTCAAAAATTATCCATTCTTGATACAAATGATAATGTTGTGTAACATTTTCCCTAACGTGTTAATACAGGATGACAACTACCAGAAAATATGTTAAAATTATTTTTATTTTCCATACATATATCAGAGTCCATTTGACCAAAGGTTTCTTGTATCTGTCTAAATTAATTGTCAGCATGAACAGAGCATCTCTAAAAGAACAATCTACCTTGCTACCAGAAGGGTGCCAAAATAAGTGGAGACTCCTGGTAGTGTTATTCATTAAATATCTTTATTACTTCAGTAATGCTCATTTTGACTTTGCTAATATTTTTGTGTGGCAAGAGTTAACTTCAGAAGTTTAAAGCAAAAAATAGCAGTATCCAAATTGCTGAAAAGTTACTGAAGTTTTGTACTTTGTAAGTTTGCTCAGTAAGTCTCTCCGTGTTCTCTCAATACTCCACACATAATCCATTGAATATTCTATTTGGAGTACATTTCTACCAAACAAATACCAAATACTTAATGTTAATGTTCTACATGACAAGGCATTGGTCCCAAAATATATTGTTAGTTTCTACTAGTCCTTTTCCACATTGTATTCACAAAATAATTATTTTTCTCATTCCCATGAGACTTTTTCTTTGTTTATAAAGAATAAATATCAAGATGGGTGATTTTTTAAGAGAATTTGCACGTTTTTAAGATATTGAACACATATTATTAAGGTATTGTGGTGTTTGTGGTATGTGTGGAAATTGCCACTCATAAACAAACTTTCTTTTTCTTTTCAGTTTCTTCTTAACATAATTTACACATTGCTTTCACGTAATAGAACCTCTTTTTACTCTGAAAGGGAGATAAAGAGGCCCCACCATGAAAAAGGCTACGTCTTTCAGGAAACGTCAGGTATTTTGTGATGTACTATGGTTACTCTCTTCAGTGTATAGAATATGACAGTAAAAAGTAAAAATAATTAAATAAGTTAGAAAATACAAATTTTTTCTCTGCCCCCTCCTTTTTAGTTACTTTGTTGGTGTTGGTAAATTATGTCTTTTGCCAGGAAGAACAACATAATTTTGAAATTATTCATTAGTACCATTAGATAAGGTACTTTGAGATCTTTCTTAAACCAGAGTTCTACATCAGCCTCTATTTCCAAGTGTGAGTTATTAGCAGGTCCTCAATATGGATTTTTAAAATCTGTTCTGCTTTACAGAAAGTCTTTTATCAATTTAAGAATATAAAACTACAAGGTAGGTTACAAAAGAATGAGAAAAACAATGTCTTTGCCAAGGAGTCCTCCCCAAAACCTCTTTTCGCTGCAGACATTGATCTCCAAAGTGCCTTAAACTGAAACATCATCATAAGTTGCTATTCTCTTACTGCATACCACTGAGTACCAAACATCAAATATGATTGATTACCTTTCCTTCTCAGATGCTGCATAATGAAATGAATGGAGAGTAAGGAGAGTAAAAAATAATGAGAAAATATACCATCAGAGACACTAATAATAGAAGTGGTGTCACCTCCATCCTTTGCAATGATGCAATGAGCATGTAAACCTGATCATGAGAATAAATCTCAGCAAGGCAGAATTAGTAATAAATTTAGTTAATTCAAACTCTGTATTTTCAAAAACAGAAGTCACTTTGTGACCTAATGGAAAAGTTCAGAGGTGACTTTCAATTGAGAATGGTAAGACAAGAGAAATAGGCTGTGAAGGGGCACCCTCTGTGAAGAGCAACCCATTTCCAGAGCAGGAAAGCAGAGGGGAGGCAGATACCTTGCCTCAACCAGCCACTCACTTATCCCCCTACCAAAAAAAACTGGGGAGAGGATCACAAGGGCTGAAGTGAGAAAACTCATGGATTGGGATTAACTCAGGTGAAACACACATGACACCTTAAATATGGTTTGGTAATGATTTTAGGAGAAGATACTAAAGGTTTCCAGACTACTACCTTTGCTTTGAAAGATTTTATTACTGAATTACGACGTTATTTCATTATTTTAAACCTACGAGTGATTTCTTTTGAGACATTAGACTCCAGCATGCCATATTCATAAAAAACTCACAAAGAAACTGTTAAATAACTGACTTGCAGCAGTAACAATTCTAAATACGAACTCTCTCTACTTTTATATTCTACAAGAACTGGAACAAAGACGAAACCTGTCACAAAACTACATTAAAAATCCCTAAACTTTCTATTATTAGTTTTTTAGGTGAAAACACTTTTTACAAGGGTGTGTAGTGACAGGAGAAGGAGTAATGGCTTTAAACTGAAAGAGAGTAGGTTGAGATTAGACATTAGGAAGAAATCCTTAGCTGCAAGGATGGTGAGGCCCTGGAACAGGTTACCCAGAGTCATGGATACCCCATCCCTGGAAGTGCTCAAAGCCAGGCTGGATAAGGCATTGAGCAAGTGGAAAGTGGAAAGTGTCCCTGTCCACGACAAGGGATTGGAACTAGATGATCTTTAAGGTTTCTTCCAACCCAAACCATTTTATGATTCTGTGATGCTTGGTCATGGGTAAATCTGTATTTAGGCGTTTCAGATCTTAAAGACATTTGTTTACTATTAGAGTCATCAGTCTGTGTTCTGCATCAATGGTGCATTACATCACCCAAAACACTATGATGCAACATGCCAAAATTGAAAGAAATATTTTTTGTCTCACAGAAATTATCATTTCTTTAAACACACAGACAAAGAGGAAAACTATAAGTTCATTACTTTAAAATTAAATTACTTTTATAAAAAAAAAAAACACAGAAATGCCCGACGCTTTCACATGTATAAACAAATTTTCTTCTCTAAGAGTAGGATTGGATGCAATTTTTTTGAGTGTCTAGAGAACATAAAGCTGAGCGTTTACTCAGAAGCTTTATAACAGCTATAATTTTTCCACTAGTGTTAGTTTAATCTACTGTCTGCTAAAGTCAAGACTCTAAACGGCATGAGAAAAACCGTCGGTACATTCAAATTCAGTCCTATGCAAATGTACAGGATATAAAACATCAGTTTACTGTATGTTGATGATGCATGACATACAAAGTCCTTACTTTCCTGTCTGACCATAGTTCACATTTTCAATTGTATGCAGTTCCTGAATGTTCCTTTTGTCAAACTGTATTTTTTAAAGCAAATTATAATCCTGATATATTGTGGTTAATAATAACAGTAAACACATTTTTCTTATTCTACTGCGTTTCACATTTTCTCATTTTGAAAAAAATATTTTGTGTGATTTTACAGTAAGAATGTTTTTATTTTTGTTTCTAACCATTGTAGCAAAACTGATAAATTATGTCCTTTGCAGTTGCAAATCAATATCATTCCCTTAACTTCTCATGGAGTTATGCTGGAAAAGCTGTCTTCACAAACTTGCAGGTATGAAGCTGATCAAAAAGGACAGCTGAAAAAAGTTACATTATTCTAAGTTCTCTGCTCAAATTTGCACCAGTTTCAGTTAAACAGTGTATTTGAAAGTACAGATTGGAGAAACCACAGTAAAAATTTATCTAAGTAAGCTAATATAAAACAAAACACACAAAAAACTTTTTTTCTTAATACAGTTTTGCATTTATTTAACTAAATAAGACTTGGATTACTGTCCTATCTTTTTCTCCTGCTTTTACATTTTTTTTCAGACTGCCTTATGCAAAATACAGTTTCCTATATGTCACTAACCAAGTTAGGCATCTTGATCTCTTAAATAAATATATTTATCCTCCTTGTACGTGTCTCTTCCCTTTACAACATCACCTTTCCCCTCTGTTTTACTTGTGGAAGTTGAATTTCTTTCTGAGAGGTAATAGGACCTACCCCGTGGAATTTTATGTATCTACGTGGTAACACAAAACGAATTTGGGATCATACACTAACATAAAGCAAACTAGGAAATAAGCAGAAGGAGATGGAAGAGTAAATTTGTCATCAAAACTACTACTTGAATTGTCCAACAGATTACCTGGATAAAGGCATGACTAGATTATCAATTTTAAAGGGTAACACTTTTTGATGAAAGACAGAAAGTGAAAAAGAGAGTGTCATTAAAAATCAAAGATGCATAAGTTTTTGTGGTTCAAAATATGTAAGGAGACTGTTGGAAAACTGACTGCTTGCTTCACTGCTGTGATCCATGATCGAAATGAAATCAAGATTTGGTCATTGTGAGAAATAGAATCATTTAAAACAGAATTTGGAGGATAAGGAAGATTTTAACTGCCAGTTTTCAACAAGAATGGGAACACAGGAGGAGCCAGACATTTCTTATATTTTATTGATAACATTTCTAGTGTAAAAAGTGATGAAAAACTGTAAAAGTGCTTCAAGACTAAAGTCTTTCTACTAGGGAAGAGAATGCGGAATGTAGTGAGTGAGAATGAGTATGAAATAATACAAACACAGCCTTTAATAAGGGGAGAGAAGCATAACAAGGTAAAAACCAATGTGCTTCAAGGAAGAGCAGTGTGTTAAATAAGAAAATTATTAGAAAATTACCTGTGGGAAATAAATGGAATAACTGCTATAGTTCATTGCAGTACACAAGGACAAGCTCTGTTCCCCTGGATGCAACATGACTACTTCAATTTGTGCCCCAATTCACCTGACCAGGAAAAACTAGTCAGTCAGTCAGTGTTCAGGGATCTAGTTCTGCTTCTCAAAAAAACCCTAATCAAACCAACTAATGCATTAAATGAAAATATTAAAGAGGAACACTAAAAGAAATACACTGATATGAAAGCCCTGAGGACAACTGGTCCTGCTTTGGAGTTGAAGAGAGCTGAGATTATTTCCTGTGAGGTCTTCAAGATATACTTGCCATATTTTTAAATTTAAACTTTTGAAGAGAAAGAAAAATATAGGAACAATCATGAAGTAAATGTTCTGCTTCAAAAATATAAAATAAAATTAGCAAGTCTTCATGTTGTCATCCTCAAGTTAGAGAGAATATTCTGGTAGACATCTGACTTCTGTATAAAGATTCTAAACTAAAATTTTATTAACATGTGCAATATCTATTTCTTACAGTTCTTTTACATTACAGACAGATCCATGTTTAGCTCCTTAATGATCCTGTATTTGCATTTATCTTTAAATGCTTTATCATCTATAGAGCTCTGCTGAGAATTTGTTTTATCTAAATCCGTTGGAGGCAAAACCTCTGCTATCCCTAATGCTTGGAGGCAATTAGGCAAACATGTGGCTCCATGGCTGCTAAGGAGATTACACATGAGAACTACTTAAAAGCATGATAAAGTCATCTGTCACTACACAAAAATCCATATGTTGTTGCATAGACATTCAACAGTGAAAGGATATAACCACCCTTTTAAAATGATGCAAATGGCAGAAATACTGACTGACGATGCCTACAAAAATTAGTCTTTCTAATTTTAGAATGAGTCTGCCAAGTTAACTCACATTGTTTATGGAACTAGGCTTCTCTGGAGGTGGTTGACTGGTAAGCATTGATAAGACGCTGTCATCATTTTCAGATAAGAAGTGATGCTACAGTGTACTTTCTCTTAGTTCAGTAGTCCATTAAAATGAGAACACATGTATAGGCAATTAATTCTTTCACTTTCTTTTCTTTTTTTTAAACTCTTTCTGTGTTCTACTTATGAAGTAGCAATAAGCGAGTCAACAGATGCCTAGCTAGTCTGAAAAAAACCAAAAATATGGGTAACAGTTACACAAAGCTAAGCAGCTTTAAGATAAGCAGACCCAGCTGAGAAAAATTGAGAATGAGCTCTACAGAAGATATAAGAAGGTGATGTTTTATGGTGCCACACTGAAAGCTACATCAGTAAAACCTACATTCCAATCCCATGACTTGTTTCCATGACAAAGCTTATAATGAAAACAGCAAATGGTAAACACGAATCAATTTTCATGGTTAGGAAGAAACAAACTTTATTTATTCCCTTAGTTTTCATACTGGTTTCTTGGATGGCACACTATCCCTCAGGAAATTAGACTTAAGTCCATGGTACAGCTTGTGTGAAGCCGAGTTCAAGCATTTGTAGGATCCAGGGACAAAAATCATGTGCAAAATTATTGAATTAAAAAAACCAACCAACCAAGCATACATATGGAAATTAGTTTCCTAAGTGAAGTGTACATATGGGGTTTATGAATAGGGATTGTTTTTTGGAGGGAGGATCTTTTTTTCTCAGATTTTAGTAGCAGTTTCCTAACTCTAATAAGACTTTAAAAACTGACACTGGGTTATGATTACTATGGACAATGCTTATTATTTCAAAATAATATATTTATTTAAATATGATTCATTGTAATGAATTTGTAAACCAAAGCAGTAATGAAGCACAAGTTAATGAACTAGTCTGGGGTTTTTTTCCTTTACCTGTGTGGGGATGATGGATAGCCTTATTTCTTTTGACTTTGTTGTTCACTGTGTCTCTTTGAATAAATGCTGAAGACCATAATAAATTCACATCATATTTGCAGCAGCTCTGTCTGAGGTTGAAGGTCATTTGATATGAGACTACCTACCATTTCCGGAAAGACAATCTTTATCTCTACTGTCTTTATGTCAATTAAACTGAAATATATCAATTAGTTTATGTAGAATATGGATCCATGCTAATCTGGTGCAGAAACAAACATCTCCTTTCTGTTATATGGCTTTATGACAGGAGTCAGTTCATGTTGCAGAAATATTTTTCATAGTTTACACTCTATCTTTCTTTGGCATGTCACTGCGTTAACCTTTTAGTCTTATCAGTGAACATTAAAACCGTTGCATCCATTAATATTAAATAAAATCATTTGTCCTTCAATGTCAAGGAAATAATGCAGAATCACCTTGAATTCATGTACTGACTACCTTAAAACTCAGCCAGAAGTCTGGATTACTCATTATACATCCAAAAATGTACTTGTCTATGAAATTCTGACATGATACCTGACACTACACTGGAAGATTTTGTCTTTCCATAATTTTAAGAAATAGTCCTTTAGGTTGTAATGCCAAGGAAATACAACTCAGATCTAAGAATAAAAGAAAAAAATTCTTTGAAAACAATAAGTAATTATAAAATAAATCTTCATTGCAATATACAAAAGAATCCAAACAAATCCAGATGTGCTGAGGCACACTATGTTCACCAAACACATCACTCGCCCTTTAAAAAGAAAATCAAGAAAGGACTTTTAGAGTTATAGCATCTTCAGTGCTCACACATTCTTCATTCTCAAAACAAAAACTCTTACTAGACATACATTAACTTTTTTTTAACTGAAAGTTCCACTGGTGAAATGAAGTAGATTTTCTAATTTTAGATACTGTATCAGTCCATAGCCAAGACATGCATGTGGGGTGTGATGTGAGATATGAGAGAGGATTTTAATTGTTTTAGATGTAAGATCTGTAATCATGATCTTGGTGATCTTAATTCTATACACAGTCTTGATGGAAGGTTCTCGAATGTGGGGGATGCAAATTGAAAATATTTATGCATTATGACTCTTTCTATGCTTATTTTAAAAAGTCACATAGACATCAGTATCTGATTTACAGTGTTGTGGAAAGTCAATTTTCTGCTTTTGGCTTGGTTCCCTTTATAATGAAACATGGTCTGTATATCTGGAGGATACACTAAAATCTAAGTCCTACAAACAAAGCACTGCTAAAAGAGTACCAAAGAGCTGGAATTGAAAATAAATAAACAAAAACGTAAAATTAAGTCAGCTCATCAATTAACTTACATATTGGTTTTGAACACAGAAATGTAGAATAGTTTGAGTTGGAAGAGATCTTTTAAAGGCCTTCTAGGTCAACTCCTCTGCAGTGAGCAGGAACTCCATCAGAGTCCTCAGGGTTCCTGTCCCATCTGACCTTGAGCATTCCCAGGGATGGGGCATCTACCACCTCTCTGGGCAACTGGTTCCAAGTGTTTCACTATCCTCACTGTAAAAAATTTTGTCCATACATCTAATCTAAATCAACCCTCCTTCAGTTTAAACTATCACCCCTTGTCCTACCACAACAGGCCCTGTTAAAAAGTTTGTCCCCATCTTTCTTATAGACCCTCTGCAGGTACTGGAAGCTCACAGTGAGAGCTCCCGGGAGCCTTCTCTTTTCCAGGCTGAACAATCCCAAATCTCTCGGCCTTTCCTCATAGCAGAGGTGCTCCATCTCTCTGATCACCTTCCTGACCCTCCTCTGGACTCACTCCAACAGCTCCATGCCTTTCCTACGCTAGGAACCCCAGAGCTGGAGGCAGAACTGCAGGGAAATGGGAAGTGCCTAAATGCAATAATAAAGAAATTAATTCTGCTTATTAAGCCCACCCGTGACTTTCCATTTATTTTCACTTTTCGTTAAGCTGTTGCAAGTCACAGAAAGGGAGTTTGAAAGACTTATTTGTTATGACACAGGCACTAAACCAGGATCTTTAGTTTAAAAACACGGCAAAGAACTCTATAACTCTCCATGATTTCCTGTATTTCCCTTGTTCTGATATAATTTTCTAATAAATTTTAGAATATATTTCTCATTTAAAAATTCTAAAAAATTATTGATACGTGTACTTACAATTACAATATTAGTATTTTTTATGCAAAGTTGAAAATATGCATGAGATCTTGCAGCCCATTCATCTCTACCAGATCATTCTTGACATATACTATTTTAATGATGTTTCACATTAGAGGCAGCTCCAAAGACCAGCTAACCTTGCCATGAGGAGTATTTTCTCTTGGGTTTCTTTTTCACATTATTCTGGAACACTTTCTTTGCCTCTTTATTTTCATTTTGCTCAAAGGGATTTTTGTTCCTGCTGAACATATTTCCTGTAGAAGTATCTTTCTTCTGGGAAACAAAGAGGGATAAGGGGATAGGGTTTGGCTGTGGTATTGTTTTTTTGATTTTGTTTTATTTTTAATCCTTTTCAGTTTCCTCATATTAAGGAAATGATAACAAGAAGGGAACAAAAAAAAAGAACAAAAAAAAGAGTTTGGTTTATTCTTCTAACAGTAACAACTTGTTCTCTCCACTGTAGCTCTAGTAAATAAATAAAGCTACAAAAAAAAAATTAATAAACCTCAGGTAGCCTCAGTCAAGACTCTCTCTAGTTGAATTTTTGGCTCAATTTTACAGCTGCTGTAGCCTTCCCAAGCTTCTCAACCAGTGAAAAGAGACTGTAAAAATTAGGAAAATTGAATCACTTAGATGAGTATTTCTGTCCATGCCCATTTGTAGTTTTCTGTGGGAACAACCAGAGTACCCTGGACAAAGAGTAACACAGAATAATTTGCCAATTAATATATTTTACACGCGTATTTTTTATCACACTGAAATTATTATCCTAAACCACATAAATAAAACTGTCTAAAGGATTGATTCTGCACTGGAGACCTGAAATGCATGTTTCCACACCCTGCATGGCTGCTTATGGTCTCTGTGATGGTAAAGGAGTTCCATCAAGGAGTTGTTACTGAACATAAGATTGTTTCCTGTGAGGTCACTTGCAAAATATGCTTAACTGAGGTCTGAGCAATTTATTCTAGTAGGTGTTGTAGTTAAAAAATAATAAAAAAAAAGGAATTTCTTCCTTTTTTAAAGGAAAATATGAACTGAAACAGACTGTTTTATTTGAAGGTAAGAAGTTAAGTAAATTACTTATAAATCAACCAGGGAGTATTTCTGTTCCTTATGGTTATTTGTGCTTGTTTTTTCAGATCAAAACCGGAGGTGGCTTCAAGGCTGCCTCAAAATTTAAGCCATTTAATTTCAAGTACAAGTTATTTCTCATACCATTGCTATATGAATTTGGGTGGAAGCCTATTGTCAGGTTTTAAAATACTCCGGTGAATTCTGCAAAAGCTAAAAAGAAAAGTAAAAGACTAATAAAAGACAAAAAAAAAACAGAAAAAGATTTTTGGGTCTCATAGGGCTGGGAACCATGAGTAAAAATGCTTGGCAGACAAAATTATGTCTATTTGAGAACTCACTTATATGGGTAATTTACTTCTAACCTTCTTTCTGAGTTTCCTTATTGAAAGTTCATATAAAATATATAATTTGTGTAATTCTTTCCCTGAGGATAACAGTAGGTAATTCTTGCACTGAGTTGCAGCAATCATCTAAGCTTAAATAACACTTAGTTATTCCTACTTGTGTTCTTTTCTAAGGTTCCTGTTTAAAAAAAAGAACTTTAAAATAGTTGTTAGTTCAAATACAACTCTTTTCATAGAGAAGTTCTTGTCAGAATAAGCAAAATGTATATAGAGAATAATTTTGCCCAGAGAATAATTTTGTTACCAAAACTCAAGGAGTTGTCTATAGTGAAACGGTTCCTAGACAAGTATTCAGTGTATAGCCCTGTCTTTGTGAAGGATAGGTAAGAGTTACCAGGAATGGCTGGCTACAGAACAGCTTGAATGCATCACAAAAGGGCAGTGCAAGGGCAGGATCAGACCCAAACTGCATGAGTTGCCATCACTGTTTTAACACAATGACTCTCCCAGTCAGTTGCCAGCTTTACTCTCAGTCAAGGGATTTTATCCAATCACCTATCATATGACAATTTTCCAACTCTTGCTTTAACAGAGGACTGGAATTTCCTACAGCCTCAGCTTCTTCAGTTCCTTTCATCAATCCATTGTGATATCATACATTGCCACTATTTCTAGAAATTATCACAGGTGCTAAAAGAATGGGATATTTCCTTCTCTATGACTTCCTTTCACTGGGATTTTTTTTTCACTTGTAAACAACAACAATAAAATAGAAATTTTGTCTATAAAATTAATTTCAATTATAATGCAATTAGTGGGAAAATTATGTAAATATATAGGAAATTACTTACAAAAAATAAATTACAGCAGAAAAATAATTCCATTACTTAAATATATGTACAGTAGTAATTATTTATCAACTTATATTCTTTGGAAGATATATATACAAATCCAAAATTTTGGGAAATAAGCATTTACTGGCTACTTTAAATTTGAAATCATTGTATTAATTTTTGTTTAATTTATAGTTGAGCAAAAAAAAAAAAACAAGTATGTAGATTCGTTCACTGTATCCTGGGGAAATTGATATAAGAGATTAGATTAATAGTTCTGGATACTTAGAAATACGGGACACTATTTTGGTACCTTACAAGAGGTACTTCACAGATAATTTCCAGAGAACATTTACTCAGAAGCTGACAACTGACTCACTGCACAGTTTTATATTCTGATGTCAATTTTCTTCTGTTGCAATTGTGAGCAGCATGTTGAAGATTGGTCTCATGAAGGGTCTCCATTTAATTTATGTACAACATCTTTCTCAAGCATCACAGTGAGGTCAGCAGTGAACTCCTGAAATTCATTTTAAAGGTAATGTATGACCAGAATCCTGTGTTAGATGAATCTTGTTACTGCAGCTTGAGTCAAGCAGAAATCCACCAAGGAGTTTCTGCAGTGCCCTCACAGAGAATATTTTTGGCATACATTTATAGGACTCAGTAATGGATATTTTATTTAGGATTTTAACAGAGTATAACTAAGTTCCATTTTTGGACACTGACTAATGATTCTGAATTCTTTGAATATATTGTGCCCTATATATAATGTTTCAGTTTACTTTGACCTCAACTGTCTTGCCACAGGGGGCAGTTTATAAATATTCTATGACACTGTAACAAAATAGATGTGAAAACATCTGCATAATTTCTGAAACACTGGACTACCTAGGGTAATTTAAAACATTTATTTTAAAAAACCTTTTCCATTTATAAGTGGTTTATAATTCATTTTTCTTCTTATGACAGAGAATTTCTTTCCTTTGTTGAAAACCCAATATGTTCTATAATAAAGGTTTGATTTAACTCTGAAAAATAACCCTATGGCAAATATAGGTCCCTAAGGTCAGCTCTCTTCAGTAGATGCAGGTCATTGTTTCTCATGAAAGAGAATTATTCCTAGAATTCTATTTGATTTTAGAAGTTAAAAAGAAATTCTGTGGTGATTTTGCAATCTTTCTCCTTCACATGAACCAACACTTTGCATGTATAAAAGATGTAAACTGTTTAAAAAAAAAAAAAAACAACACAACAAAAAAAAGCTCTTCAATCTCACAGAAATTGTATTATCCACAAAAACTCCAGGTAAAACTTCAGGCTGTATTTTTAAAGGACATTGAGTTGCTTTCATTGCTTCTGAGTGTAATTGAGGCCCTTCCACCATTCAAGTACCAATGAACCCAGTTTTACACCAAAACTTTAAAGTACCTTCAGACAACTTATTGGCAGTTACCTTAATCAGCTGCAGTTTGTTTGCTTCCGCTTAGCTGTGACACAAATGTATTTTAATTTATGTTTTACAATCCTTAAATGCATGGGACAGAGAGGGGGGAAGAAAGTAAGAGCAAGAAAGGCATTTATAGACTTCTCACAGTTGCTGGAGATATTGAAAGTTATTAAAGCCTAATGAACAACATTATCTCCTATGAAATGCTTCCCTTTTGTTCTGTAAAACCTGGAAATTTTTTTACAAGAGTGAGAGGTTTTTCCTTCATACATAGATTCTTGTAAGGATATTCTTATATTTTAAAAGGCTTTAATAATTACAACAAAAAACCAGAGGTTCTGACTCAAAGGGATGTTGTACACTGAGATCCAATAAGTTTGATGCAGGGTTGTTGCATTTATTTTTTTTGTGTATGTCCTTTTCTGATAATTAACCCACTGAAAATTGTATCAGTGGTGTTTAATAATTATTTTATTTCCAAGATAAAGACTAGAACAGACACTATTATAATAAGATACCAGGTTTCTTTTTTATAGATAACAACAACAACAAATACAAAACCAATCAATCAAGAAACCAACCAAAACCCACAAAACCCAAACCAAAACCAAAATCAAAAAAAGTTACATAACAATTGTTCAACTATTTAACATTAGAAAGTGAACTGTTGGTCTGCAACTTGTGTAGCACATTCTGGCAACAAACAACACGAACTATTATTTTCACATTCCCATATGTACCAAAGCAAAGTCCTTAACTTAATATTGCTTGAATTCAATTCCTATCAATGGCCTCAGTAAAAAGTGAGGAAAATCAAAGTGTTAAGCTAGTCTAACTCCAAGTTTTCTGTTATTCTAGGAAACTGAATATTTCAAAAAGCAGCAAAAAATGGAAATACTCTCTTGTTTTTCCTCTTACCTGTATCATCTTACTTTTCCAGGTGGAGCTTCATGATATCTGAAGGTCTAGGTTAGGTTAATATTGATTTACTAAGCAAGGTACCAAAAGATTTCAGAGACAGGAAAGCATCAGCATTTTACTTCTAACTTAATAAATTGGAGGTTAAGTTAGAACAGGGTGAGAAATTGAACATTTAGTTTATTATGCATAATGAATAAGAAAGATTGGTGAGGCTAAGTGCCAAAAGCAATTCAATGCAACATTGGATAGACCGTATAAAACCTGTCTTTTTTTTAGTTGCAAATATTCATTGATCGTTTCTGACCTCTTCTAAGATTAAAGTTTCCTCCAAACATCCTTTTCTGTGCCAGCAAAGTGAATTGTCATCAGAGTTCAGTGTGAAAATGAGGACCAACCCCTTGTAGGCAAATTAGGGAATCTGAGTTGCTGTAACACAGGTCACTCCTAGATTGTAACAACCCATCCTCCACTGTAAGGCTGCAATCAAATTCCTGCTTCCAGACTTTCAGAGCTCCTATCCCAACAGTGCAGGGTCTTGCTCTAGCATGGGAAGAACCATTTTCATGTCAAATGTGTAAAAGCATCTGTGATAAGGAAAAGAAAAATAACTTGTGCAAATCATGCCTTTCTCTCCTGCGTTCCAAAGAACTATTAATCATCAATTATTAAAATATCTTAAATTTAAAAATAATAATGCTGAAATCCAAATAGATCAGTTCAGCAGATGCTGGGTGTCTGAACGTTCATAACATGGCAATAAACACGTATTATAAATTAATACATGTTTTGTATTAATACACTGTATTTTTTAGTGCCAAGATGCTAGTCTAATAATTTAGAGACACATATAAAAGAATAAAGCTAACCAAGCAAAGAAATACTAGGTACCTCCTGAATGAACTTATACTAGAAAGTTTACTCTACGGTATAAACTTTTGTACAGAAAAATCTTTTCAGAAAGGAGACCATTTTATATCATCTTTGGTACTCAAGTTCCAACAATATATAAAAGATTAAAGAAAACTTTCTACAAGGAAAACAGTTTGATTAAATTTGGAGCCTGATCCTTCTGACAAATGACAAAATAAAAAAATTAATTGTTTTACAAAAACATTAATTCTTATTAATTAAATAATCAGTTATTTTAAGTAATATAAAATTATTTTCTTCCCTATATAGTTTTCCTCTTTTCTCAAAAATTCTTCAGCAATTTTTTATTTAGTTCCCCCCAATTTAGTTTTTGAATACACTTTCCATTGTGGCAAATGGATTCTGTTTCAAAGACAACCCTTTGCTTTGCATAGACCTCACATTAAAAAGACTCCTCAGTCTTCCAACCTTACATCATATCTTAGGACTTCAATAAATATAAAAAGATACCTACTTGCTGCAATATTCAGTTGAGGGTTTGTTTCTTCAGATGATCAAGCTCCTCTAAGTTAGAAAATAAGCCCTTTCTAAAATTTGAGTGCTGCATTGCTCAAGTGAAAAACATTGTTCTAGGTGATTCTTTCTACTCTACGTAGGTTTTTAAGGTTTTAAAATGGTTTTCCTTATTATACTTAAGAAAATAATCTAAAATATTTTTGAAATAATATTACAATAATATCAGAAAATAAGAAATTCTCTCAGACCAAAATCCATTCAGAATAAATATTTTTATGATGGTGATTTTTAATTCTACGAAGACAAGTGTACACAGTCAGTATTCTTCATTTTCTGCTCTTGTTTCTATGTGAAAAAATAAGCATAAATCAACTCCCATTTAAATAGTTCATGAATCATTTTTTCTTGTAGCATCCTTTATTACCTTTTTTTGTTAAGGTACTGTAAGTATTTACTCAATGTAGCCTATTACACATTTTGACATCCTGCATGTGCCCCCTTTGGGTTACAAAAGTGTTAACGAGTTCTTTCATATCGAATTTCTGGCATGCTGGCATGAGCAGATGTCACTGATGTGATGAAGTCTGGAGGTTAAAGGAATACTCTTTCCAACAGAAAAAGGTTCCTGTGGATTTGAAGGCTGCCAAGTAGCTGAAGTGGCATTTGTTGCCTAGTTAGCTGTCACATACCTTGTGAGTAGGACTAATGCCATCCAAGCAGATGGTTATAACGCAAATTGATGGCCAAGGATTTTGTATTTACAACTATTGGGGATGTCCAAAATTTCACTCTCTCCAGCCAGGAGGATCCATCCGTCCAGTGCTTTCATGCATAAGATTAAAAGGATGAGGTTTCCCTTATGCTTCATCTCACAGCTACTCTGGGTTAATCTCTTTGCCACTTTGTCCTTTTTCACAGCCAATGTTATTCACTGGCATTCCAGTTAAACACACCAAGCAGCAATAAAGCATCTCCACTATATTCACCAAAAACCCCTGTCCTTCCCAGGAGTAACTATTTGAATTACAGGAGTAAGACAGATTATAAAGGCAAACAAAATACTGGTTTCCACAAGATGTTAATACATTAAGCAAAACCACAGCCTACTCACAGAGACTATTCTAATTTAATAAAATTTCACTACATTGGGATGTCACAAGTGAGAACTACAGAAGAAAGTAGCAATAATATAATCAGTCATGCATTAAAAAAGAGCACATTGTAAAGATCAGCTCATCTGATTCTTCTGACAAATCCTGGTGGTGCACATGTATATGTGCTTGTACTAATATTCATGTTTATCTCATAAATGAGACCACGTTATTCAAAAAGATTTAAAAATTAAAGGAAAGTTACTGAAGACATGAAAATTTGAAAAGCAGTTCCAGGAACACGTGAAATGGCTTTTGAGCTTCACGGAGTAATATAATTTTTTGTAGTAGCTGAGAAATTAATTTTTTGGCAGCTTTTTACAGAAAGAAGTATGATTCATGTTTTTGATATCTGAGGAGAAGGTAAGAAGTATGAGAGGAAAACAAAATGTGACCAAGAGATCTATCATACCATGTATTATGTTTGCATTCGGGAGCTTGCAAGAATATTAAAGAGGAGTCATTAAAAATTAGGAAAAACAGTGCTACAACTTAAAAAAAAATCCAACCCACATTTAAAATTGTGGACAAAAGAAGAGTGTCATTAACATCATTATTGACCATTAAGACCATTAATGTTGCTGGGGTAAGCATCTACAGCATCAAAACTAAAGTGCATAGATCTACAGTGTGTTAGCAGGGGAAAAAGAAGAAGCAAGTTTTAGGATACAATAGGCTTTGCTTACTGTCTGTAGTGAGGAAAGGAAAAGACAAGACAATATCTTGATTATTTTGTATTTCAAAGACAAGAAGGATTAAACATCACAGCAAAGAACAAAGGTAGTCAATAAGGTTTCAGGAAGAAAATTAGATCTGCTTTCACCTTGCTGGCTTTCTGGGACTAAGAGATATCGAAGACCAAAAAAATATGAGATTGGACATGGGGAATATGAAAGATTGATAAATTTAAGATAAATTTGGTTAGAAGTGGAGTTTAAATCCATATAAGCAATTGGTTCATCTGGGGAGTACTTGCAGAATGAAAGGAGACAGTAAATAATTGATATGAAGATAAAAAAGAGAACTGAAGAAAGACAGAGTAATAAAATTTCAGAGAGCACAGGATATGATTGTGGAAAAAGTAGTGATTTTATAGAAAATAGAGAAAATTGGAATTGATTATACTCTTAGAAGCCTTCATGGAAAGAGGCTATTTGAGACATTTACAAGTTTTCATGACATAAATGAACAGATAAGTTTGTCTTGATCATTAAACAGCGATTACTTTATAATTAGCCAGTAATATCAGTAATCTCAGAAGACACTCTACCTCGACTTTTTTGGCTGAATGAATAGTAGGTGTAAAAATATAATAATAGACTTTGAAACTATGTAGTATCTGGCTAAGTGAGGTTTTAATTACTCTAAAAAACAGGAAACAATATTACCCAGAAGTAATTGTCAACACACCAATGATTTAAGGGGAAAAAAAGAAAGTAAGCAATTGAAATAAGAGAGACATTTTTAATGAGTGAAGGATGAGTGCACTTCCCTCAACCTGACTGTGGTGGAGTTAAATTTATACTAAGGTACAGCTCTAAAAACCATGTGATGGAACAAAGCAAGAAGTGCCGACCTCTGTCTGCGGACTAGATGAGATGGCCAAAATCTACCTTAGGTCTAGAAGTGTTTGATGTAAAACTGAGAAGGATTTCTCCATAAATACTTGCAGATCTGTTTTTCTCCAGCAGAAAGCAAACAAACAAAAAAAATGTGTTTGCAAACTTAAGGATTTAAAATTTCAAATTAATCCAAAGGACACATAATCTCTTCTACGTTGTTGATCTAGATTTTGCCACAAGGACATCAGAACAAAACAGCTCTTGTTTTCCTTTCTTTCTCCAATATAAATTTGAGTAACCCATTTTATGAATCTCAATGGGAAAAATCAGTTAGACTCAATTTTCTCAATTTGCAACCATGACTATATTTAAGCAAAATAGATTTCTCTGACAATTTAGGTGAGGAACCTAAGTAAGAACATTCAATTAAATATTTGAAGGGTAAAATTCCATTGTGGTGAAGAATCATCATGTTCAGTTACATACAGTGATCAAAAAGATTACTTGAATAGGCAGTAACACTGAAAAGACCAAGCTTACTTATCACTTTGTACCAAGAAGTTGGAACACTCAGCCTTGAAAGGAAAGAGTGTGTAGATTTTCCTTACGTCCTTCCCATTCTCTGTTTTTAAAAACTCACTTAATACTCTCTCTGGAACAGAGCAATAATTTTACTCAGTTTTAGTACAATGGAAGACAATGGAAGTAGAGAGCTCTGAAGATAAAAATAATAATCCAAAGAAAAATAGAGATGGATGACAAATGAGAATAATATAAAATGATAAACAAATATAAGAAAAAGGTATCAAGCATTTAGAGCCTATACTATTTAATCAAACATGGTTGAAAAACCATAAAACAGAATACCTGAATAGCAAATATATAGATGTTGGTTTTTTTGGTTTTAGGTTGTGTGTGGGTACTTTTTGGGGGTAGGGGGTTTTGTTTGTTTGGGTTTTTTGGTTTTGTTTGGTTTGGGCTTTTTTTGTGTAAGGAGTTGTATTTTTCATTACTATTTTTTCAATAAATAAATAAAGTCCTAGAAGAGATTAAATTTTGATCATATTCAACTTTGTGGAAAAATTCCCATCATTATACTGATATTGGGTATCTCCATAGATGACTTTTTTATTATTATCATCCTTAGTATACTTTTGTTCAAGATAGTTTTGATTTGATGATCACAAGGTGTCACAGAAAAAAAAAAAAAGGAAAAAGGAAGTCATATATGAGGATATTTCACAGGAATTATTAAGGGAAAAAAATAACAATGTCTCATTTGCACAGAAACATTTTTACCAAAATTATGGGCAATTCAGCTGGTCTACAAGATTTGAAATTGCATCATATAATTTCTGATAGCAGTTCCCTCTTCCTCAAACTAACAAACAAATATTCTTTCTGATTTTGTTTATTTTCATTGTTTTAGGAGTTTTTAGAAAAACCTATAATTTTTCTACTACTGTATAATTAAGCATGAAGGAAACAGTTTAAAATTTCACATTTGCTTGCATAATTCCTTCTATAACACTGCCTTCATCTCTGCCTTGTGTAAGTAGGCTGGTCTGAGACACCAGCTCCCTTAAAGCACTATTCCAAGGCCATAGTCGAAAAACCACACCAGTGGAATATGTGCCCTCTAGATTACTTTTCTTCCCCATTCTCATTCCACATCCAGAACTGACAGTCTCATTTCTTGGACATAGCAACACCAGCTGTGTAGAGACGTGTGATGTGGAATATGGAGAACTTTTCCTTCATTTTTGCTTCTAGATTCCGTGTTGTTTAAATTTATTCTTAAAATCAGCAGAACAGGTCTACAGTAGATCTATCTACAGTAGATGTCAGATCTATATAAATTCACATGAATATGAAGAGTCCGAGTTATGGTTTGTAAATTTACAAGAGCAAAACAATGAAGAACCTCTTGGCTTTCCCACATTGGTGTCATATTTTAAGACAGATGCACTAGATTATTCTGAGAAAATGAAGTCCCACCGAACAGTCTGATAAGAGTTCTCTGTTTGAAACTCAAATAAAACTCCTAAATAATATTATTTAATCCTTGCCCCACAACATCAAATTCTTTACTTGTGAGAGAAGAGGAAAAAGAGTTGGTTTAAAGGTGCTTTCTTTAAGTTTATATTTGTAGTCGCTTTGGGGTCACTATTAGGTTTGAAACGACTCATGCTCAGGAAGAAACCCCTGATTTATGCAATTGCAGTTCCAGGACCTTTGGATTTGCCTGTAGACGTAGAACAGTAATATTTTCCTGACCACATTTGCTGCATTGGGGGGTGGGTAGGGAGTAGGGTGAGGGAAAGGCAGTGCAACCTTCTTTGCAAATCTCTGTGAGAAAGGTCTGGAAACAAATGGCTTAATAAAATAGCTGGTGTAAAAAGACAGAATAAGGGAAATACACATAGTAAAAATTTTGTCTTCAGATGGTGGAGACAGCATTCATGTATCATCTGGTGGAGTCCAGAGAGATTTTTCCAAGGTGTGAGGCACAGATTCTGTCTATGAAGAGAGATTTTTGTTCATTCAAGTTATTATATACAATTTTTTAAAAAAACCCACAACTCTATTCAAAAAGATGTTCATACGAGAACTTTTTGCTGCAACCTCATGCACAAGTAGAAGCTGCCTGCAGGCTCCTCTGGTCAGATAAGCTGGCTGAGTTTAGCCCATGACCAAGAAGCCCATGTAGCATAACCTCCATCCACATACAGATTACCTGTCATTAAAATACGTTAAACTACAGATTATATTAATAACATACAGGCCTCTCAAGACCTGAGTCTTGAGGCCCAAAAAAACAGGCATGGCCTTTTTCTTCATTTACATCATGTTCTGCAAGACTTCGAATGCCCCATAGGACTCCATTATACAATTAGTGTACATAAAGATTAATATTCTAAGATACATACATGTAATTTCCTAATATACAATAGAAAATATAGCAAAGAAGATCCAGTCATAAAATAAAACGTACATCTATTAAGATCTACTCCTTTTTCCTAATTTTCTGATCATGCCTCCCCAACTTCAGCAGGGGACACATTTGTTTTTAACTGCCTTCCAGTTGTGAGCATGTTTTGAAAAATATCAAGTAAGATGACTTTCTGTGCCTTCCTCTATTTTTCACTGGTATGGTTCGAGAGTGTTTTTAATTGAAAATGTTATCCTCCCGTAGATTTCGGATATGGATGCTATCAGAATAAGTCAGTAATAGCAAAAATGGTATAAGCATCTCAAGGTCAGACCATGCAGAGGACAGGCTGAAGTGCAATCTGTTCTTAGCAGCTGTTTATTCATCAATACCTGAGAGGTGTAAGAAGACATCTAGACCAGCAGCCAAACTGGTAAAATCAGTTTACCAGTTAAAACTGACAAACCTATTCATTAAAACCTCCCTGGTAGAAGGAGAACTCTGTGTATCTTTTACACAGGGGCTCCTGAATATAAGGCATACAATGAAAGCAAGGTGTTTGTATCAGGGTACAGAGCTCCACGTGAGAGCTGCTCTGTAACAGAAGCTCGGATATACCCATATCCAAGTAAATGCCTGAGGCAAGCAGAACTTTGCAGAGTCTGTATGTTTTTGTCAAGAACAAGATGAGCTGTGCAGTGGGATCCTGAGCAGTAGAAGAAGGTGAGGTTTTAATGAGGGAGAAGAATTGGCCCTACAGGGTAGAATTTTTTGTTTGTTTGCTTGCTCTGAGGAAACAGAAAAGAATTTTAGCTTTATTAAGATTAAACTGAAGTCGGGAGCATCTAAAAGGAAAGAGGAGAGATAGAGGATGAGATACAGCAAGGAGTGAAAGAAGACAAGGCAGTACTAGAACCCTTAATTTGTAAAAGAAAAATTTTGTCTTTCCTCAGAGGGAACAAGAACAGTTAAGCTTTAACTCATTTAAGGAATTAGTTATTAAAATTCAGCAGAATTCTTGCTTCTGTAGCTGCTTAGTTTTTAGGCTTGCATTTATCTGCTTGCAATATGGGCCATTTTTCCTTCTGACACATTTATGCATTTTTTTATGACAAGTAAATAATATTTATATTTATTTAGCACTGAAGCAATTATGTGATGTGGGCTGATAAATACTAAAAGAATATTTATCAAAACAGGAATGAAAGCTACTAGGCTTGTTTTTGTGTCAGCACAAATTATTTATTCTGTTTACAATAAATATTTTTTGTCCCAGTCACCTGGGAAATCAGACCCAGCCACACATCAGTAGTCTCAATAGCAATTCTAAGGAGGAAAAACCTCTTTCTCTCTCTCTGATTATTGTTTGCCAAACAGAAAATAGACTATTTTGGGCCATATTAAAATCTTTCCTTTAAAAATTTAAATGTGTATAGATACTACTTAGTGTTTTAGAACAATTATTTAATAATTCTAGTTTATTATTATTCCTCACAGAAAGACTCACAGATGGGAAGACACACAAATGGATTTAACATTTATTTCTTTTAAGATTGGAATGCAACTGGTATCAGTTGTAGTTTCTGACTGGCTCTGACAAAATACTGTGGATTTCTGTAAAAAATTTTCTTTTAATTTTAGGTTTTGACATCTTCATATCAAATGAAGATGTATCTGATTTTTACCAGAGCAATTAACTATGATTTAAGTATGTTAGGAGCAATAACAAAGCACATGATGCAAGTAAATCAGTTATGAATCCTTAAAGCATAAAGCCACCAAGACATTCCATTAAGACACAAGAAACATAAAACTCTTACTTGCTATAGTTTTTACTTGCTATAAAGATTTTATTTGTCAAATAAGTGCAATAGCTACTATTTAGTAAGCAGATAAAATATAAACAACTCTTTCTTTGCTTTTCACAAATCCAAGAGAAAATACTTAAACTCTGCTGCATGGGAGGACAAAAGAAGCTGATCTCTACCCTGCTTTCAGGTTTTCACTTCACTGATTTACTGTCTCTTGAGTGTGGCATTTAGAAATCTTTTTCTTTTCTTTTTAATTGAATGCAAAGTACTATCTTACGGACTGTTAATAGGATTAAAAGATTCACCGTTGCCTCCTGCCTAGCTGGGTAATTGTACAGATGTACGTTAATTAGCTGTGTGTCAGGGTTTGTGTCTTCCACAGGTTCTGCTGCTCTTACTTGGCTGGGCATTCTGTGTTTTGAGGTCTGAAGGGAGGAAATGGTTCACAGGAAGTATTCAGGTTTTAATCTAAACCTTAGATTTAAAAAAAAAAGAATATTTTGAAGGATGTAAATTCATACTTTTTCCTCGTTTTCGTCAAATCAATAATTCCAAGTAAGTAAACAAGACTTCATACATTGTAAAAGTACATTTTTATACATGCAAATAGAGTGAGATAACTATATAATATTTCTAGTTTCACTGTTGCAGCTGAGATAGTGTAAGATCAGTTAGTCTGTTAAACCAGATCATTTTGCCATTTTTGGGGGCTTTCTTTTTATTTATACACTCATGTTAATGACTTAAGTTTGTCCAAAGGCAACTAAAAGGGTGAATATAAGAATGGCCATAATTTCACAACGTATCAATTCTTTAAAAGTCACCATAAACATTCATAAAGGGAAGAGTAAGAGAAGACTGAACATATGTCATACTTCCATTTAGGTCCTGAGCATAGGCTTCTTTCAGCTGGTATTGAAATTTAAATTTAGGTGACAATTTGGGATCAGGTTACAGAATCACTTCAAAACCCAATCACCTATTTATACACATTTCCCATTCTTTTTTCTGAAGTTGCATGTCCACATTTATGAAAACAGTTGGGTAACACTCCAGAAATAAAAATAAGCCTACTTTTATTATTTTTATATTTGGGAACAGGTTACAGATGGAGTGCTTATCTCTTAAGGGAATTCATTATTTACTCACCAAAATAGGACAATTTGTACTTATAATTTTAAGGTGAATCTGCTTATGTATTTACTGTGTTTGATAACACTGGAGCATTTGGTGAGAAAGAAAGAAATCAGACATTGGAAAATACTTTGTACCAGCCTGAGAAAACTGTATTTCAAAAATCAGCTTCAAGAATCAAAAATCCCTCAAAAGTCTGGAATCAGTGGTGATCAAATGCTCCTTGAAAACTAGTCACATACTTCCCATTTCCACTTCTTTCTATTTGTTTTTCCCATTTATATCATCTGCTTTCACCTACTCTTTTTCCCCCAAGGTTTTTATTGTTTTATCTCTACTCCCATCCATAACCAGTGCTCAACATTACTGCTAACTTTTCTATTCCTGTATGGGCTGAGTTATGTATTTCACTTTACCCACGGTGAGCAACCTCCTTTGAAGACAATGCTCATAAAATCACTTTAGATCTCTACAAGCCTTGTGGGATGACAAAAAATTACAGAAGATCTAGCCTGTACTTGGCAGGAGTTTATTATCTCTGTGTCAGCCTAATCCTGTGCCTTCAGGAAGGGGTCTTTCACGAATGGTCAATATACAAGTGGCAAAATTTTTGTCCTAATGAGTTATTATTTTTATAAGGATTTATTCTTACAGGTAACTCAAGAGAAAATAATACAAGACACCATATAGAGAGGATGATTTAAACATTAATCCACATGTGTGTGGCATGAATTCAGAAAAAAAGTGTTCTTTACCTATTGTTGTTTAGTTAATTCAGGAATGAACAATGATACTACTAATAAACCCTGTCTTCATGAAGAGGCATAGAGAAGTTAAAGTTTTTCCAACCCTATTCCAAATTCACATGAGTCCCTAGTGTTAGAAACAGGTCAGGCAGTTGAACTAAATGGTTTTTGTAGGTCCCTTAGAACTGAAATAATCTAGTCTAAACTGCTTAGTTATATCGGTGTGATATGTCAGAGTCTTTTTGATATGTCCCATCTCTGAACAATTCAATATGTAGAGGAAAGAACTTAAAATATTCTAAAAAAGTTAAGCATGGTGAAGATCTTCCAATGAGGTGAGTGTATATGGCATTTGTATTCACTTTGTCAAAAAGGAAAGACAATTATAAATAAAGTGGAGAAAAAACCCACACAACAGCATTAAGGTATTGCAATCTAATAGTAATACTCATTCAAATGTTATCTGTGATTTTATTTACTCGATATGAATAACAGGTTGATGAAAGAGGCTGATGCAGTATGCAGCATTGAAATGCTACACAGCTGAAAAAAATTCATAAGCAAAGAGACTTTTACTTGCCCAAACCCGAAAATATTTCTTAAAGAGTATAATAAGTAGGACCACTCAGGATATATCTGTACACTATTCACATCAGTAGGATCAGAATTTCTCTCTGAAAAGAATAATAAAAAAAAAAATTAGTGTTTTTTTTATTTTATCTGTATATGTGAAAAAAAACAAAACAAAACAAAACAATCAAAATACAGTGAGAAATGTAGCTGAAAGGTGCTGATTTGTTCTGTTTCAAGTGATAACATCATCAAAACTGTTGTGTGACCAGAAGAAAATAGTTATTTTCAGCTATTCTGTCTCACAGCTGTACTGAAGAGAGGAAAACTTCGTCAAAATACTGTTCCTTGGTAGAAGGATTCCATGGTCCAAACAAACACAAAGTGCACAATGTAGCTTCAGTTTCAGCACTGTAAGCCAGGGCTGAAGAGCTGATGAGGACCAAGCAGTGGCAGCACAGGGCTCTCTCCAGAAAGCCAGTTTGCTCTGGTTGTTTCCAGAGCCTACAACAAACCTGTGTTATATGACTACACAGTTATCTCTATGCAAGCCAGTTTAAAGCTCATGCACATGTATGTACTGCAGCCTTAGTGCGTGGAAAGCAGTCTCCACACTCAAATGAGATAATAACTGGAGAAAAACCAGTTTACTGTGGTCTCTTTTTCGGCGTGTGCTGTCTGGAGATTAAAACCACATACATATATATTACTGTAGCTTAGTGTATTAGGTAATGCTTTATTTAAAAAGGCATGGATACCAAAGTAAATGTATTCAAATAATTAAAGAAGGAATTGATTTGAGTTGGGATTAATGGACTTCCACTCTCTACAATAATGTCTGACTTGACTTTTGAAGAACGAGTTCTTACTCCATGTCCTGAACAAGAAAAGATGACCTTTGGAAAAGACAGTCAGAAGGTATTGCAGCATTACATGATTAATGGTATGATGTATGAGCTGGGGCCATTAATGCCTGCTAGTGCCCTCAGGGTCTGACTGCATGATGTACCAGGGAATTTCCCATGTGCTTACTTTATGATGCTGGCTTAGTGTTAAAAGAAAGTTGGATGGTTTAAAAATAGTAGTTTCAGCTACTCACTGGTTCCTTACAGATATAGTCCTAATTCTGTTTAATTTGTGTAGTCTACTAACTGTATCTCCAAGCTTTTTTTCAATGTGAACATTAAATTTTTCGTACATACAGTTACAAACATGCAGGTCTCAACAGGATCAAAGTCCATGGATAATTAATGAAATAGAGGTACATTTACAGCAGATTTCCTATCTTGGCTTACTCCCTGAATCTTCTTTGAAAAAAAAAAAAATGCATTCACCTTGAATTCCACAAAAACCAGGGCTTAATGAAAGTATACAAATATGTCTATTCTCTGTATTAATTTGTTATATTAAAAGTTCGTATTGGGTTTCTATCTCTCTCTAACATTCTAGTTTTCTGAATTAGTAGTGTCTCTTCAATCTGTTGCTCTCTTACCTGTCTATGATGTTTCTAGCTAGACTGACATCAGTTTTATCTAAAATAAAAGGAGGGACAGTTCAGGAGACTTCTGGAGGAAAGTCAGTTTCTATTCTAAAGATTAGACAGTAGTTAAATTGGAGTGGTACAACATTTCATTTAGCTTAATGTTATCTCTTTATAAAATTCAACATTTTCTGTCATTAGTTATCAACAGGGGGAATTTGCCCTCTATTCTTTGTCTGAATGACACCTGAAACAACCGAAGAACCCTACTCACCACACATTGTAGAATTTTCATTTAGACTGTGTGAGTATCCTGCAGACCTAGAGTAAGGGACATAGTGCAACCATTCTGAATGCAACAAAAAGAAACCTCGATTGTTCTCTGAAATCAACAGATAAAACTAAGAAACCACAGGGAGGTGGTGGAGGTGGTGAAGATAAACCAAAAGTTGAGATAGTACAATTAACAGTTTGAACTGAGGGCCATTCCTTCTGCACAATCTACCTGATGATTCCCATATGGCCTAGGAGAATTAACAGATTCTCACCATCTGAGCATCTGAGAGTTACATCCTATAGCTGTGCCAAATTTCCGGTGCTTCAGAGGATGATGAATGCTCTCCCACCCTTCTCCCTCCAGAAGTTATAATATCAAGGAGGAAGAAAAATATTTCCTGAATCCTGTAATCTGGATATGATGCAAACCAGCATAATTAACAAACAGATACAATGTTTTTCATTAATTGTAGGATCACAGAAAAATGGATCATGATACAGGGAAATTCAGTAAATAACTTCTGTATTAAAATTTTCCTCCCTTGCTGTGTTCATATTCAAGTGTATTATTGTTTTTAGAGAGAACCTGATTACTACATGGAATGACATTCAGCTACAATTTCTACAGTCACAAAGAACAATTTAGCGTAATGTCATTCTTTTGATTAAGAAAATCTTAATAATTTCCCTTGCTTAGAAATGGTACCTTACCAAAAAAAAAAAAAAAAAAGAAAAGAAAAGAAAAGAAATAAGTTCAAGAAATTCTTGAAGGAATATACATTTTTGATCATACACATATTTTACAACACATAAACTTTGCAAAATAAGAGTGAGTAGCGAATTATGCACTCAATAATAACTGTCAAATGCCCCTAGTTCTTATTTTAGGGCTAAAGGGATGCACTAATGTTAAATATGTTTTTGGTTTTGAGCAAATCATTCTTCTTTTCTGACAGAGTAATACTATTAGCGTAATATGCCCCTGCTGCCTAAGCTGCATCCAACTGAACACTGCTTATTACTGTCAAGGAAAGCAGAAGTCAAATACATATAATTTGCTTCAGCTCTGTCATCTAACACAGTATGGAATACAAAGTTAGTGCCTAATGTGGAAAATTTATATCGGGCTATAAATAGCTTTTAAAAAAGTAAGTATGATAAAAGCAATTTATGTATTGAACAAGTACAGAACTTGCATTAATATCACAGTTCTGTTAAGCAAATAAAAGAGAATCTAATTACACAGAAATATGCCATTTACAGATAACTCTCTTCAGCTTTTTTGTACAAAGTTTGTAAAGGGACATACAAAGCTGGCATAGCCTCTTTCTGTGTCAAAATCTTGGCCATAATCTATTCATATGTTGGTACAATCATCCAAGTCCTAGGATCAATAAAACACAAATCACTTTTCCACTGATTTTTTCTTTGAACTAAGATTTCACATGTGAAAATTTATTCTATCTGAACACAGTAATATAAAATATTCCTGAAGAGGAAGCTTGGCTTAGATAGTTACTGCCTTATCACCTGTGGTTATGGGTTTTTCACTGAATCACAGAAGAGTTGAGGTTGGAACGGACTTCTGGAGCTACAAGCCCCCTGCTGAAACAGAATCAGCTGCAACCAGTTTCCAGGACCACATCTACAAGGATTTTTAAGGACAAAGCCCCTCTAAGAAGGGAACCTCTGCAACCTCTCTGGGCAATCCGTGCCAGTGTTCACTCATTCTCACAGTGAAGGACTGTTTTCAGATGTTCAGATAGAAACTGCCACACTTCAGTCTGTGCCCATTGCTTCTTGTCACTGGGCACCACTGAAAACAACCTGGATGTTCCCCCTTTGAACCCTCTCTTCAGATGTTTAGACATGCTGATAGGATCCCCTCTGAGCCTTCTCTTCTCCAGGCTGAACTGTTCCAGCTGTGTCAGCCTTTCCTCACAGGTGAGGTTCTACAGTCACTTTATCATTAGTCCCAAAATAGAGAGATTACAAACCAGTCTTAATAATAAAGTCCAAATTTACACACAGTTTTAGATTACAAATGCTCTGGAGTTCCTGCCAAGCAATGAAAACTCACCTTCACTTTGGAAAATTAATGTGTTTCCATTAATGATTTGAGCTTTAAATTGTTTTGTCACAGTATTCTTGACCAGCTTCATTTATTCTTGTAAAATTGGCACATCTGCTGTTGACATTTAAACAAGTTTGATATTCAACTTTAAATGCTAGCTACTGAATATTCACAGCCTACACATTTAAGAAGTCTAATAGATATTTCTTTATGACATCACAATTACTGCATTGCACTTTACAATTATATCTTATAAATGTGATTGCATGTATTTACACTAATTACACAATTACAGATAATTTCATGAATTATGGAAACACACAGAGTGACTAAGCTTTACTGAAAGAAATAAGTAAATCAGCAAAATATAAATGGCCTCAAAAAATCATTGAGAAAGTGAAAGGATTCTACACAAAATTTTTCAAATTAAGCATTTCCTTCTGAAACACCTTAGTATAATTCAAGATATATAAATATATGCTAAGCACACTGTTTAATTATGTGAGAATGTAGTTGAAACTAATTATGTACCTGTGTTCTGAGAACATATAGAATGAAAATCAGAGAAGACCCTTCTCCAGTATTTCTTTTTGTGCACTCACCTTACACCAACAATTGAGTTGATCAAAGTCCAAAACCACATAATGGCAAAAGTGTAGCATATACACCTAATCTTTTCAAGCTAGACTTAAGGATATAAGTTTATATAAATACATTGAGCCCAAACTTTGCAAATATTTATGCATGTGCCTAATGTTTGTTAATCTGTATTTATATTATTGTATTTATACTGAAGTTTGTCCAATAGAAATGCTTAAATCTAGTCCTGATAATACAGATTTTTTATGATATTGTGAAATTCATTTCTATGAATTTTTAATAATACAAATATCTCACCTAAGTGTAACAGAAATCATTAGAATTTCCACAATTTGCAGATGGGTTAAGTAAGCATGAATATAGACATTATAGAAGCTTAGCAGGTAGAAAATAATTATGGAAGCTATTAAGATAGTACAGACTTGATAATGTACTCTGTGCAGCCTAAAACTACATCAAAAGAAGGTGGTTTTATTTCATATTTAAATTTTATGTGCACACATACAATGATTTTGAGAGGGAGCAAAAGTAGATTAATACACTAGTGAGGCAGACCCTGTGTGTACAACATACATTTTTTTTATATGAATAATGGTTTTTTTATGTTGTTGCAAAAAATAATAACAACATATTCTATATGCATATGGTGTGAAAAAATGTTTTAATTCTTTTAAATAAATTTGAGCATTGGGTGATTGCTAATGGTACAGAAAAAAAAAAGATTGAAAACTTGTCTTCTGGTATTTTAACAAGTTGTCACCACAATTCACAACTTTCTGTGTGGGAGAAACAAGGTCAAGTCAGGAAAATAATAGAAGTGTATTGAAAAGCATACAAATAACACCTGTAGGGAGAAGTACAAATGATGCCATGGAAGGTTTAAAACTGGAAGAAGGAACAAAAGGCTGTCACTGATGCACTGTACTAACAAAAAGATTTGATTTGCAGCAGGAGTGAATGGAAATTCACTGAAAGAAATTAGATACTAATCTAGAAACAGAAAAAAATTTGGTGCTGAGGGTTCGTCTACTGATGCGCGTCAAGTCTGTTGATACAGAGTCTTGAAGGACTTAGCTGTACTAATTACAGCAGCAATTACCTGTGCCAAATAATCAAGTCACCAAGACTGACCAGGTACCTCAATTCCTGTTCCTTCACTCTATTGAATATTTCAGTTCTTTAGGACCAGAACATTGTAGCTGAACTTACATTGTCACTATAGTCAGCTCACACTGATTTATCATTTCAAGAACCCTTAATTCTGTATAATTTGTCAACTTCAGTCAACTTAGTAGTAAGCTTAAGCAACAAACACATGGCCTACTTTAAATGTCAGCTTAATGGATTATATCAAATACATTTTCTAACATAGTCTAAAAAATGAAATTAGCATTTGGCAATAATTGCCCTCTAAAGGAATGTTTATTTAATTGTTAGGGATTACTAATAAAAATTTTAATTAGTATTTGATCTTTGATTCGTATCTTCCCTGTATTGACTTGAGTCTGAGGACTATGAACTGTCACCAAGTAATTACACTTTAAGAAAGGTTGGCATAAGATTACTCTGCAAGTCCTTTGACAGCTTACAGTTAGTCAGTGGGAAGTGTATTTTCCTTATCTCATACTGAAATAAATGGATATCTTGCTATCAACACTTTTAGGAGATTAATTGATTTTATAATTTCTGTGGCCAACAGAATTTAGCTCTGAAGAGGAGCAACAAAAAATAACAGGTATAAGTTTTCATATGTGCTGACACTGTAGGAATTTACAAGTAGTGTCTAAGGAGATGGAGAACAGGACTGTGTTGAGCAAACAGAAAGGCACTACAGAAGGATTTAAGATTACAACCAACAGGCTTTTACTGGCTCTCAGAAGAGGTTGTGCAGAAGCAGAATAATGGTGTTCACCAGAGTATCATGGTATTCTCTTGAAATGGAAATGTCTTACTGTAGGAAACTAAAATATTGTTGGGTTCAAATTTAGCCTGACTTTAGTAAATCATAAGTACTGTTGGCTGGGGACTCTCTAATGAAATATTTTTCTCCCTGTAAAGTGCCTTTATTCTCTAAATAAGTCTTTTACCATAGTGTATTGGCTTAAATTATCTTCTGGTAGAACAGAGTTTTGAGAAAACACTGTCTATTAGATTTCCTCCCAAAACTCTCTTGTTTACCTCCCAACTCTCAACCCTGCATCTACCCTCTATACAATTGCTGCTGAATTAGGAGTCCTGGGGCTTCACAAGGCCATAACTTGAGTCAATCACACACTGAAATCGGCTCCAGGCTGACAAGATCTTGGTGATATGTAGATAAATGAGTAAAGTCCAGTGCAGTGGTCACCCCAGGTGCATGATTGAACTGCCCCAGGCTTGCCCTAGTTTCACTTTAGCTAATGAGCTGTGACTGATCAAAAAGAAAGTTGGAAAACATTAGAAATAATCTGCAGTAGACTTTAAATTTCATGGGACTGTCTGTTATTCCAGTGTGATAGACAAAATGAAAAAAAAAAAAAAAAAGGAGACAGTTAAAATCCACCCACCCACCACCCCCTCCCATATATAAATGGGATTCCAGTTCTGAAATACATAAAAACAAACTCTGGAGCAAGAAATCAGAAATAATACTTCTAGACTCCAAAAGCAATGAAAATATGTGTTTAAGACTAGTAGTTCAATAGTTACCAGGGCACTGGCAGCTGAAAGGTCCAGAAGACTCTTGCTACAGAATAAAGATCCTCACTGAACTGAGGGTTTTGGTTAGTGGGAGGTGTCCCTGCCCATGGCTAGATGGGACTAGATGATCTTTAAGGTCCATTCCAACCCCTTAACATTCTATGATTTTATGATTCTACCTACTGCCACAAGCATCAAAATACTGCTACCTATATAAGGAAGCTCAACACAAAGAATGAAAGTTTGCTCCTAGTGAAGCTCTTACCAGATATTTCATATACAGGTACAGAAATGCAAACTGTTTAAGGTTGTATTCACGTCATGTTTGCAATCAGCTAACTATTCTTGTAGCTCACAATCTTTAAAGTCCACGCCTTTCGAGAGATTTCATTCATGTGTGAAAGAAGACTGATAAAACCACCTTCACTTCCCTACTGTAGGTGAGGAAGGGATAGTACTTAGCATTACTCCTTTGGAAGGACAAAGGCAAACGAAACATAATGTTTTACTAAAGCAAACAAAATGACAGGGTTGGAGAACAGACTGAAGCTATGACATTATGCGTGTTGGGTGAAGAACTGGCTGACTGGCAGAGCTCCCAGGGTTGTAGTGAATGGGGCTGCATCTGCCAGGGGACTGGCTACCAGTGTTATTCCTCAGGGTTCAATTCTAGAGCAAGTTTTCTATTCAATATGTTTATCAATGATCTCATTAGCAAGTTTGCTGATGATACAAAGCTGGGAGGTGCTGTTGGCTCTCCTGAGGGAAGATGCCTTGCAGAGGGATTCAGATAGATTGGAGCATTGGGCAATCATTAATGGGATGAAATTTAACAAATTATCAAAATGCTGGATCCTGCACCTGGGAGAGGGTAACACTGGGCACAAGCACAGACTGAGAGAGGAGTGACTGGAGGGCAGCCCTGCAGAAAAGGATCTAGGGGTGCCTGTCTGCACCAGGCTCAGTGTGCCTGGGCAACCAAGAGGGCAAACCCCACTGTGGGGTACATCAAACATGTCATCACCAGCCATCAAAGGAGGTGATTATCTCTCTGTACTCAGTGGTGGTGTGGCCTCACCTTGAGTACGTGTGCAGTTCTAGGCCCAACAATTTAAGAGGGATGTGGAGTTCCTTGAATGCATCCAGAGGGCAACAAAGTTGATGAAAGGGCTGGAAAGTATTTCCTAAAAGGAACTACCAAGGTCTCTGGCCTTGTCCAGTGTGGAGAGAAGGAGGCTGAGAAGTGACCCTGTTGATCTCTACAGCTTTCCTGAGGAGGGAAGTGGAGAGGGAGGTGCCAGCCTCTTCTTTGGATCCAGTGAAGGATGGATGTGTTCATTGCTGCATCAGGGAAGTTTAGATTGGACATTAGGAATCATTTCTTTACTGAGGGGGTGGTCAAACACTGGAACAGGCTTTCTGGAGGGGGGTGGTTGATACCCCAAGCCTGTCAGTGCTTGATCTGCACCCTCCTTACTCGGCACTGGGGAGGCTGCACCTTAATTTCTCACTACAAGACAGAGATTGAGGTTCTGGAGCATGTCCAGAGAAGAGCACAAGTCTGATGAGGAGCAGCTGAGGGAACTGGGGGTGTTTGGTCTGGAGAAAATGAGGCCCAGGAGAGATCTTCTTGCTCTCTACACCTGAAAGGAGGGTGTAGTGAGATGGGGTTGGTCTCTTCTCCCAAGTGGCAGGACAAGAGGAAAATTGTACCAGGGGACAATTTAGATTGGATTTTATGTAAAACTTCTTCACCAAAAAGGTTATCAAACACTGGAACAGGTTGATTGGGGAAGCAGTGGAGTCACCGTCTCTGGAGATATTTAGGAGATATTTAGACGTGGAGTAGTGGTAGACTTTGCAGTGTTGGGTTTGCAGTTGGACTCAATGATCTTGAGAGTCTTTTCCAACCTAAATGATTCTATGATTCTATGAATAAGAAATTGAATTAAAGTTCACATATAAAAATTTAATCAGGAAGGAGATTAGCAATAAATGACTATTTCTCCCTTTTAATTAAAAGTATTATTTCTCAGTGGTTTTTTACCAAATGAAAGCTTGGTATTTATGGAAACACACTTAAGTATATCTTTTAAATCTTTCTAGTGTTGAGGGAGTGAAGAATTAATGACCTGATTACTCTTTAATCCCCAGTATCTCTGTCAAGTAATTTGATGCTGCTAAATGTAGCAGGCATATACTACCATATCAAGGATTCTGTGTAAGAGCTAAAAGACAGAAAACAAGAAAAGTATTTTCAAAAAAATGCCATATTTTCAGAGGGTGAACTACTGAATTTTAGGGCAGGTTGGTAGCACATAACCCACATTAGAGAATCTTGACACAAAAGGCACAAGTCAGGGAGATAATCTGTCTAAAGCATGTGTGTGGGATCACTGGTAACTCATGGTAAGTTTTTTGTGCTTTCTATTGCAACACATAAAATGAAACTGAATATACCTGGAGCAGTACATTCTAAATAGCAAAAGCAGGTTGCAACTACACCAGGAAATTCAAAATATGATTCTCACCATCTTAACCTTTTCCTACTAACATGAAAAGATTAGTAGAGAGAATGAAAGAGACTCTCCCATTTCATATCCTCTGCCAGAAACAAGACCAGAACACTGTTCAGCTCTGAAGTATGACTTGTAACAAACATAAAACGAAGTGAAAAAAAAGATGTATGAAAGGCCTGGCTACAGATTTTAGCACTGTTACAGATTATATTGCAGAGTAGTGACGTTTTGGCCATGATGGTCTAGCACCACAGGCAGAACAAGGTTTTCAGGAAAGGTAATGGCTGTTATAATTGAAAAAAGAAGGACACAGGCCTGAGAGGTTCTGTACTTCATCTAATCTCACCAGCTGGAGTCTGTGATGAAAGAGACTGTCTCCCTCTACAGTCTTGTCTTGGGAAACTATTACTCTACCATCTACAGACACATGGAAAATTGTTTCTGAAATTTATATCTTCCCATATGATCTTAGAGCTTGAGCTTATTTAAAAAAAATATTCCTGCTGGTTATTGAATTGAATCTATAAATGTCCCTGAATAGATTTGAAACATGATAACTGGTTTTTAGAAATGGAATTCCAGTGTCTTATGACACAGTTTTCCAAATTACAAAGAAAGGTATACAAACAATGCACCTGTGATGAAAGAAAACATTCAGAACATACAGGTAGAAGTTCTGTTTGCTCTTTGTAAATGTCGTTAAACTCAAATGGAGAACATATTTTTGCTGCTCACCTGCTTTAAGTGTTTTATCAAACTTTTGTTCAGAAGGAAGCATATTTAATACCAGATATATTTGTTGCCACAGAAACATAAGAGATTCTTCAAGCTGTTTTGAAACAGAAGCTGTAGAAAATATTAGTAGATAAAGTAGATAAACAAAGCCTCAAGAAATAATCTCAATTTATGAAAATCAATAGTGAAATTACTTTTTAAAAGTAAATGCATGTTCTGGAACCACTCAAAAATGATGATATATTATTTTACAGGTTTAAAAATTAAAAAAAATAACATATATAATCCTAAACTAGTCAAATATGGGCATTTACATAATATTAACTGAAGAAGAACAAGGTCACTAAATTATCGGGCAAGAACAGAAATGGTTGCCTTTAAACAGACATCATGTAAAATAGCAGGCTGTCAGAAGACAAATCTATGACAGCATTTAGGGACATGGCAATAAAATGATAGCATGGCCAAACTCTCTTATAATTGCCAAATTGAGTTATTCAATTATTGATGCAACAATGGTCAGTGTCAGTTTATTTTTCCCTCAGCTGTCACTCCCTTAACAGAAGTAAGGGTGATGGAGATTGACCTCTGCCATCTTTTTGGCTCTTCATGTGGTAGGAGGACATTAGCAATGAATAATACAATGTTTTGAACAAATAGTTTAATTAAGGAATCCAATATTTCTGTTAGTTCTCTGTAGAAAAACATATATCTAGGAGAAAATTGCTGAGGAGTTACTTACAACACCTTTTCTTACTGAGACAGAAAATAATGTTATAACTGCAGACTTTTTCATGTATTTTTCTGTTTTCTGAGATAAAATCATTGGTTAGGTATTTCAAGTTTATATACTGTTTATGGTATCAGTGCCATAAAATATATATTTAACATCAATCACATATATACTTCTGTAAGCCTCACTTTGCAGCACTGACTTCATGTTAAGTGTGCGTAAAAAATATTTCTTGATCAGAAACCGTGTTTGTTGTTTTCTTCCTTTTATAGCACTGTGGTGCTTGTGGTTTAGATATGCAGTGCAAATAAGGGCACAGAAAGGGGGAAATGTTCCTGTTAATTTAGAATAGGCGTCTACCTCATTATGTGTAACATCTCATTTTAGTCAACATTTAAGACTTATAATCTTCATATGTTGCTCAGATAATGTCAACTAGTTCATTCTGTCCCACTTAGGCAAACATATCTTTGCACAATAAAGACATGAAAGCCCACTGTACCCAAAGATTACATACACTCATGACTTGGATATGGTCATGATTTTGAAAAAGGATTTTAAAATTAAACACTGATTCCAACGACTTATGTTTGGAACAGAAACGATCAATGACCCAATCAGAGTAGACAGGATTCAGCAGAAAGGACTCAGTACCTATGATCTTCATTGCCTTGCTGGATCAATATTTGTACCACCTCTTAAAGCCCAGCACTGGTATGTAGAAATGGCAAGTTATTATAATCTGAAGGTTATTTGATGAATGATATGGAGTTAACAGAAAATCTCAGTGCCAGTAGCTCTGTTACAAGTAACTATATAAGTAGAGTCATCATCACAATTGGCATTTCTATGGCTATTCCAAGACAGACATTAACTAAGAATGAAATATACTGATGCTGGAGGCCTTTCAGTAGATAGCTTTTCCTTTAAAATTCACGTCACTATAGTTAACATGGCTTCATCTCTGATCAGTCTAGGATAAAATGATTGATGCATTAGCCACTAAAATGTCTAAATTTTGTTCTTAATGCTTTGCTCTCACAAGGAGATCCTTATGTGAACAAGAAGAAAAATCAATCAGATAGTGTGGAAAATCACTAGCCATTTCTATCTCTGATGTAACTTCCTAGGGAGATGCAAAAACTCTTAACTTTCAGAGTAATTTCTGAACCTGAAAATAGCTCACATGGGCTAAGTAATGTTCCTCCTTGATGAAGGATCTTAAAAAGTACATATGGAACTGACACTTACACCAACTATCGACTATCACTTTAGAGAATGTGCATCTCTTTTGTCACATAAAAACATTTATGCCATGTGATTTTATTACACAGTGAATCATTGCCTTATTTCCACAAAATTAAAATATTGCAGGAGAAAAGCATTCATACTTTTTCCCACAAATCTAGGAAAAGATAACATCATGGCAGCCAACATGGGCAACATCATATGAGTATTATTTACCTGGATTGAAGACTGTATGATTTACAGTCATTTGACATTTAGAGTATTAAAATTTTGTGAGAATGTATGTATGATTGTATTAAATAGTCCATATTCCAGTCCATGATAAACTGTTTAATCCATGACCTGTGGTAGTATACGCTGTCTTGTGATACTTAGGTTTTCTGAAAACTGTAAATACCAACAGCAGCTGCAGAAAGACTGGTTGTGCCTGAGTAGATGGAATAGGTTTCAAATCACCATAAGAAACCATGACAGTTATAGACTGGGGTAAAAAGCTTGTAGTTGTGTACAGGGAAAAACAAAAATTCCCATTATATATAAGCAGTTGAAATGTGGTTAGGAAATACCAAATAATAGAATAGAATAACAGAATTGCAGAATTGTTAAAGTTGGAAATAACTTCTAAGAACAGGTATTAACATAGCACAACTCTGTTCATCACTAAACCATATCCCCAAGGGCCATATCCACACATTTTTTGAACACTTCCAGGGATGGTGATTCTACCACTTCCCTGGGCAGTGTGTTCCAATGTATGACCACCCTTTCAGTGAAGAAATTTTTACTACTAATAATCTAAACCTCTCCTGATCATTTCACCTCATCCTGTCACTTGTTACCTGGGAGAAGAGACCAACCTCCCCCTCAATACACCCTCCTTTCAGGTACTTCAGAGAGCAAGAAGATTTCACCTGAACCTCCTTTTCTCCAGGGTTAACACCTTCAGTTCCCTCAGCTGCTCCTCATCAGGCTTGCGCTCCAGACCTTGTGTTCTGTTGCACTTCTCTGGACATGCTCCAGCACCTCAATATTTTTCTTGTAGTGAGGTCCCCAAAACTGAATCCAGGATCTGAAGTGAGGCCTCACCAATCCCTGATACAGGGGGGAAGTCACTGCCCTGGTCCTGCTGGCCACACTATTGCTGACACAGCCACACTATTGCTGACACAGGCCAGGATGCCATTGGCCACCTTGCCCACCTGGGCACACACTGGCTCAAGTTCAGCTGCTGTTGACCAGCACCCCCAGGTCCTTTCCCTCTTGGCAGCTTTCCAGCCACTCTGCCTCCAGCTGTAGCACTGCAGGGGGTTTTGTGACCCAAGTGCAGGACCCAGCACACGGTCTTGTTGAACCTAATCCTTGGCCTTCACTCATTGATCCAGCCTGTCCAGATCCCTCTGCAGAGAGTTCTTGTCCTCCAGAAGATCAACATTCCAGCACAACTTGGTGCTGTCTGCAAACTGACTGAGGGTGAATGAAACTTGGATCTGTCAAATCTTCAAGACGTCTTTGTGGATTTTCAAATTCAGGAACCTTGTAGCACAGGGTTAACTTTGCTGAGGAGCGAGTGGTATAGAGAACAGCTTTGTATTAGCTCTTCTGTTCAGATCTTCAGTCCAGTTCTGGTACATTCGTCTTTTGTTTTTATGAGATTAGTCAGATGGAATTGTACAACAGAGCCTTGGTAATACCAAAATACACAACTAAACTGTGACTATAAAGTGAGGTAGTACAAGAGGAAAAGATTTTGAATTCTAGAAAACTGAAGATATATGGATATCTGATATACTGACAGGTACTAGAAGTGCCAGAAGTGGTGAGTAAACAGCCTATATGGCCATTGTACACTTTTAGAGAGAAGTTTCTTAATATTTTGTATGTTAGAAACTAACATGATTCACATATGATCTTAATGAACCACACAGTCCTAGTATAACATTTACACTTGAAAAAGGAAATCACATAGACAAGCCTCCCTTCTGTCCTTGTAAATCTCTGCTATCATGAATATCTCAGTCCAGAATAACTCAACTGGAGGCTAAAACTGAGGCTGTTATTTCCTAATTTTAGCTGGCAAGAATTACTGTTGCTGTACTAGGTTACGCAATAGAACTCACACTAAAATTTAATCAAAGTTCAAGTTTGAAGGACAAGGATATTTGAATTTACATGGGTTTTAATGCTATCATCATATGTGGTCAGCAATTTTCATTGGAAAAAAAGAAAATCATAAATAGAAAAACTATGTCCAGAAAGATGTTACAAAGTTTCCATTAACAACAGGTAATGACAATAATTCATAATTACATAACTTGACCTTATTTAGATATCTTATGAAGCACATAACATAGTTTCTTCGAATTTAATAAAAAAATTAAATCTGATTTGATTTTTGTTGCAGTTACTTTTATATCATTAGATTTAAAAAATGGGAGACTTGTAATGGAAACTTTGTAAAACCTCTCAGTATTAGTGTCTTTTAAGTATCAACATAATATATAACTTTACACTCTTTTTACCTGAAGACATCTCTCCTCTGCCAATTGTTGAAGACTGTAATGGTTTGAAAACTGAAATTACTTTTGTAATTTGGAAATTAAAAACCAACTATTTCAGTGTGAAAAGGAGCTTATAAAAAAGAAAAATGTGGGCCTTGTCCACATAAAGGAACTTTAAGCAAAAGAGGCATGACTTCTGACTACCTTACATATATGTACATAGCCCCACAAAGATATCTTTTACCAAAAAAATAAGTCTGTAGAATTTTTTTTAAATACCTAACAGACTAACTTTAAACTCAGAGAAATTAGGAAATAGTAATGTAAGTGACATTTTCATCAGAAGTTTAACTAATGACATACCTGGTAAAGCACTATTTTTAATTATTCTGAAAGCAAGAATTTCACTGACTATCAGTTTTATTTTTTTCTTTTATGTTGGTAGATATTGTATGCTCCTACATAATTTCATTTTAAATATATGCTTCCCTGAATAAAGAACAGACTCTTATAAAGTATTTTGTCTATCTACTGTTTAACATTAATTCCACTATTTTTCTTCTACTTAATTTCTTTTGATTAATTTTATAAAGAAATATACCAAGCACCATTATCTTCCCTCTGGAAAATGGACAAAGTAAAAGTTAAATTGAGAACACTTTTTGGATATACTCAATGCCCAAGTACTCATGGAATTAATCTGAATTAATCATTACTTAAAAATATTCATCTACAGACTCAGTACATAAAAATACTTTTAGACTGTGAAGCCATGCATGAGAAAATTAGGAAATGCTGATCCACAGTTTTTATTTCATTTGATGCTTCTTTTACCTCCCATCCTATAAAGTGAGGAATCAAACTTTAGAGTCATATAGTTTTCCACATAATTCAACATTATGATGTAGAAATAATCATGGACACACACAAGGACAGAGTTGCTCAGCCAAAGCAAAACCTGTCATTTTCTAAGTTTCAAGTGCTTCAGATCACAACTCTCATTATAAACACTGAATTAAGTCTTCCTATGCTAAGTCTTCCATTCTGTCATTAAGGAAAATGGGAGTTAAATTCACTTTTCACAGCAACAAAGGGACTTCACCCATTTCACCACTGCCTCACAAATGTTCATACTTTAACACAAGAGTGGATATCAGAGGCAGGGAAAGATATTCCCGCAGCAAGCAAGTGCTTAGGTCAAGAGATGCTACATTTTAAGACAAATGGGGTGCTCACAAGGTTGTCCTTCTTGGTCAATGAAGTAGAGGAAAAGGGGATTTTCTTGTCCCTATACAGAAAAAAATCGAAGAGTTATGGAAGAAAACCATGGCTAAAGTGGAAGTTGTGAAGAGAAGTCCAAGTTGAGTCTTTCTTAGTTCTACTAAAGCCAGTGGTGTAGCTTTTTCAAAGGAGTACTTCCCTCTCATGTTGCAGAGCATACACTGAAATGCAAAGCTGCTCAAGCAGTTCATTTTACTTTTCAGCAAAAATCACTGAGTCTAAAAATGAACAAATTATTTTGGCATCTTCAGTGCCTTTTTCCCTGGAGAGAAAGAAGGAAGTGTTTTAGAATGCACAGAACTCAGGTTAGCTGATTTTTAATTTCATGGAACATGGAAAAGGTAATTTTATGTCAGGGATGAATATCAGACACTAATACAAAGAAGGTATTCATCTTCCTTAACAACACAATTCTGAAGAAGGTGAAGCTGTAGTAAAACTACAAATGTACTGAGTCTATAGGTGAATGTCTCTAGTTAACATGCAGTATTTACAAGTAAATGCTAACTATCTGCATTACTTTGCCACCAAGACTGATTAAATTTTAAAAAGACAAAGTAGTAGTTTGCATCAGTAAATCAGGAAAAGTTATTATATTGGTTTGAAATTTCTTTGCCAATTATTTACAAATGTCTAACACCCAGAGGTTAAAGTTATGCTAGTATAATAATTTGCTACCTTATTCATGCAGAAGACAATTATTAATGGCTTACATTACTGCAGTTAAAATGCATAAAGGGAATCTATTTTATGAGTTTAAACATACCCCTTTTCCAAGTTTATCACATATAAAAGTGAGCAATGATTTGAAACTCATTAACAAGAATACGCTTAAGAGTATTAATATATAAAATTACAGTAGAATTGCAATATTGCAGAGACAATAGATGCTTTCTAAACACCTGCTTATTATATTTTTATCACTGTCTCATTAAACCAAACACAGGAGCATTGTGCTTTCTTTTTTTTTTTTTTTTTGACAATGTTTGGTTACTGTATGAAATTTTTCCAAGTTCTTTGTCTTGAACATCAAGAATGTGTTTTTCTGTACTTTGTTAGAAACTTCAGCATTACATATTGAATCAGCACTCTTAGCAGCATTCAAACAATGTAGTTTTTTTTCCCCAAACAGGGGAAAACAATGTATAGCATTCTCAATTTAACTCTATCCAGTTTCAGCAAAGCTGTTATTTCACAAATCTGAAAGAAGACAAACTCTCTGAGTGAGTTCTGAAGTCAAGTAGCCTTTTTTTGTTTTCTCAATGTGCCACAAAGAGAATTGGTTTTGCTTCGTATTTGTCTGTAACTGATTTTAATGTTGAATTTAATGGGTCAATACTGTTTGAACAACTCTCAGATTCTTGGATCACTGAATTCTGGATCACTGAACTTTGAGCCCCAGTGCTGATGTCATGCTAGATTACATATGATACAAAATTACTATGAATAATCTGGGGTGTTTCCTTTGATAGCTCCACAGTTTAGGCATTTCAATAAATTTGACAGGAAGAACTGACATGTTTCAACTGTGAAAACTAGAATCAAAATGAACACTGAGAAAGGGCTGTTTCTCATTAAAAAGGCTAATATTTTAAAAAACTTGTATGCAAATATGGACTTTTCTAAGTCAGATTTGATACCCGTTGTTTTTTGTAGTGAATGAAAATCATACATGATTAATATTCATGGCTTCTAAGAAAACTGAAGAAAAATAAAAGAAGATTTTTTAACTGAGTCTACTTTCAGAAAGAAATATAACATTGCTAAGTTTAGTTTTCATTGTCCCAGGGTACCTAAGAATTCATTGCAATCAAATGGATAACCTTTAATCCCTGTGTTTAAAGTGAATTCAGTCCTCTGGGTGGAATATGCCAAATACATAACAGGTCTTTTTATATAACTGCATTTCCTTCCCAGTATGACCTTTCTGTTTTTAGCATATATGACTGTTTTTTAAGCTCACTTTAAAAAAATATTATTTTCAAGAATGATCTATGTGAACATTATTGATACACCTAAAATTGTCACTTAGCCTTATTTAGTGTTGAACATCAAATAATCTCAAACAAAAGTGACTGTTGACCTCAGTTCTCCATTTATTCCCCATTTGAAATTGCTTTTCTCACTGTAAAAAATCAGAACATGAATAGTGGCAACTATTGCTCAAAACTTTGCCTTTCTAAATTGTTATTTAACAGCCTGCCACATGTTTTGAGATAAAAAAACCTGCTTATACAGAGAAGATCTCAAACTAAATGTTCAGATCTTGCCAAAATTTCTTTCTGTGACTCTTTTAGCGTCTTTTCATTTCACTTGCAAACAATTATGTCTGAAAATAAAGATTAAGTCATTAGCCTAAAAAAGCATCTTAAATCTTATATCATTGCTAATAAATAAAAGAACGGTAGAGTAAAATATGTTGCAAAAACTATGATTTTGAGGGATGTTTTTAATTAAGAAGTATATTGTATGCATTTTACTGCTGTTCATGTTTTTCAAGGTTGTTTGGAAATGACTAATTGTCATATCAACTCAACTTTCACAAAGTCTGGCCTAATTTTCCATTAGGAGCATTAGTAGTTCAACACGGAATCAATGCAAGCTAAGAACAGTATCAAGGAATGGCTCAGGTTTCAGTTTCAAAACACAGAGGTCTGGATGCTCAGCAAACCTTTGAAAAAATTCAAAATGTGAGGAAAAGATAACATTGCATTGACCTGTCATTTGATTTTGGTGTAATCACAGGCTGTTCCGAGTCTTATTTCAAGAAGTCTATTTTTTCTGCAACTAAAGCACTGAATCAAGAATCCAAGTGACAGGGAAAATAAAAGGAAATAACACTCACAAATTGAAGAGTGCTTTATCCAAACAAAACATGAATGTGTTTAACATCTAAGGGGACTAAAAGAAACACCACAGCATTTAAAACTTACAGAGAAACACCTGTTTATAACATCCAGTGTTCTGATAACCATGAACACATATCAGTAGGCCTCTTTAGAGTAAATAAAATTTAAAATATTAGATACTGTCTCTCTACTGCCCGCATCTTCTACCCCTATTTTTAGTGCCAGAAGGCCAATTTTCAAGGAAAGATAGTTATGTAGGTATTTAATTATCTGGAATTTGTAAAGAGATGCACTTTCAACACAAGAGTAGACAGTTTCTCATCATAAAAGCATTTTGCTTTTCCGTAATAAATTGTTATTTCTCTAAAAATCGGATTTGGTCTCCATTTTCTTCATGTATATATTTCTTGCCGACAGCTCACTTCTTTCACTCACATTCACTCCTTTGTGCAAGTCATCAAGATTTTTTGGGTGAATTCTTCTTCAATAAGCAGCTGGTTGATGTTAAATTTGAGCATTTTGCTGCAATTTTCCCTCTCCAGAGAAGATTAAAAGGAAGCTACCTTGTAAGCTCAACTCAGAACAACAGAGTTTATATTTTAACAGGCAATGTCATGCTGTGCTAAACTAGAAGAACCATTAGAAGTAATTAACAAAAGTCACAAGTTTAAGTGCATAAAGAATCACAAATTTGTTTATTTTTTATGAGAAGCACTGAATGAGTGGCTGCATTGTACAGCCAATAACATAACTGGCCCTTCTCAGGACATGGAACTGTTGGAGCAAGTCCAGAGGAGGCCAGGAAGTCGATAAGGGGACTGGAGCACCTACCCTATGAAGACAGGCTGAGATAGTTGGAGTTGTTCAACCTGGAGAGGAGGTTTTGCGGAGACCTCAGAGCAACCTTCTGGTATCTGAAGGGGCCTCCATAGAACCCAAAGAGGAACTGTAGTCACAGGACAAGGGGGAAATGGGTTCAAACTGAAAAAGGGAAATTTAGGTTAGATATTAGGAAGAAATTCTTCCCTATGAGGGTGGTGAGGCACTGGAACAGGTTGCCCAGAGAAGCTGTGGATGTCCAGTCCCTGGAACTGTTCAAGGTCAGGTTGGACAAGGCTCTGAGCAACTTGGTCTAGTGTAAGGTGACTCTGCCCACAGCAGGGGGTTGGAACTAGGTGATCTTTAAGATCCCTTCCAACCCAGCCAATCTTGAAGTTACTGATTTCTGAGTCAAAAATACAATGATGAAATTAGGCATCCTCAGCTATACTCAACAGAATTTTGGGTGTATCCAAATTTGTTTTTCGGGTAAACCCAACTATTTAAAGTGGACATATAACTCATTGCAGGAGTCAGAAATTTCAACAGACGGTGTTTTCCAGGAAACAGTACCAGTGGTTGCCACTATGCTCACCAGCTCACTCATCCCGACAACACATTCTGTAAACGGACAGCTGAGGGAGCTGAAGGGGAAAAGGTCATCTCTGTGTCTGGCTGTGCTTCCACCACATCCATGTAAAATGCTGTGAGATGCTCCAATGAGAAAGTTGATTTAGAAGTAGTGAGAAAATCTTAACTTTCTCTCGATGATTTATAACAAAACACTGACAATCTTTCCTACATAAAAAAAAAAACCACAATGGCTGTAAATTTTTTAAATAAGCATCTCATATAATCCTTTATGAGGAAAAAAGAGGCTCCAAATCACTGGAAGAGTTGAAGTGTAGGAACCAGTTGAATTACCTTATTATGTTTACTACACTGTCATTCACTTTTTCTTTGATTTAGTGCAAGAAAATAGGGTTTTGAGAAGAAATAAGTAAACAGTGCAATTAATTTCATATTAGTAAAAAAAGAAAATACTACTGCATTTTATCTGATAGGTAAATTACTAGAGGTAAAACAGAACCACAGAGAAGTTTTACCTGTTTTGGGGTAAGAACACAGTTTTTCATGAACAGCCAAATTTAGAAGACCATGCATCCTTGGTGAACAGAACTGAACTCCACCAGCTTTTAAATTTAAAACTTAAATAAAGAGCATATTTCATGTGATAATGTAATATAATCTAGGTACAACTCTCCTGCTAAGTTTAAGATCATCTGCAACAGCCATGGGGTTGAAAAATTAGCAGTGCCCATTCCCCAAGTCTGTAATAAGTGTGCTTTTCCTTCTGAGTATGTAATGGTCGTCCATTATATGACAGGGCAACAATAAACATGGGAATAACTAATGACCCTTAGCGACCTTAGATGAGCATATATTTGTCATTAACTAGATATATTCCTGGAGTAATACACTTACATAGAAACATTATTTATAGTAGAAAGTTACTACAAGGCAATAAAGTGATATAGAGAAGCAATAAGAAAAAAGATGGGAAAGAGACAAAAAAACTTTTAAGGGAAGCTTTGGAAAGATCAGCTCATCAGGAGGGAATAATTTAGTATAGATAAGGGACATCAGATGAAAGGATTAAAATACATCAAAAATATAAAGATGGCAAAAATCTATGGTTCTAACTTTTTTGTCCAGTCAGGTGTTTTCAGAGAGTTCTTTCCAAAAAAGACACATGAAATGCCCAAATTAAACAATCACATTCTGTGTATTGCAAATTAGAAAGAAAAATTTATAAACCACTTGTGATAGGTCACATGTCTCAAGCCAGGATGTTAAACACTATATGTTATACAAATAGTTATATATTCAGAAACATAAAAGAGAAGCTTGAGTGTCAGAAGTATTGAAATATGGACATGGCAGTAGAAATTGGCTAATGCATTTTAAAAAAACAAGCTCAGCAAATCAAATACTATGCCAAGCACCTACCAGTAAAAAAACACTTGTACAAACTGTTGAACAAATATACTCATACAATGAACATTTCATTAAAAATAACAGGTTTATCTGCATGTAAAGTGTTGAATGTGTAAAGTTTGTCTTTTTAAAAAATTGCTGTGAAAGTCATTAACTTTCCAAAGAAACAACATCTACTGATTGTATGATGATATACAGAACAGTTACTAAATGAAGTGTATGTTAGGCTTGTGTGGCAAGGCTTTGGGAGGGGAGTTACCGGGGAGGTTTCTGTGAGAATATGCCGGAAGCTTCTCCCATGTCCAACAGAGTCAATGCCAAATGGTTCCAAAGTGGACCAGCTTCTGGCCAAGGCCAAGCCCATCAGAGATGGTGGTGGTGCCTTTGGGATAAAGTATTATAGGAGCAGAGAAAAGTTACTTCACAAGAGCAACTGCAACCTGAGAGGAGAGGAATGAGAACGTGTGAGAGAAACAGCCCTGCAGACACCAAAGTCAGTGCAGAAGGAGGAGTAGGAGGAGGTGCCAGAGCTGAGGTTCCCCTGCAGCCCATGGTGCAGCCCATGGTGAGGCAGCTCTGCCCCTGCAGCACATGGGAGTCTGTGGGGGTGCAGAGATCCACCTGCACCCCATGAAGGAGACCCATGCTGGAGCAAGGAGATACCCAACAGAGGCTGTGACCCCACAGGAAGATCAAGCTAATACAGGCCCCTGGAAGGGCCTACGGACTCATGGAGGGAGGAGCTCACATTGGAACAGGTTTGCTGGTAGGACTTGTGACCTCATGGAGAACCCACACTTGAGCAGCCTGTGCCTGAAGGACTGAGCCCTGTGGAAGGGATCCACTCCAGAGAAGTTTGTGAAGGACTGTCTCCCATGGCAGGAATGCCACACTAAAGCAGGGGAATAATGTTAAGAGGGAGTGGCAGAGGCAATGTGTGATGGACTGACTGCAACCCCCATTTTCTCTCCTTCTGCACTGCTCGGGAAAGGGAGTAGAGAAAATTAGGAGTGAAGTTGAGGCTAGGAAGAAAGCAGGAGTGGGGGAAGGCATTTAAAGATTTAGTTTTTATTTCTCATTATGCTACTCCAACTTGATTGGTAATAAATTAAACTAATTTCCCCAAGTCAAGTCTGTTTTGCCCACGACTGTAATTGGTGAGTGACCTCGAACCATGAGCCTTTCAGTGTATTTTGTCCCCCCTGTCTAGCTGAAGAGGGAGAGATAGAATGGCTTTACTGAACACCTGGTGCCCAACCAGCATCAATCCACCAAAATATATAATAAAGATAATAAGTATTTATAGAAAGAAAATTAAACAAAGTTTCCCAAATTAAATTTAAAAAAAAAAAAAAAAAGAAAGAAAATATCACATGGCTATGTACTTTCTGAGAATAATTAACATAGATTTTCTTGGACTAACAAATTAATAATCTCCAACATTGCAGTTTGCTTTTGTTCCATTCAGGAACAGATAATTTTTGGCAATGAATTGATATGTGATCTAGTTCTATAATATATAGTAAACATATAGTAATTGGATAAATGTGAAACTAGGTTTGGATTAGTGTAAAATTAATGGGGTTTTCTCAGGTTTTTTTCTCTAAATCCTTTTTGACAAAGTTTGGACAGTTCAGATTGCTACACTGTTCAGGATTTGAAGGGTTCAGGATCTGAATGACCACTTATTTACCAGTTTTTTCATCACCAATGATTATACATTTCCACCCACCATTCTCAGTGACTACTTAGTAAAAAAATTCATTAGTATCATTATGTCCAAACAACTAAGCATGAGGACTATAAGGTTACTCCCAAAAACTTTTTCAGCTCCACCTTTGACAATTCACAATTCAACTGCTGTCCTCGTGACTTCAACCTGCTTATGCGTACGTGTAACTATTTAATCCTGAGTTTACTTATGCAGAGTGTAGTTTTACAGCTTTATGTTCTTTTATATTGCACTAGGATAACATTCATACTCACTTATCTCTGTTCTCCCAAATTATTCCTGTAATTTCTTTAAAAGGATCTCACTCTACCCCAAAATATATTTTTTTTCAGTAGTAAATCAGTGTACCCTATTGCATTTCTAATTTACTGCGATGGCTACATGGAAACATTGGGGAGAAAAAAAAAAAAGGAAAAAACCAGGGTTTTAAATAGCACAAAGAAAGAACAATCTATTAAATGTTCCCTCATAGCTGTAGAAGACAAAGAGAGATCCCTTGGTAAATCCAGCCTAAATGTAAGAACTCATTAAATCTTCAATGAGCAACTGTTATGGTAAGAACTTTGCATCAATAATTAAATCTATTTGTGATTTCAGAGGAAAAAATATCCACTGAATTTTAATGTATTGTGTATATATTTAACAATGGCTAATGGAGACAGATGTGAGGAGATAACATAACAGATGCTAAATGATTCCCTTTTTTTATAAGACATTTATAAAAGACAAACAAAATTAAATGTCAAAATGATAGAGTTACTCTCAGTTCAGAGATACAAGCCTCCCTAAACTCATTAAACTGGAAACTACAGCCAGAACAGGTGTTCATGTAAGTGGGATTTAAGTTTACATTGTTGACAAAAATAGTACTTTTCATATACTCACATGTTTCATTATGTCTGCGAGTTTTGTCTTAAAACTGAAATATGTGTTACAGTCTGGGGGATTTTATACAAAATAATTTCGCTCAATCAATAAGTAGTTGACGTTCCAGTTTCTTATCCGCCTTTTATTTAGCTACTAAGTTCAAAAATACATGTGCCAACAGAAATAATATCCTCCTCACCCCAGTAATGGGTAGGAAAATGATAAATAATATTGAGGAGAAAAAATTAACGTTTTTTTCTCCTACAGTTACTCCTGATCCATGTGATAGTAGTGTAATCCTGAATTTGCACAGACTGAACACAAATATGCCTACTACAGTAGGCATAGAACGTAAGGTATTAGAAAGTAAGGTATTAGAGAGTAAGTGATTAAAAAAGGAGGAGAAGACCAAACAGATCAAACAGATAGATTCAAACAGATCTTAAGATTCTACTCTGTTCCATGGATCATACTCTGTAGTTTTAGGCATAAATACCCCATAAAATAAAAACTCTTTCTTAAAGAATATGCCAAGGGATCATCTGCCCCTACACAAAGCCACTGACATGTGTAACTTGGTTATTGATTAAGTTCTTGTTATAGCAAAGGAAATCCTTCTGAACAGTATGTCAGTTATGTACGTCAACATGTCAGCTGTATCTAAGACCCAAAGATTTGTTTTTCATTAAATAAAACATTTTTATTTAAGTTACGTATGACAGGTTAAGATCAGAACACAAAATAGGCTTGTTAGCATATAAGAATAAAAAAGAACGGTGCAATAAGCAGAAGTTGAACTGAAAAAACCTGATTACACAAAACATTGCAAAAAATTACTAGAGCTATTGAATTTACATTGACAATTCAATGCTTAGGGGATAAATAGCATACAGTTTAAATTTGCTTTATAGATTAAAACATTTATAGTAGTCCAAAAAAAATTAAGAAAAATAACTTTAAAGCATATTAGCTACTTGAAACTAGGAAATTTTGATTAGACATTACAGTAAAATCCCTGTAATTTCCCATTCAAAAACTTTACATGTTTCTTGACCAAAAGGGTAGTTTCAATTATAAACATTTTTTGTGTGCAAAGTAAAATTTCAAAAGAGAAAAAAAATGTTCTGTTATGTAGACAATTATGACACTCACCTACACTTGGAGAAATAATTTTCAAAATTATATTTTGAAAATAAGTTTTTAAAAATCAAGTAATTTTTCCTGTATTCTGGTAAGCCATCTGATGAACACTTGCAAGTAAACTGCTATTAATGAACTGCTCTATTTTGTTAAATAATGTAATTTTAAGTGGTCCTCAGATTGGGCAGCTCTCTGCCACAGTGATTTAAAGTTCATCTGTAATAGAGGAAACTTTATCTCGAGATACGTCTTTGATAAGCCTCTCTCACACGTGGATATAGAGCTTATGTTCACCTAACTGAATAGTCTTGTGTTCGTTCTTGTACAAAACAGGATTTGTTGCTTACATAATTTCTCAGTCTAATGTATACTTTTGTGAGTGTTAAACATCAAAACCAATTAGAATAAAAAAGGAGGGAATAAAACCCAAGAGAATTGAAATAATTTTATGCTTTCTTCAGAAAAAGAATTTTAAAGGAAACAGTATTTCACTACCTCTCTCCATATACACATCTTCCTTTCTAGAGATTTTTCATTGAGTGGTCAGGTAGTCAACTTGACACATTTCACAGGCATTCTATAATATATCTTCATCTACTTTTGAATACAGAATTGATTTTTTTTTTTTGCAGATCTGTTTGTAATTGTTTTCTATTTTACCACGTTATATACTTGATGGCTTCATGATATGCATATAAATGTTTATTAATTTTTTGATGGTTTTGTTTTCTGACCTTGTATCATTTGTGTTGATCTTCAAGACTAAAACAAATTCTTCTAGGTTCTACATGAGCAATGAGTAGTGAGTGGGTAAAGGACTGCTGAAAATCTATTGTCCTTGGCCTATTTTCAAATGACAGCTCTCTTTATTGACCACACATTTTTCAAAGAAATAAGTGCTCTCCCATTCTTCAAAGTTCCAATTCCTATGAACCTTAAAACAGGCTCAGATATCCAAGTGCTTTGAGAGCTTTTGAAAATTTAGGGTCCTCTCTTTTATCCAAATACAGCTATTAACAGATTTACAGATTGCTGTACTCTAACTTACAAACTTCACCTTTGTTATGAATGGATTCATTGTTGTTCAAATGAATTTTTTTTTTTTTTCTGGTCAAAGCTCTTTTTTCAAAATCAAAAATTGCTAACAAAAGGGGACCTAGCAAGGTCAAACATTCAATACCTCATTTTTTTTTGTGGACAGAATGAAAATATCACAGCCTTCTTTTGTGGGCTTGGCAGAAAGCCACAACACTCAGAAGTACACAACTATTTTAAAGCTTTTGAGTTAAACTTGCTCGAGTAAATTAAACCTTTCCCCTCCTTACCTTTTTTCCTTTGTGCATGTATATGTGTCAACAGAAACCAAAAATGTCATCTATGAAGCTACACATATTCCAATAAAAGGATTTGCCATTTTTCTCAGCCATAAGACTTTTTTTATTACCTTCCAAATAATACACTTCTATTTTTATGGCTTTTCTCTCTTTGATTTTTTAAAAATAAGCTCCTTTAAGAATGGGAATGTGACTCCAGCTGCAGTTTGGTCAGGGATCCCAGCTCAGTGAGATCTGGCTAACAGTCAGGTATTTTAGGATGATAAATTACAATTATAAAACTCAGGTATTCCAAAATAACTTACAGTGTAATCAGTAATTTTAATGACTTTTACTCAGGAGACTGTCTGTGTTCTTGCATGGGCAAAATACAGAGCTCATTCCCATCCATCTGCAAGTGCAAGGAAGCCACACGAAAAGATAGGTCAAAATAGTAGCCAATTGGGCATTGAGTAGTGATCCAACCTAGCCTAAACTCTACCTTTCTGCAGAGTTTTACCCTGTATTAGTTCAGTGACACAGTTTCCAGCTGACCTTGCAGACAGGAGTGTCCAGAAATATTTGTGTGTGCCTCTGTGGGCATGGGGAGAGCAGAGGGTACTGACTAGCTGTGGAAAAGGAACACACAGTGCATACTATATACCTTGAATTCTGTAAGGCTTCATGTCCTGTAGCATTCTTCTTTGGAATATGATGAAGTGCAGACCTGTTCCAGTTGCACTGGAATCTACCTGGGCCCCTGGGCCCAGTGGTCTTATCAAAACTCCTAATGTTCAGCTGGCAGGTGACAATGAGCATACTCTGAAGAATGGTAAGGAGTCCAGCCTTGTTCAATGTCTTCATCAATGATCTGGATGTTGGCAAAGCGCCTCCACACAATGTGGCATTTTGGGGAATGACTGAGAATAACCAGTAGAGCTTCACTTCACAGGGACATTGGTAAACTTGAGGTGTGAACTTATTCAGTAAAACTCAGCAGAGAGAAACGCAAAATGCTACACCTGGAACAGAATAACCCAGAACCTGGGAACTGACAGGCTGAGTAAAAGCCCTGAAAAAAGGGAGCTGGAGATTCCAGCGAAGGCCAGGCTGAACATGAGGCAGATGTTTTCTCCCTTCACAAGTAGAGCAGACTGAATTCTGGGCTACATTACACAATCAGTAGATCTAGGCAAACTACGATCACCTTCTGTGAGGTACTGGTAAATCTCCCTTTGGAATGTGGCTTTGAGTCAATCCTAGTTCAAAATAAATGTTTAGAAACTACCAGGAGTCCTTCAGAGAACTGTTGGGATTGACAAAGTGATTCAACAAGTGTCCTACTGAGAAAGGTGAGCTTGGGCTAAGGAGTGATCTAGTGGCAGTCTACTACTACTGGTATTACAGAGATGATGGAGATGAGCCCTTCTTAGCAGGGACAAATATCACAACAAGGGGAAATGGCCACAAATTGCAACTGGAGAGGTTCAGACTGGAAATTAGGAAATACATTTTATAATGGAGAAGGTAGTGTAACCATGGAGAAGGGTATCATGTTGTAGTGCTGATGATAGTCCTGCTTCAGGCAGGAGGCTGGACTGAGTGGTCTCCAGAAACCTCTTCCAAACAATATTTCTATGATTCAATAGGTCTGTTGCCTTGCACTTTTGCTCAATGTTGCAGCTTCAAACTTTAATGACTCATAATTTGTGCATTATCTTCTCTCAAGAAAACTTACAGAAATTGCTGAAGGAACTGCTCAGCATCCATCTGGCAACAAAAGCATATCTAAAATATCTACATGATAAATGTAGTACTTTGAGTGACTCACAAAACCTCATAAAGCAAAAAAAGTAATTAAGGAAAATGAGAAAGGAAAAGCATAGGCCACAGAGATTTTTTCCATTACAAAATAATCAACAATTATTTGGAGATATACTTAAACAAAGGCTTTCACTTATATAGCTAAGCTAAGATGCTGTAAATTTGTAATAGCATTCTTATTAAATGCACTGCTTTTGTATTTTCCTGAATATATTTGAGAAGATTATAATTTTAGGAAAATATTTATTATAAAGAAGAGGAAAGTATGCTACAAATTAATAAAGTTTCAAAATAAACAACTACACACTTTAGGAGTATGTACTGACAATTACTTAATAATTGCTGTTACTTGCTTAATATATTCTACTTAAATGCTTAAACCATTTGTTGAAAGCAATAATTTAAAACTGAATTTATAACTTATTTAAAGTTAAGCTAAGGGCTGAGCAATTATGTTATTCAATCAGTTGCTTATCTCAGCAAGTTCTCACCAGTACAAATACAGAATGTGATATTATGCAAAAATAATTGTTTTCTTACATTTATCAGAATTATATAGATATATATGTATGGGAAATTTGAAAAATTAGTCAGAGGTTATCATTTCCTCATTTTTTCTGAGTTTGAAATAAAAACTCCTCAAAAATCACTTGAATTTTTCTTTTGTGACCAGAGATCAAGGGTGTAATTTGTTCGCCTGCACACAGAAAGCCCTGGACAGAGTAGTTGCAGACATGGTACAACTAACACATAAACACTGACTCACATAGAATCATAAAATCATAGAATCATCAGTGTTAGAAAGACCTTCAAGTCCAGCTATCCACCCAGCACTACCACTGTAACCCTTAAACCCAGTGCCACATCCAGACATTTTCTCCTGAAGTGTTGTTCCTGTATAGAACTACCATCAAAGAGGAAGGCATACACTTAGAGACCTCTTATTTTCTCAGTACAGCACAGCACACCTACTTGTGAGTGGCTGTTGGTGTGTGCCTTTACCCAGAAGGTTTATACATAGCCTGAGGGGCTCTCTCCCTTCAGAACTCCCATGAAACTTCAAGTGGAAGGTTGCAGGTCTGGCCTCCTAGAGGATCTTTCTTACAAGCACTTCAGCTCTAAAAAGAATGCAGCATTTCCAGCCCACTCTGAGAGCAGCTTTAGGCCTTTCACTATGAAAGATGTTACAACTCCCACCTTAAGGCATCCAGCAATGCCCATGATTTAGGGATTGTGGAGAAAGGAACATCTTGGTCCAAGGCTCCTTTATGGCTCTAAATCGTTGACCAAATTAGGTCAAATGAACATTTAAGGTCTTGCTGGAACCATGGGCTTTGTACACATAATGAATGGCACCTGAATCACTGTGTTTTCATGGATTACCACCACTCAGTCTAAGATTCAAAACTTGGCTATACACTTCTTCCTTTAAAAAGTACAATGAAAACAAACAGGGGAAGTTACAATTGAAAGCAAAATGTTTAACTGGACTGAAGGAATTATAGATGGTTTAAAACATCTTTTCATTCTTCATTATGTCACATTGAGACATAGAGTATTTTTTCATTATTTAAACAGGAAATTGAGATTTGGTATTGATACAGTACATGGTGATAGACACTTTGACAAAAACACAGTAATCCTGATAGTCAAAAACAAAAGTAAATCATCATGTTACAAAATGCTCATGAGCAATGGAACTATATGAACACCTAATTTTGTATTTAGTGACTGATTAGACATGAAAAGCAGTATTTTCTAGGTCTTGTTTCTAATGCATTGAAGTTTTATTTTTGTATTTGAATTTCAAAGACCGAATGTTATTCTGAAATTGAAAGCCTGTATATTCCTCAAGGAAATATAAAAACTCAAAAAGAAATATTTTCCCTGGTTTATATGTTTTGGGGTTTTTTTTGTCAAGCAATACCAGCTGGATTTGAATTTAATTAATATTTTTTATTTATTAAAATATTTTATAATATAAATTATTTAATATTTTGTTTATTTCTGTCTAATAATATAAAAATGTCATTTAAAACACAAAAGTCTTAAGCCTTTGCTGTAAGCTTAGTACCCTTAATAGTTTCTTCTTTGAAGTGATAGAAATAAGTATCGATCTGGAGGAACTCTGTAAATATTTACATAAATATTCCTAAATATTTGTACACATCCACTTTATTTTCTTTGGGCTTTAGTTTTCAGGGAAACTAGGGTGGGAGGGTGTTAAGGGGAAAAAAAAAACACTCTAAAGATATAATACTCCTGATGCCTCAGTCAAGTAAACTCTTTGTAGAAATGCTCAAATGTGTTCAGCTGCTATGCCCTCAAATAACTCCTGTTTTTGTACAGAAGTCTTTTCAAAAAATAAGCAAAGCTTCAATATTATTTTAGCACTTAGAATAGATTCAGACATAAAAAGCCCTGCAGTATCAAGGCAATAAAAGCAACAAAAGAACAATCAATTCTTGAAGCCTGGCATTTACAACAAAACACAGACAATGCTTTATTCGAAACCAGAAAGATAATATCCATCACTATTGATGGATAAAAAGCTGTTTTAATACACAGAAAATTAAGGCTGATTTTCCCTGTTATCCCAGAAAGAAAGCCTCAACTTCAGCAGGATGCAAATCATGTTAGACCATAGTTGCATTTCTTAGAATTGTATAACAGCTGATTTTTTTCTGAATGATTTTATGAGGTTTATGCTGGGTTAATTATACAGTTTACAGTGTCCCCACAGTCATGCATTTTTTAAATATTATAGAAAGTATAATGGTAGGTCTGTACTAGTTACTTAAAATATCTCACCATCAAAACAACTTTGCGATTTTATGCGTGTTGCATTTTGTCGTGTTTTATTTTTTCTTACTAGTTTGACTCTACTTTTATCTATCTACATAACTTTTCCATTTCCTTTGGTAATTAATAAAAGGCTATCTTAGAAACAAAGTAAAAGAAAGAAAACTGTACTATTTATGATGTTTTTCTCTCCTAAATACACCAGAAACTGGAAATATCACTCATTACATTAATATTTATGTCTTTCATAAGATATTTAAGTCTTTTAAGGTAGGCCCAAAACAAGAAATGAGAACATGAGAAAGATACTTATTCATCTAATTGTTATAGGGATCAGCTTACTCTATTTGATGCCTTTCCTCTCTCTTTACTTCACTGATTTCATTCCTGGTGTACAGTAGTTACTAACTGTCTGACTATTTATACTCACAGTGCAGTGTAAAGTTGGTACTGCTTGAACTTGTAAAGAGTTGCTGCTCATGTACTTTACAGATGTCATTGGAAACATTATAGGATCCTGTAATTCTTTTTTTTTTTTTCCTAATTTCTTTTAAATCCCAAAAAACTGATAAACAAATGTAGAGTCACACGGTCTTTCTGTAATAGTTTACCAGTATAATGTTGTGGTGATGATGTGAAGGGAAAGAGAGTACCCAGGTGTGCAGATACTTGTGGTCAAAAAGGAGCAACCAAATTCAGAGACTCCAAAAAATTAGTAAATTATACATCCAGCATGGAAATTTCTATGTTAGTCACTTCAGGTGTAAACACTTGGTGGTGGATTCTGAATAAGGGGTAGGGTGAAAAAGAAGAGAGAGCAATTAAAGAGAAGGAGAGAGAAAGAAAGGAATGGAGAGAGGCAGGCAGGCGGGCGGGAAGGAGGGAGGGAGGGAGGGAGGAAGGAAGGAAGGAAGGAAGGAAGGAAGGAAGGAAGGAAGGAAGG